>NC_080165.1:115838012-116193211 GCF_950295315.1 Erinaceus europaeus | reverse complement strand
CTTTCTTTCTTTCTTTCTTTCTTTCTTTCTTTCTTTCTTTTTCTCCTACCAGAGCACTGCTGAAGTCTGGTTTTTATGATGATACAGAGGACTGAACCTAGGATTTTGGAGCCTTAGGCATGAGAGTCTCTTTACCTCACCATCATGCTATCTACCCCTGCCCTCCTATTTTTCATTTTTCATCTGAATATTCTATCCCAAAACTACATTATTACTCCACTGTAGAATTGTATTTAGTGCAGAGCTATATATTTATTTTCTGGTGTAGAAAAAAAAGTGTCATTTTATCATTAATGTTTGCTTCTGTTTGCCTAACACTTAGTAAGTCTTGAGGACATAGACTTTTAAGAAATCGAACAACTGGTGCAGCTTTATGTTCTCCTCCTACAGAGTGCACAATGATTTCAAAGCTTTCCCAGAAAAGTCCCAAGTCTCATTTGTGGGTAGAGACTAAAGTAGACCTGGATTTTTTCTTTCCCCTACTCTTTTACTCCTTTTAAAACAACCCACCCACATCAATGTAAAGGAGCCGAAGTCATCCTTATCAACAGGGGAAGTCAAGGTGAAAGTCTTCAGAGAACCAAAATGGATGCAATACCAGCACTTGAGTAAGGATTCAAACAGAGCCAAGAGTGGTCTGCATTCTCCTTCCTGTAATTCTAAGTGAAATTACATGATTATCTCTTAGAAACATTTAGAATAATGAAGTGTGGAGGGAAATGTTGATTTTCAAGTTGTAAATCTGTGGAAAAAAACCCAGTTCATGCATAATATAACTGACTCATACAAACTGGTTTTTTTTTCTAGAGAAAATATGCTAGGGCAATAGAATAACTACATTTGGAATTCAGAAATTGAAAATTTCAGTAAAACCTGGTGGGAAAGCAATTTGTAACTAGTAATATGCTATAAAAACATAATGTATGGGGCCAGGTGATGGTGCACTTGGCTAAGCACACACACTCCAGTAAGCAAGGATCTGGGTTCAAACCCCTGGTCCCCCACCTGCAGGGGAGAAAGCCGCATGAGTGGTGAAGCAGTGCTGCAGATGTCTCTCTGTCTCTCTCCATTTCTATCTCCCCATCCCTCTGGATTTCTGACTGTATCCAACAAATAAATAAAAATAATAAAAAAATTTTTTCAAAAGTGTATTAATATCATGAGACTTTTATGAGAGGATAAAGCAGAGAGTAGTGATTGTACAGAGATTAGTAGCATGAGAACAGGAGTCTTAGTGTACCCACATCCCAGCTTCCATGCTCTCCAGCTGACGGATTTTAAATACTCTATACCTCAGCAGCCTTGTATTAAACAATCAGACTTATAGTGACACCTATTTCAGAGGGTCCTTAAAATAATTGATAAAATGAAATATAAAAAACATTTAGCACACTATTAACGGCTTTGTGCAAAACAGCACAGAGTAAGTCTGTTAAATGTCATCTACTGGTGGTTTTGTAGATGATGACAGTGATGGTAGCTGTAATGATGATAAAATGAATATGATGAAGATGGTAATAATATAGCACATACTCTGACACTTGCTACCTTAGAAACTTCTGAAATGTTCTTCCCTCTGTACATCAATTTATTTAACAAAAGAGGATAGAAACTGCAAAAACAGGGAGGCAGGCGGTAGCACAGCAGATTAAGCGCAGGTGGTGCAAAGCACAAGGACCAGCCTAAAGATACCGGTTCGAGCCCCCGGCTCCCCACCTGCAGGGGAGTCGTTTCACAAGCTGTGAAGCAGATCTGTAGGTGTCTGTCTTTCTCTCCCGCTCTCTGTCTTCACTTCCTCTCTCCATTTCTCTCTGTCCTATCCAACAACAACGACATCAAGAACAATGAAAATAATAACTACAAAAATAAAACAACATGATCAACAAAAGGGAATAAATAAATAAACAAATAAAGATTAAAAAAGAAAGGCAAATGTAAAAACAGACCCTTGTTAAGCTTAAAGTCTGGCCCTATCAGTAATGTGCCTGCTAAGTTCCTCTGTGCTTATATTCAAGAATTCTCTAACTTGAGTTAAGGATAATAATACATGAAAGCAACAGACTTTCATGCTTGAGGTCCCAGGGGTCCCAGGTTCATTATCTGGTACTACCACGGCAAGAACTGAGCTCTAGTTTTAAAAAAAGAAGAGGGGGTCGGGGGGTAGCGCAGCGAGTTAAGCGCATGCGGCACAAAGCGCAAAGACCAGCTTAAGGATCTCAGTTCAAGCCCCTGGCTTCCCACCTGCAGGGGAGTCACTTTGCAGGCAGTGAAGCAGGTCTACAGGTGTCTTTCTTTCCCCCTCTCTTTCTTCCCCTCCTTTCTCCATTTCTCTCTGTCCTATCCAACAACGATGACATCAATAACAACAACAATAATAACTACTAAAACAATAAAACAACAAGGGCAACAAAAGGGGGGGAAGAAGATGAACAAGGAGAAGAAGGGAAGGAAGAGAAGGAGAAAGAGAAAAAGAAGGAAAAGAATTCTATATAATTCCTATAGCTAGAGTCAGATTCTGTTAGTCTAAAAGGCTGGCATATAGCCAGATTTTCAAGGCAGTCAAGCAGGGAAGGTTTCAGGACACTAAAGCAAAACCAAAAAAAATGGGAAATGGGCAAAAGTGATCCTTGATTTTATTCCTTGAGAATAGAAACACCTGCAATGTATTGTGCAGCCCCATGTGCCCCTGGGAAGCTTAGAAGGCATACAGACACTTGAAGACACTTTGTATCTGAGTTTCTGAACCCTCTGCCATTATAAACCAGATTTTTACATATCTAATTAAACTCTCCTGTTACTATATCAACACCTATTGTAACAATAATACAGAAATAAGATGAAACAAAACCTTCAGAATTTGCACAACTAATTTGATTGTGAGAAGACATGGACATACTGCAGAGAGATGTAGAATGCAGAAATAGCAGCCAGGTCTCTCTTGAAGAAACCTCCAAGACTATTAGGAGAAAGGCCAGGAAAAATGGTTGCCAGTAAAGTGTGTCCAGTATCTGCTTGATCCCAGATGGTTTGGAACCAATCTGAAGAGTCACAATCTAAAAAGGCAGCATTCACACTTCCCAGATGCTTTTATTAGCTCTTCTCAAAAAGTACAGATTACTGAGGGCTTCCTTAAAGAAATGGAGCTGATAGCCCACAGCAGGGGTCCACCTGGTAGGAGACTCAGGGTGAGGCTGTGGGTCTTGTATTTAGTCACAAAGGCTCTGGGCACAGCAGTAAGAATCACAGATTCAGAAACCTCAAGGCCTCTGTAGGACTGTTCTGAAGTTTTATACAGGGGAGGAAATGTGAGCAGAGGGGGAAAAAAGAAAACCACATTCTGTAGGTAGGAAGGGTCAGACATAAGAGACTGCAAAACAAGGACAACTCCATAGATACCAGCAATCTTATATGCAGTGGGTGGGGGTCACAGAGTTGTCATCGTTATTGTTTTTCCTTGACAAATTAAAAAATAAGAAATAATTGGTCTATTTTATCAAAACAATCTTTAAAAATTTTAATCATAGTTATTTTTAAAACTATGTATGCCTTAATGACTGCAGCTAAAAACGTGTCTTTCTGTGCAAAATTTCATGACTCATTTTGAAAACAACATCAAATACTAAATTGCAATGACCCTAAAGATCTAAATTTCATAAATAGCCCAGAGGCCATCACTGGCTTTTTACAGGTAGGCCATCATCTGTCACCCCATCAACTAAAGATCTTATAATTTGGATTGTGTGTGCTTGCATTTCTGAAATCTTATGCATTATAAAGCAGATAAAGAACTTTGCCATGAAAAATATTTACCCATAGGTAAATACTTGTATGTAGATTAAGGGGTGTCAATACCCATAGGTATTTATCTACATCATTCTTGATAGTTGATCTTTTATGTTTTGAAATCTGCCTTCATGCTTAACTGGTGGAATCTCCGTCCTAACAGCTCAAGTCTATTTATGTCCGGACTACATTTGTGTATTTATGCTTAACATTTTTAGTCTCTGCATCTAGAGATAATTCCCCACAGATAATAGCTTTGCAAAAGTAAGGCAGATTAACAATCGTTATAGCATAAATATGTGTTGTGTCTTACACTGAACTTCTTTCGAAATACGAACTCTTTCTGCAACTTTCATCACAAGCAAAGATTTACTTACTTTCTCCAAATGAGCTTTACTTATCAGAGCTCCCATGCTGGCTGATGGATCAGAGGGAATGCCAACTTTCCACATTCTGGCAGCTTCCACAAACCTCTTTAAAAAATCATTATAGATGCTCTTCTGGACAAAGATTCTACTTGTGCAGAGGCAGATTTCACCCTGTAAGTATGACACACAAGGACAATAACGAAGCTGGAGGTTCTACGCACCCTTTAATTGATCATCCTACACCTCTGAGCCCTACTATGACACAGGCACTGGTCTAGTAACAGGAGATAGTTGTAAACAAAGTTTCCCCCACATGGAATGTACAGATTTGTTGCAATAATACAAGCAAACATCCCAATAAATGACATAACATCAGGTAATGTACTCAGTGATAAGGGGAAATTAAGCAGATAATGGGGATACTGATGGAGGAACAGCTATTTTACTGAAGAGAGTCCTAAAAGCCACTTGTGAAAAAATGACTATATAAAATGACATGTTTGATGTGAAGGAGCTGAATAAGCATGACAAGAAGTGATGATCATGAGGAGGAGATAGCATAAGAGTTATACAAAAGACATTCATGCCTGAGGTTCTGAAGTCCTTGGTTCAGTTCCCTGCACCATTGATAAGCCACAACTGTATGGTATTTGGGCTAATTAATGAGAACTAAAATAAGAAATTGGCTGGGGTGGAGGTTAGAAGTAGTGGTAGGAATGGATGAAATGTTGAAAGTGGTAGGAGATAAAACTCAGGAGGTGAACACGGCAATACTATATATAATTTCATAGGTTCGGAGTGAAAAATAAATTGTATTTTGGCACTGCCGGTCTTCGGCAACATTAAGTGAATAGCAATAGCTTACATGTATTCCATGCTTACTATGTGTCATGCATATTCTGATAAGCACTATTTCTATGGAAGAAGACATACTATTGTCCATCCATATTTCTGTTTTCCTTCTGTTTCTGGGGCTTTTCGGCCATCTTAAGTTTATGCATGACCATGTAGTTTGCTTTGGCCAATGAAATGCATCTAGAAATGATTTGGGTCATTCTGGCACTGTTTGGAGACAATATCCTTCTCCCTAATCTATCTTCTCTCCTATAGCAAATCTAGAACCACATCGATATGAAGGGGCTATAAAACTGAAGCACCCTAGATATGTAGAACCAAATGAAAGATAATTACTCTTGATGCCAGAAATCAAAAGTATTACTAGGCTCTCTAGTAGGATGATTGTAGAAGAACTGAATGGAGGACAAACTTGTTTAGGAAGTGCCTCTCACATGCCAGATCCCAGGAATGGACATGGCTAGGAAATGGAGTTTGAATACCAACTCAAGGGGAGACATAGCACAGGGAGTTTCAGCCACAGTCTGAGTAATAATGCTAAAGTCCACATTTATTTTTTCTGAGATGGAGTAACCTCAGAGCCACTGGAGACTTTGTACCACATAAAAAGCCAATCATGTTTGATTTTTTTGAGACAGCTGTGCCACAGGGGTTGGGCAGTGGCATGCTTGGTTGTGTATATACATTGCAGTGCAAAAGAACCTGAGTTTAAACCCATAATCCCCACTTGCAGGAAGGAAGCTTCATGACCAGTGAAGCATGTAGTAGGTCTTCCTCTTTTTCTCTTCCTTTCTATCTCCCCCTCCAGTTTCAATTTCTCTGATTATTAAACAGTTTGTTATGTTTTATATCTTAATGCTTTTCAGCTACCAAGTGACATATGCTACCATGACGTCAACCTGACTTCCCTGGGCAGACGAGCTCATTAATGTATCCTGGAACTCCACGTCTCCAGAGCCCTGCCCCACTGGGGAGAAATAGGAACAGGCTGGGAGTATGGATAAACCTGCTAACACCCATATCCAGTGAAGAGGCAATTATAGAAGTCAGACCTTCCACCTTCTGCACCCCATAATGATCCTGGTCCATACTCGAGAGGGATAAAGAATAAGAAAGCTTCCATTTTGTTTTTCCCTGTCTGTTCTTCTTTCTCAGTTTCTGTTCATGAGTGGGGTAATCTCATACTCATCTTTCTCTTTCTGACTTACTTCACTTAGCATACATAATTCCTTCTATCTCCATCCAAGATGGGTTAAAGAAGATGGGTTCATTATTCTTAACAGCTGAGTAGTATTCCACTGAGTATATATACCACAGCTTTCTTAACCATTTATCTGTTTGGGGGCACCTGGGTGACTGAATTTGGAGTATTTCACCAAAGTAAAAAACTCTGGGTGGGGGGAGAGGGTATATTTTCAGTTTCACTATTGGGGGGTGGGGTGGGGACAAAAACCTTTGGTGGTGGCAATGGCATTAATATACACACCTAGTAACTTATAATCTTATAAATCACTATTTAAAAAAAAAGAACAGGGAAGCTTCTAATGGAAGGGATGGTATGTGGAATTCTGGTGGTGGAACCTGTGGAATTGTACCCCTTTTATCCTATGGATTATTATTAAATCAATTTTTTAAATGGGGGGGAATGCTGTACAGAAGTAGACACAATTGCCACTTTCATGATGCTTACAGTTCAGTATATTTTATCCAGGTCTTTAACCCTTTTAGATTGCATGGCTGTGAAGAATCTCATGAAAATGATGTTAAGACATCATTGTGTAACATCAAAGACATGTTAATGTTACACAATGTTAAGAGAAGTGAATGTTCCCTGAAATTCACTCATCACTTCAAGTGATGAATTCTGCTCTATATTCAGTTGCTTATTCCTAAGTGTATGAACACATTTAACATTTTTCTGGGGGAAAATAAGGTTTACTGGAAATAGGACATTGAGACATCAAGAAAAAACTGAGGGATGGTGATTCCATGAATAAAGCGATGGAAAAGCCTGGATCACCGAGAATCAGTCATTTGTCCATAGCCGGTACCTGATCATAGTTGTGTAACTCAAGACAAAAGATTCTGATGAACTTATATGTAACTGTGCAAGACCCCCCAGTCAACACTGTTACCAGACAGTCAATGGAAAACAATAAGCAATGTAACAGATTCCCTTTCACTGCAATGGCAGTGCATTGGCCTCCTCAGCCCTGGCTATCTATGCACTGTGATAAGATAGCTACAGATAGACAGGGTCACTGAGAAAAAGAAAAACACCCAGAGGGCACACCTGGTTAGCAAAGCTGGACCTGATGGTTGTTGGAATACATTCCTCCAGATTAGCATCCTCAAAGATGATGGCAGGATTCTTGCCCCCAAGCTCCAGAGAGAGTTTCTTGCAGTAAGGGGCACTCAGCTGTGTGATCCTCTCAGCTGTGGGTTGACTCCCAGTGAAGGAGATGACTGGCACCTCTGGATGGGACACCAGGGCCTCACCTACTCTGGGCCCCGTTCCAAACACAATATTTACAACTCCTGGTGGCACACCTGAATCAGAAACAGTATCAGTTACAGTAATTATCCTCCATTTGTTGAGGTCTTCAGATTGCCTGGAAATTCTCCTTAAAAGTCCAATGACTTGAACAAGTGAAAGTGTATTTTCACAGCTGTCAAAAGTTTAATGATTTACTTATTTTATTGGAGGAAGAGGTCTGAGAATCTCTCAACGCTAATATATGCAGTGCTGGGGATCAAACCTGAAAGTGTATGCATGCATATCCTGTATTCTAACTCCAAGTTATCTCGAGTCCACTACACTCGTTTAACAGCAAAGCAAAGAACATAGAGTCATTTCTGTCTAAAGTCTATCCTACGTAAAATTTCTCCAGATATTTTACCCTAGAAAACTATGAAAGAATATTCTAGATAATCTCTGTAGTATTGATTAGATTTCAGGGTTTGAGGCCGCACAGATAATCTTAAGATAGACCGAATCTTGTGAAGGAGAAAAGGTAGTGGTGCACCCAGTTAAGCACATATAAGATTCACACAAGGACTCAGGTTCAAGCTCTCACTCCCCACCTGAATCAGGAATGCATCACAAGTGGAAAACCATGTCTACAGGTATCTTTCTTTCTTATTTATTTATTTATTTATTTTTATTCTTATTCTTTTTATTTATTTATTGAATAGAAACAGTCAGAAATCTGGTGGGAAGGGGTGACAGAGAGGGAGAGAGGCAGAGAGACACCTGCAACACTGCTTCACCACTCACAAAGTTTTCCCTCTTCAGGTGGGGGCCAGGGAGCTCGAACCTGGGTCTGTGTGCATTTGAACATATGCTTTCAACCATATGCACTGTCACTTGGCTCTATCGACTTAATTTTTATTTATTTTTTCCATTTTTTTATTTCTTTATTCGGGAATTAATATTTTACATTCAACAGTAAATACAATAGTTTGTACATGCATAACATTTCCCAGTTTTCCACATAACAATACAACCCCCACTAGGTCCTCCATCATCCTTTTTGGAGCTGTACCCCCCCCCCACACACACACACACACACACACACACACCTCAGAGTCTTTTACTTTGGTGCAATATGCCAATTCCAGTTCAGGTTCTACTTGTGTTTTCTCTTCTGATCTTGTTTTTCAACTTCTGCCTGAGAGTGAGATCATCCTACATTCATCCTTCTGTTTCTCACTTGTTTCACTTAACATGATTTTTTCAAGGTCCATCCAAGATTGGCTGAAAATGGTGAAGTCACCGTTTTTAATAGCTGAGTAGTATTCCATTGTGTATATAGACCACAACTTGCTCAGCCACTCATTAAAAGTATCTTTCTTTTTCTCTTCCTCTCTATCTCCCTCTGCCCTCTCAATTTCTCTCTGTTCTATCAAGTGAAAAGAAAATAGAAAGAAAAAAAAAAAGGGCCACCAGAAGCAGTGGATGTGTAGTGCTGGTACTGAGCTCCAGGAATGAAAGGTAAGAAGCAAAAAGCCTGTTCCTTGTTGGCATCCAAGAGTCATAATTCAGTGTGAATTGTTAAGCAAAGGGCAAACACTAAAGAAGCCAGAGAAGAGATTGACTATTTTGGCACTAGGGAGTAGGGAAAGTTAGTCAAAGACAGTAAATTTTGAGTTGGAGGCCCTGTACCTCATTAGATGGGCACATGATACAAGTCCAAAGGCTGACTTAAAGTGCCAAAAATAGGTACCCCAATATTTTACATCATTAGATCCTACCAAATGACATCTTCATTTATTAATATTTATTTATTTTATTTTTTATTGTTGTAGTAGTTATTATTGTTGTTGTTAATGATGTCATAGTTGTTGGATAGGACAGAGAGAAATGGAGAGAGGAGGGGAAGACTGAGAGGGGGAGAGAAAGATAGACACCTGCAGACCTGCTTCACCACCTGTGAAGCGACTCCCCTACAAGTGGGGAGCGAGGGGCTCAAACTGGGATCCTCAAGCTGGTCCTTGCACTTCACTTTGCTCCACCGGCACTTAATCCGCAGCACTACCACCCAGGTCCCTAATATTTATTTTTGTGTTTATGGATTTACTCATTTATGAGGGCAGAGCCAAGATGACGACTTGGAAGCAGCTGCTGGTGTGAGCTCTGATAACAACTGCTAGAAAGGGTAGGATCCTGGCCTTCAGCAGGACGGGGAACAAGGAGTTCTAAGCGTGACACCCAGGAGGTGAATATAGCTCAATTTGGGTTAGAAAATAGAGAAAAAAGAAAGGAAATTTTTTTTATTATTTCTGAACCTCACCATCCCTCCCATAACCAAACCCCGGGGGTGGGGAGCACTGCTAGCAGGCTCCCCGCTGACTTTTTTTTCTTTACCAAGATTCCTGGCTTACAAGGGGTGTCATTCCAATCCTGTTCCTTTCTGAATCCCTTGGCTCTTTTTTTTTTTTTTTTTTACTGCTTAAGTGACTTAGGCCAAATCGGAGTGATAAATATCTGACCAAGCAAAGCCTCACCCCGCCTGGGAAAGACTGCCTGGAAGTTATTTTTTACAATCAGATTTACTCATTTATTTGTAATCCACTATTAGATGGTATAATAGCTAAGGTGAAAACTGCATTGTGTTTTTCTCTCATTGTATCCCCTATGCCAAAGCCTAGTATGCCATATAGAGCTAAGACGGTGACTGTTTTCATACATCTGGTGCTTAATGTAGGCCAGTCATTGTTTTAGCAAATCAATGGGTAATGCAGCA
This sequence comes from Erinaceus europaeus, assembly GCF_950295315.1. NCBI lineage: Eukaryota > Metazoa > Chordata > Mammalia > Eulipotyphla > Erinaceidae > Erinaceus > Erinaceus europaeus. Next base: position 116,182,959 of record NC_080165.1, on the reverse strand, counting down.
TTATCACCTTCACCTACTAATGAGGAAGTTCAGGAAAATGGTAAAATGGTGTTAAGTAACAATCTAAATGCTGTGATTTAGCAATTGGTAAATAGCAAAACTAGTAATAGGGGATTCATAGAGATTTATTAAATAAGTAAATAAAGGCTTCATATAACATTATTCAATTAGAAATGATTCTTGATTTCTGAATGCTTTAACATTCCAGTAAGAAAGTATATCTGTAAGGATTACGTGGTGGCATACCCAGCTGAGAGCACACATTGCCATGTGGTACAAGAACCCAGGTTCCAGCCCCTGCTCTCCACCTGCAGGAAAATGATTTATGAAGAGTAAAGTGCCTCTATTTCTCTCTCCCTCTTTATCTCCCCCTCCTCTCTGTGTCCTATCCAGTAAAAATGGTGGGGGGATGGCCACTAGGAGCAGAGGATTCATACTGTTAGCACTGAGTCCCAGTAATAACCCTGATAACAATAAATAATCTTTTAAACAAGTAGGAAGACCAAAAAAAGACACCATAAAGTACCTAATGAAACAGTTTCTACTTAGAACTATATACCCTCCTCACCTACTTCCTAATTCACTTCCCTGAGTCATGCCAAAGGTAGCCTTTTCAGACAAAGTAAGGACTACAAAACTGGATAAGGGCAAGGCATCAGCATATTTTAATGATGGCTCTTTGGTCACTACCAGGCCACCCTATTCCTAGAGCCCTAGTCAGGGAATCCTGAGATTCCCACACAGACAAGATGGGCCTAGACCTCTAACAGATCCCTCTTTCTACTATCACTGGTCATCTCCATCAGGAACAACATAATGGACCCCTTTGTGGGCCCCTGTAGGGCCTTGCCCTCAATGTGGATCAACAATGGTAAAGAATGTTCCATTCTCCTAAGGGAGGTTGAGCAACAGACTCTACCACCTGAAGAAGATGGGTCCTGGGAGTCAGGCAGTAGCGCAGCAGGTTAAGCGCATGTGGCACAAAGTGCAAGGACCGGTGTAAGGATCTCGGTTCAAGCCCCTGGCTCCCCACCTTCAGGGGTGTCGCTTCACAGGTGGTGAAGCAGGTCTGCAGATGCCTATTTTTATCTCCCCCTCTCTAACTTCCTCTCTTCTCTCCATTTCTCTCTGTCCTATCCAACAACAATGACATCAATAACAACAATAAAAACAACAAGGGCAACAAAAGGAAACAAATAAATAAATATTAAAAAAAAAAGATAGGTCCTGAAATTAGTGCAGCCTGGAATGTTCCTAACCATGACCACAGAATGCCAGCTTAGACCTACAGGGATGCAGAGGTTACACAGGCTCCTATGCTGAATATGGGCCCCAGATCAAATCAATGGGGGTATACAGCTAACAATATGTATATACTTTTACTGTATTTGGGAGCTACTCTATACCCTGATCCAGATTCCTAGTCCTTTTTCCAACTATGACAACCATCTCCCCAGACAATAATTTGGGTCCACCTGCATGTTAGCTATCAGAGTTGGGCAAAAACTAGTAAAGTCATGGGCCCCTTGGAATATACCTAAAATATACCTACTAGCTTTTTCCAAAATGAAGACCCCAAATCCTCACCTGCAATATTCTTGCCTTTGGGTTCATTATTAGTCAACAAAGTGTTCTGCTTTATAGCTTAACTCTTTTTTAGCCACCAGGTTCCAGATGCTACTATGATGCCAACCTGACTTCCCTGGGCAGATGACCCCACCAATGTGTCCTGAAGCTCCGCCTCCCAGACCCCTGTCCCACTAGGGAAAGAGAAAGACAGGCTGGGAGTATGGATTGACCTGCCAGCGTCCATGTCCAACAGGGAAGCAATTACAGAAGCCAGACTTTTCACTTTTTGTACCCCATAAAGATCCTGGGTCTATACTCCCAGAGGGATAAAGAATAGGAATGCTTTCAAGGGAGGGGATGGGATACAGAGTTCTGGTGGTAGGGACTGTGTGGAATTATACCCCTCTTATCTTATGGTTTTGTTAATATTTCAATTTTATAAATAAAAATTTAATATATATATTCCCTTGGATTAAAGCCATATATACACTTTGAAAGTATGAATAATTTAATAGTGATGATACAGTATTATCCAGAACACTATTGTATGGAGTCACAATCTTAGCCCAATCACTCTGAAGGAACAACTTGGTCCCCTGCAGGTGAATCCCCAAGGAACAGATGGTAAGAGTCAATAACTCACAATGGTATCTGGTAAAACAATACTTGGATCCCCACTTGTACACAATATATATACAACCAAAATCTAGCTTGTATTGATCCTAGATCATAGGGCATTGCCAAAGTGAGGCATGCCCAGGACCAGGCAGTGTGTGACAGCAGCTGGGCTGTGGGTTGAGGCAAAAAAATTGGAAGGAAAAATCTTCTTGTGATCAGTAAAAGAGTACAGGACTTCCCCTTCATCTTCTGGGTGGGGGCCTGTGTTTCCATCATATTTCCTACATGTATCTATTTGCTTAATAGTTGTATAGGGGAGGAGAAAGTAAACTGTTGGACTTTTTAATTCTGGAGGAAAAAAAATGATTGAGTGATTTGTAATATCTGCAGTTACCTTTAAACATATGGTGTTAGAAGGGCTGAAGAGACAACTTACCAGGTAGGGTGCTGCCCAGCTATGCATGAGACAAGGATTTAAACCCAGGTACCACATGGCAGGTATTATGACAGCACAGAAAGCTCTGGAGCAGTAGTCTCTCTCTCTCTCTCTCTCTCTCTCTCTCTCTCTCTCTCTCTCTGTGTGTGTGTGTGTGTGTGTGTGTCTCTTTCTCTTTCTCTCTCTGTCTCTCTTTCTCTCAAAGTTGTCTGAAAGCTATGAAATCACATATGCATTAAGCCCAGTTACACACACACACAAAAAAAAGGTGCTAGAAACATAGAAACATCAGATATTTAGGTCCATAGAGCAATAAGCTAGTTTCATTAGATTGTCTTCTACACAATGGCATTAACATTGCAATCACATTTCCTTGAGCTTGGAGATTAATGTGTTCAGAGCTATCTACTGGCCATAATTTCTCAGTATCATTTTGCCATTTAATCCAGATAGTAATGAAATCTGTCTAGAGATATCTGCCTTCTACTCTTAAGAGACTCCTATTATATGAGAAGAAAGGCAGTTTAATTACCAAATAACAACTTGGTAAAACTCAGGATGGTGGCTAAGGAACAGTAAAGGGAATAATGCCCCTCCAGTGCAAGGTAACAAAAAAAAATTAAGTTAAAATAGAGCAGAACAAAAATGAATAAGAAGTACTAGAAAATCAACATCAGTGGACACTCCAGGAATGAGGGCTAACATTTGGTACTCCCCAGGGAAAAAAACAATATATCCTAGAATTTCCAATGAGATATTCACTGCTTATTTTTCAAATGATTTCCTACAGGTCAAACCTGTGAGAATGACTCGGGACTAAAGGAACTTGCACTAAATAATCAGAACATGGGTCATAAGGATAGCCTACTTGGATAGTGCACTACTTTGGCATGTGTGTGACCGAGGTTGGACCCTAGTTCTGCACCATGCTGAAGAAAGTTTCAGTGCCATACCTTTCCCTCTCATTCTTTGCCATACCTTTCCCTCTCATTCTTTGCCTTTCTGCTTCAAAGTCTGTATCAGGAGAAGTCAGCCCAGAGCAGTGAAGTACCAGATAAGATAAAAGGGAAAAAAATGTATTGAGATTATCTTAGCAGGTTATTTTATCTTTCTACTCCTTGCACAACTAAATTATCATAGTGTTCAAAAGCAGAGTTATGCAGAGGTGAATCACAGCTCCTCCCAATCCCAGTAGAAAAACAGAGGGCTGAAGATAGATGCGATTTGAGCATTACATTCTCCATGTTCATCAGAGGAGAAAAGTTTGGCAGTGTCAGCCCAGGGAGGGAAAAACCATCTTGGAATAATCATATTAGTTCATAATAACCAATGTTGGGCAAGTAGACTGAAATATAAAACTCAAAGTGCAGGACGGGCCTAGGATATTTTAAAGGGGAAAGTAGTTAAGAAAGGGAAAACAAGGGACGAAGAAATATCTCGCTTGGATGGCATGCTGCTTTGCCATGTTCACAACCCTGGTTCAAGCCCAGGCTCCACCACACTGAAGGAAGTTTTTGGTGGTGTAGTCTCTTTCATTATCTATCTATCTTTAAAAATAATTTAGGCACACATGGTGCAAAGCACAAGGACTGATGTAGGGATCTCAGTTCAAGCCCCTGACTCCCCACCTGTAGGGAGGTCACTTCACAAGCAGTGAAGGATGTCTGCAGGTGTCTGTCTTTCTCTCCCCCTCCCTGTCTCCCCTCCTCTCTTGATTTCTCTCTGTCCTATCCAACAACAACAACATCAATGGCAACAATAATAACAAGGGCAACAAAGTGGGAAAAAATGACCTCCAGGAGCAGTGGATTTGTAATGCAGGCACAGAGCCCCAGCAATAACCCTGGAGGCAAAAAATAATAATAATTTAGGGGGCCAGGTGATAGTGCTTTGAGCACACTTATTACCACACATAAGGATCAGGGTTTGAGCCCCTACTCCCCATCTGCAGAGAGGATGCTTCACAAGTAGTAAAGTGGTTCTGCAGGTGTCTTTCTCTCTCTCTCTATCTCCCCCCTCCTCACTCAGTTTCTCTCTGTTTGGTCAAAATAAAATAGATAGATAGACAGATAGATAGATAGATAGATAGATAAGAAGGGAGGGAAGGAGGGAGGGAGGGAGGAAGGAAGGAAGGAAGGAAGGAAGGAAGGAAGGAAGGAAGGAAGGAAGGAGAAAAATGGCTGAGAGTGATGGATCGATACTTAGTACAGGCAGCAAGCCCCAGTGATAACCCAGGAGTATATATATATATATATATATATATATATATTATTTATTAATATATATATTTAATAATATATATATTATTTAAGATAAAGAGAAATCATCATAGTCAAGATGTGCTTGATTTGGGGAGAACATGATTTGGGGAAAAACTGGCACCTCCATTTTTACCTCTTCCCTTCTCCAATAGAAACCAAAACAGAATATAAGCCCCATATGTTTCTTAAATCACTTCATTTGGTGAAAAGATGATTTACAAGGTATGTGATTTTTTTTCAAGATAAATATTATCACATGTGTACAGTTTATTTCATCCTGATAGGTATCAGCACACTACACTCTCCATTAGAAAGTCCCACTTTTATCCCACTCCAGGGACCTTGCAGTCAACATACAGGGAAGAAATTCCTTAGATCTCTGAAGACATTAGATACTTAACTTTGGAAGTTAACTCAAGGAATGGAATGAAGAGTTAGGGAGATAGTACAATGCCAGCACACCAGATTCTTATATCCGAGGCCTCAGAGATCTCAGTCATAAGCTCCAAAATATTTCAGAGTTGAACAGCATGGTAGTCTCTTTATTTATTCCTCTCTCTCTTGAAAGTAAATCATTTAAAATATTTTAAATAATTGTATTAAAATGTGATTGCTGGGATTTTTAAAAAAAGATATTGTGGTGTTTATTCACAATGGGAGTGTTTTTCAGACATTTACCACAAGAATGTGAAAAGGGGTACTCATGTGTCAATAACTGTACTGTAAACCATTAAGCAGCCAATAAAATGATTTTTAAAAGTCAGTTAAATTAAAATAAGTGTATGAATCATAAAGAAAAATGTGACTCTTGAGGCCTGAAAGATAGATCAGATCAAGTTTTTATATCTGAATGAAAAAGAAGCCTAGAAACAGTGAAGTGGTTGGCCAAGTCTCTGCAAAAATGATTTATTGGCTAATTAAACGGCTCTTTTTTACAAGAGGTTGACACTTTCTGGAACATATTGAACATCCCCTGAAGGTCAAAAGCAGCCATAGTCATCATCTCAAGACCAAAGATAGGAGGTCTGATTCCTCTCTAAGTTACTTGTGTAACAGAGATTGAAAATGGGTCATAAGACCTAATTCCTTGCCCTAAATCCGATGTTTTAACTTTATCATCTAAATCCTGAAATAAAGAATTGACTCAGCTTTTATGGAAGCCAGTGTATACATTTTTGCTTTCACAGAAAAAGTAAGTAGGTGAAGGTAGGTAGGGGGAAGAAGGACAGAGAGAGAAGAAAGAGAGAGAGAGAGAGAGAATCATATAGACATAGGTAAACCAGAAATGCCTTCTTTGTGGGTTTGAAGAAGGCATGGTATACCAAGAGTAGAAGACCCTGGAAGCCTGTGTCCCATTATGAAAATAGACTGCCCTCTTATACCTGAGGCTGTGGAAAAAATTGAGTGGAGGGACCCAAAAGAGGAGGGTTTTCTGATGGTTTACTTGCTGGGACCTCCATCTATGGCATCCCAATACTGCTGCCACATCAGGAAAATGTCCCCTAAAAAAGTCAGAGATGCACCATTAGCAGAAAGAACATAGGAGCCATAAGTTCCCCAGTAGAGGTTCTAAATACATGAGAAACTGAGGAAGGTGTATCTCTTAAAAAATGGACTATTTCTATCAGGTATTCTATGAATAAACAACCAAAAAAATGCCTTACAATATTTTCCCTCTTCTCTTCTCTTCTCTTCTCTTCTCTTCTCTTCTCTTCTCTTCTCTTCTCTTCTCTTCTCTTCTCTTCCCTTCCCTTCCCTTCCCTTCCCTTCCCTTCCCTTCCCTTCCCTTCCCTTCCCTTCCCTTCCCTTCCCTTCCCTTCCCTTCCCTTCCCTTCTCTTCTCTTCCCTTCCCTTCCCTTCCCTTCCCTTCCCTTCCCTTCCCTTCCCTTCCCTTCCCTTCCCTTCCCTTCCCCCTTCCCTTCTCTTCCCTTCCCTTCCCCCTTCCCTTCCCTTCCCTTCCCTTCCCTTTTCCCTCCCTCTATCTCTCTCTCTCTCTCACTATATTATCTCTAGGACTTGTTGCCTGCAGGACAAATCCACCACTCCTGGTAGATAGGGAAGGGGGAGATTGAGAAAAAGAGACACTTGCAACACTGTTTCAACATTTTTGAAGCTTCCTCCCTGTAGGTGGGGACTGAGGCTTTGAACCACACTCCATGAGCATGGTAACATGTGTGCTTAACTGGATGCATGACTGCCTAGCCCTGCCTAGTAATATTCTTATTTTTATTAAGAATAATTTGTGGTCCAAACATAAAATTTAACTTACCTATTAAAAAGACCATCACTGTTTGCTAAAATTGGGATACAAACATGGAAGGAGCCAACACATTTTACATAGTCTCCATATATCTCTTCACAAAAGACTTACTATAGAAAAGGGAAGAAAGGCGGCGTTGTGATGGGGGAATCCAGAAAATATCATCCTAAAAGGATCACTGAAGTCACCATCCCCAGTAACAATACATGTAGATACACACCACCATGTAGAATAAAATGAGAATACAGTCTTAGTTCTGTGAAAGTCAGGCTAAACTTTCTAGGTCTTATAATGAGAAAAACATCAAACAACATTATAGACCTAGTCTATAATTATGTAAAATCTTCAAGGCCATAGAAAGTTAACGACTAAAGAACTGATCCAGGTTGGAATTTTTAGCACTGTATTATCTAGGTGTAAAATATAGGTTTAGAATATAGCCTATGGCTTAAATGGTGCCTCTGGGTGAAAAGATGTATGAGTAATTTATGCTACTTAACTTTTTTGTAAGTTTGCAGTAGTTTCTAAATAAACATTCTTAAAAGAACCACTTTTAGTCTAACCTTGTCAGATAAAATGAGGACTGATAAACTGGACAAAGACAGAAGACCAGCACACTTTAATGGATGGCTTTTTTTGGTCAATACCAGCCCCACCCATCATCTGGGACTCCAGTCAGGGAATCCTTAAATTCCTATATAGATCTGATGGGTCTAGACCTCTAATATATCCCTCTCTCCACCATCACTGGTCATCTCCATCAAGAACATCATCATAAGTCCTCTGTGGGCATCTCCAGGACCTTGTTTTCACTGAAGAGCAACAATGGTAGAGACTGCCCCACTCTCCAAAGGGAAACTGGTCAACCTACTCTACCACTCAAGGAAGACTGGTCCTAAAATGAATGCAGCCTAGAATGTTCCCAGCTGTGACCATGGACTTTGAGCTCCGACTGACAGGGACTCAGAGGTTATACAGGTTCCTGTGCTAAGTATGAATAGCTATGGGCCCTAGGTCAGATCAGTGGGATTTACAGTTAATGGCACTTATATACTTTCCTCATATTTAGGAGCTACTCTCTGCCCTAATCCAGCTTTCTACTCTCAATTCTAACACAATCTTCTCAGACAATACCTTTAGTCCTAAATGTAAACTATCAGGCTTAGGCAAAAATTACGAAAGTCATGGAACATACCTAAAATGTACTTCCTAGCTTCATCCCACACAAAGACCCCTAATTTCATCTGTTCTGTTCTTAACTCTGGGTTCCTGTTTATGAAACAAATTGTCCCGCTTTATATCTTAAAACCTTTCAGCCACCAGGTTGCTGATGCTACCATGACACCATACTGACTTCTCCAGACAGATAAACTCACCCATGTGTCCTGGAACCTAACCTCTCCAGAGCCCTGTCCCACTAGGGAAAGATAGAAACAGGCTGGGGGCATGAATCAATCTGCCCATGTCCATGTCCAGCAGAAAAGCAGGAAGCCAGACTTTCTACCCTCTGTACCCCATAAAGAATCTTGGTCCATACTCCCAGAGGGATATAGAATAGGAAGGTTTCCAATGGAGGTGATGGGACACAGAACTCTGGTAGTGGAAACTGGATGGAATTGTACCCCTGTTATCATGTAATCTTGTTAATCATTATTAAATCACCAATAAAAAATTTTTAAAGAAAAAGCAGTTTAAGACACTATCTAAGGTAGGCTGATGTCTATTTTGATGTCTAATGGCTGCATTATTATATTGTGTGCCTTATACTGCCAAACAACTAACTGGCAGCAATATGTTCTTGCTGTAGGGAGCAGATGACAGATTTCTTAGAAAAGGTCCAGGAAGACAAAAAAAAAAAAAAAAAAAAAACTAAAGATGTCACTGGACCTAACTTTACCGGTGAGCAGATTTCTATCCCAAAATAATTTGTTAAGGGTTTTAGAAACAGCATATCCAGTAGACATCCCAAGTAAGAGGCCATGGGTTCAAGCTCCCACAACACACTGAGCACCACTGACTGAATTCAGGCAACTCCAGGGATGGTGAAGTGGTACTAAGTTCTCTTCCCTCTTTATCTATCCCTCCTTCCTTGATTCCCCTGCCAATAAAAATATGAAAACGTGGGCCTCAGAAACTGCTTAACAGTATCACAGCATCCACAAGGCCCCAAGTTTGTTCCCCAAGGGACTAGATTTTTTTTTTTTAATTATTTTTAAAATATCAGTAACCTTAAAGTGGCTGAAACTTACACCTCCCACCCCCAAACCAACTCTGTGGCTCCCTGAAGTCCTAGTAGTAGTTACCTGCTTTCTCCAGAAGCTTACACATCATCCATGCTGTCACTGATGTCAGCTCGCTGGGTTTGGCTATCACGGTATTGCCAGCAGCAATGGCAGGCGCGATCTTCCAGGTCAGCAAGTAGAGTGGCAGATTCCAAGGACTGATCAGACCAGCTAGTGGAAGACAACAGAAGCATTGCTGATAACTACATGTACTCCAAGCAGACTAGCCAGGAGAGATTTTATTAGTGAGTAGCTATTTCCTGCTACATGTAACTTAAGCTTACTCTGCCAGGATCCCAAACCTGGCTTATTTGCAGCCATTTGTGAGGAAATAGCTATAAAACATATAAGGAACAGCACCTTTAAAAAATTTAAACAATACAATTTGCTGTTCTCTTGATAACTTACATATATGAACAAGAGCAATAGACTGCAGAGGTAAAAGGTGTCACTAATAAATGTAATGAATTCTTAGATCAACTTTTATTCTATTTTTACATTTTCCCCTCCTCATCACTAAGCTCAACCCAGCTTTGACCTAGCACATTATGATTGGGCCCTCCTCAATCGCTATCGAACAGGCCATGGCCGGTGCGCCGCTATGTTCCATCGCTGGGGAGCCAGAGACGACCCGAACTGCCCCTGCGGATACAGACAGACTATGACCCACATAGTCAACGACTGCCACCTCTCCAGATTCAAAGGAGGGCTCAAAACTTTACATCAGGCTCAACCTGACGCTGTTGACTGGCTACGTAAGAAGGGCAAACGCTAGAAGAAGAATCACTAAGCTATCCAGCTAATATAGCATCCCAATTTCTCCCTTTCTGTTTCTAGTCTGTAGTGGACTGAGATAAAAAGATCTTCAGTATTTGGAGCCAGGTGACGGTGCACCTGGTTAAGTGTACACATTACAGTGTACAAGGACCCGAGTTCAAGCCACTGGTCCCCACCTGCAGGGAGAAAGCTGCAAGAGTGGTGAAGCAGGGCTTCAGGTGTCTCTCTGTCTCCTTTTCTATCTCTTCCTCCCCTGTCTCTATCCAATAGTAAGTAAATAAATAAATAAATAAATAATTTTTAAAAATTCCTAGTGTTTTATAATTTCTTGTAAAATAAGAGCAAGTAAATTCTGTGAGAACTCTCCTATTAGTAATGTCAATGAACTTTGATACTTTGACCACTGAAATCTGTTTTGGCTGAACAGAATATTTCTTTTGGGGGCCAGGTGGTGGCACACCTGGTTGAGTGCACATACTACAATGCACAAGGACCCGAGTTCAAGTGCTTAGTTTCCATCTGCAGGGGGAAAGCTTTGCGAGTGGTGAAGCAGTGTTGCAGGTGTCTCTCTGACTCTTTCCCTCTCTGTCACCCCCTTCCTTCTCAATTTCTGACTCTCTATCCAATAAATAAATAAAGATAATAAAAAACATTTTATAAGAGTATTTCTTTTTACACCTTGGTTTCACTGTGCTGAACCAACTTTTTCCGATAGAGAGAAAGAAATAGAGGAAAAAAGATAAAGATACCACAGCACCAAACTTCCCTCCAACATATCAGGGTAGTACTCGAACCTGAGTCACATGCCTGACAAAGCAGGCTCATTTCCAGATGAACTGACCCCAAACAAGAGGATATTTTAATAAAGCATTGCATCTAGATTCCTATCAATATTCTAACCAGATATGCTTGTAGGATGATTAACAGAAGCAACATCTACATGTCTCTGTGCAATATCCATGAACTATCCAGACTTCCAACAATTCAGCAGGGAAAGGCAAAAATAAATTTCTCTGGTGACTAAGTAAATTGGTCCACTTTATTTTATACCAAGACATTTGTGAAAAATATGTAGTTTATAAAGTTAAATTTCTCCATGGAAAATATTTTATAGGTAACAAAAATGTCTTGCAGCATTCTTAGTAAAAGGAGATTTGAACTTTTCATAATGCCCTTGGCAGCATGATTTCCAGAAGATTCAAGTAACCAAAGTGGTGATTTTTCTAGTTTTCTTTCCTTCAACATATTCTTTCACCCTGTCCTAAAACAGAACTAGTAAAATATGGATGGTGGGTCAATGTTGCTTCTTTTCTCGTAGGAAATAGTGGCATCTACAGGACATTTTTCATCATTGCAGACACTTGTGTTCCTCAGGAAAGAGGCCGAGTGAGGAAAATGCTAAGGACACAGCGCCATCTATCAGTAGCACAACAGAATTTCATTCCTGTGGCATTGAGTTAGGTAAAGGTCTTGGGTATCGTTCCCAGCACCACTATAAGCCATTGCTGAGCAGTTCTCTTGTTTAAAAAAAAATAATAATAAGTGGGGGGTGGGAGTGGGCGGGAGGGATGGGTCACAGTCCTTTGGTGGTGGGAATGGTGTTTATGTACACTCCTAGAAAAATGTAGACATATAAATCAGTAGTTAATTAATATGAGAGGGGGAAATCAATTGTATGTCTCAAAGTTTCTCAAAAGACAAACTGAATCTTTTTAATATATAGGCTATGTATTTGATATGCGGACTCTCTCAAAAGCCTAGACCAAGTAGATTAGAAGCATCCAATAGCACAGCTATATACAAGATACTGGGCAGCAAACCATAACAAAGGGACTTTTCCAAGTTAACCCAATTACCAAATAATGTGATGATAATATTAACTATCGATTGTCTTTTTGAACCCTAAGACAGCAGGAACCTCACATCTTCACTATAGAGCCCCTACTTCCCCCAGTCCTGGAACCCTTGGATAGGGCCCACTTTCCCGTATGCATCTCCCAATCCAAACCAAATAATATTGCATCCGCCGATCACAACCTAACCAAAGCAACGATTGCCACCTCAACATGCTTCACCTCAGACTGTATCCAGAGACTTCACATGTGGAATGACAACCTTTCAGCTTCATTACTCGGGTGAGACCTTTCCTTTTATAGTACACTCTAATTTCATCTCAGGTACTTCACTTTCTAACAAAGTCCCATAACCTAGATATACACCAGTTTCTGTGAGAGAGAGCTTATGTGCACACGTATCCATAAACTACTGCAAAATATATACCTGAAAGCAGAAGTACACTAGAGTTTGCAGTGAGTACCTCCCTAACACTTCCTCTCCACTATTCAAGCTTGGGATCCATGATTGCTCAACAAATTGTTTGGCTTCATGTGTTAACTCTCTTTTCAATCACCAGGTTCCAGATGCCACCAGGATGCTGGCTAGGCTTCCCTGGATTGAAGACCCCACCAATGTGTCATGGAGCTCAGCTTCCCCAGAGACACACCTTACTAGGGAAAGAGAGAGGCAGACTGGGGGTATGGACCGACCAGTCAACGCCCATGTTCAGCGGGGAAGCAATTACAGAAGCCAGACCTTCTACCTTCTGCAACCCTCAACGACCCTGGGTCCATGCTCCCAGAGGGCTAGAGAATGGGAAAGCTACCATGGGAGGGGGTGGGTTATGGGGATTGGGTGGTGGGAATTGTGTGGAGTTGTACCCCTCCTACCTTATGTTTTTGTCCACTAATCCTTTCTTAAGTAAAAAATTTTTTAAAAAGGCGGGGGGTGGGGGTGGGAGAAAGTTGCGGAAGTACAACTTAATCAAGGCCTGTTTACCACCTATATAAATAAAATGTTATTACAGTCTTTCAGATAATAAATCCTGAAGCACACAAAGATTATGTAACTTGCCATATATATTATATTCATACTCTTAACCACAACACTCTCCAGAAATTAACTGTTTAGATTATAGGGAGGGATTCTGGTATATGAATATACTTCCAGAACCATTTCTTAGTGATTTCACAATAGCAATACTCTATTGATAAACAAGAAGTTAAACACAAAGAAGGTAAATCAGAAATAGATTTTTTTAAACCAATTTTTCTTAAATTATAGTGGTGCTCAGATTCTCAGCTCTGATTTATAGTAGTACAAGTGGCATTGAACCTGTGATTTTGAAGTCTCAGGCATGAAAGTCTTCTGCCATAACCATTAGATTACCTCCCCTGCCTAAAGGTCAGTTAATTTTTAATGCTGAAGAAATCAGCTCCTTCCTTTTCCTTTATCTGTTCTTGCAGATCAGTTCTAGAGAGCTGGTGGATGACTACTCTGTGCCACTATTATCTAGTGGTTCACTGCATAGCACCTACCGATTCCCACAGGGTCCCGCACAGTATAGTGCATGCAGCCTTGGTGCTCCATCTGCGTGCACTCTGCTGTTTGGTGCAAGATGGAGGAGGCAAAGAACCGGAAGTTCTGTACAGACCGGGGAATGTCCATGGTTCTTGCCAGAGTTATGGTTTTTCCTGTAATAAGTCAGCAATAGAAAGCATGATCAGTGTTCTGTAGAACACTCTAAAGATGTGAAGACCCTCTGTCACACATTTATCACAGCTCACACTGAAGTAGGCCTAGTTCCTTCCAGTCTAAAATGGCATTCCTGACCAGACAGAGTTTTGACCATAGTTTAATAAAACTGTGAAGTAATTTCAATGTGCATGGACCAAAGTTCAAGCCCTCTGTCCCCATGTGCAGGAGGGAAGTTTCATAAGTGGTGATGTAGTGCTGCAGCTGTCTCTCTTCCTCTCTCCGTATCTCCTCCTTCTCTCTTGAGTTCTGTCTCTATGCAAAATAAATAAATAAAATAAAATGTCCTTAATAAGAAATAATTTAGACAGAGGATTATAAAATGAGCTGAGGGGGAGTTTAAAGCTGAGTCAAGCAGTCTTTGTTTTATGCTGTGAACTGAACAATTCATAGCTATCACCATGAATCTGCCAGATGCTATCTCTCACTTCACCCACACAAGCTCTTTCAGTTCAAATTCAGCAATGTTACAAAGCTTGGATAATGGGCATTAAGGCAGCTGCATTTTCACATTGCACAAAAAAGCACTTTGATGAACATGTGCTGTGTATTAAATGCCTACTAACACTTGGTGGAGTTATTAAGATGAGCACGTGGCAGAACAGCTGGTGGGGATCACTGGCACAGTGTACTGTGTGTGTCAGAAGCTCAGGCCATCACATATCCCATGTAGTTCTAACTGGACTGAGTTAAAAAAAAAAAAAAAAAAAAAGGAAAACAGTTGCTTACCTAGATTGTTTCTCAGTAGTCTTTAAGAGAGACTCTGAAACGCTTTCTTCTTAAGGACTTGAAATTAGACTGCCTCTTAACTTTATTCTGGGTCATAGCACATATATCACTCTAAGCCATCTTGGCTTTTCCTAGTAGTTGCTACTGCAAAGATTTAGAGGATTACTCCATTATCCCAACCTCAGAGAAGGAGTTTAAAAAAAAATGAAATTTAGGGAGTCAGGTGGTAGTGCAGTGGGTTAAGTGCACATGGCGCAAAGCCTAAGGGCCGGTTTACAGATCCCGGTTCGAGCCCCTGGCTTCCCACCTGCAGGGGCATTGCTTCACAGGCAGTGAAGCAGGTCTGCAGGTGTCTATCTTTCTTTCCCCGTCTCTGTCTTCCCCTCCTCTCTCCATTTCTCTCTGTCCTATCTAACAACGATGACATCAGTAACAACAACAAAAATAATACAAGGGCAACAAAAGGGAAAAATAAATAAATGAAATTTTGTGTTGATGTCTGTGACCTAGTGACTGGCACAGGAGCCATTTTCCAAAATAGCGTGACTGTGAATTGTATGTTGCTTTGAAATTCTCTACTGAGAGTTAGCAGAAGATTCTATGATCATTCCTAAATGTTAACTTCTTTCCATATTCATAGCCTTTACCCTGTGTTTACAGTTGTACTCACCAACAAGAGTGGACTTCCTTGCTCTTTGAGCTTGGGGTTACCTGCATAACTTGGTTTGGTAATGGGAATGAGGCACAAGTATGCCATATGCAAGTCCTAACTTTAAAGTTTGTTGGTTTTACTTTCCACCTTTTCCTCTGCCACCAGTTAAAAGGCGAGAGATAATCTGCAGACTGTGAGGAATGTATGGATCTGTAAAAATCTATAGAGGTAAGCATCTGAATAATGTTTTGTACTTGGCAGACACATTTAATAAGAGGCAGCTCCTTTCTGACTACAGCTTTGTTACCTGGGATGGGGCAGGGCAAGATCAAAAAACCCAGCTCATGAGTAAGTGGCTCTCACCTTGGTCTTTGGATTCTGCTTCGGCAAACACGTCCAGGGACTGTTCCAGCAAATCTGCCAGCTGGTATAGCACCTGAGAGCGTTCCTGGGGGCTCCTGGATGACCATGCAGGAAAGGCTGCTCTCGCAGCCACCACTGCTGCTTCAACCTTTGAGGATCAAGGGGAGAAGGTAGCCTAAAAGCCACTCAAGAGAGGTTTCATAAACCCAGACTATACGTGCCTACTTTATTTTGTGCTTACTTTCAAATACTCAACACTTCCTGGCCGGCTTCTTACTCTTTTCCTCTATCTCTCTCTCTCTCTTTTTAATATTTATTTATTTTCCCTTCTGTTGCCCTTGTATTTTTTTTATTGTTTTTGTAGGTGGTGTTGTTATTGATGTCATCGTTGTTAGGACAGAGAGAAATGGAGAGAGGAGGGGAAGACAGAGACGGGGAGAGAAAGATAGACACCTGCAGACCTGCTTCACTGCCTGTGAAGTGACCCCCCTGCAGATGGGGAGCCAAGAGCTCGAACCAGGACCCTTACCCCGGTCTGTGTGCTTAACCTGCTGTGCTACCGCCCGACTCTCACTCTTTTCCTCTTTTACATGGCAAACATTTATAATTGCTGAGAATCAGACATAACGGGATGAGAGAAAATCACCTACACTGATAGATCAAGATAAAATTCTTGCAGGAAGAGACTAAATATAACATATATATTTTTTTTCTGAAGAAGACTTGAAAGAAACAATTCTAATGATGTTCACCAAGACAAGTGATTGGTGAAAAGAGTTTAACAAGGACTGACTATGAAATAATTTAAACAGAAATGACAGAGCTAAAGGACACAGTAGTTCTTTCAAATCTGGGCTAATTACAGATAGTGTTGCTACGAATAAGGCTGTACATAGACTTCTTCAGATAGATGTTTTTGTGTTCTTCGGATAGATCCTTAGGTGAGGGCTTTCTGGGTCATAGAGTAGGTTTGTTTCTCATGTTCTGCATTATCATCAGACAGATTTTCAATAAAATGAGACCAGTTTGAGAGCTCGTTTGGAGGTTCTAGCAGGGGAATGCAGCTACGTATACCCTCAACCCAAGACCAGTCTGTCTCTATTCGGGGAAGGCCGTCCTCTTCAATGTGCAGCTTTGGGAGGGACACACATGGAGCAGTGAGGGAGGAAGGGGACACCCGCCTAGCCAGCCAGATCAGCCAAATCAACCCTGGTGATCCATGGGGTGACAGATGTCGCAGCCAGATCGCCCTCACGTCTATAATGAGAGCAGTTTGAAGAAGAGCCTATAGCATGTGGGCTCACTTATAGGAGGAATACAGAGTATAACTTGGACTGGATGTGGTCTATGGCAGCAAGATCAAAAATAGCAGGATGGTGACAGAATCAGGAATTTGAGTGAGTGTAAGGAACCCAATATATAATGTAGAGAGGATCTAATTTGCTGGTGAGATTGGTGTGCAAGCATCTATCAAGGAAGGATGAGAAAATGTATCCATATGATAACCACGTCTTGTATATCATTTCCATAATAAAAGAACAAAAAGTATTTCTCTGAGAATGACCAAAAATCAAGCAAGCAAACAGACAAACAACAATAACAAAAAATGCAGTAGTGAAACTAAAAAAAAAAAAAAATGCTATTATGGTGTTTAACTTGAGAATGACAGAAACCCAATGTGAAATCATGCACTTGAAGTTAGGATAAAGAAAAAAAAAATTAATATAAGATAACAAATGAAAGGAGAAAAATTACAACAAGTAGAACAGAAAAGCAAAAGATAGTAAAAGATTACTACAAACAATTTTATGCTACTAAGTTGGAGAACTTAGAAGAAACAGACAAATTCTACAAACAGTGTTGGAAAAATCAGATAGTCATATTTAAATAATGAAATTGCATCACTCTCTCACACCACGACGAGGATAAACTTAATATAGATTTAAGACTTACTGGTTCTTCCCCCAAAACTATCAAGTACATTGATGAAAACATAAGCAAAATATTTCCTAGGCTAAATGATACTGGCATCAGGGCTACCTTTAGGGACTCAACTTCCATGGCAAAAATTTAAAAAAACAAAACCAAAAATAAACACATTAAATTACATTAAAGTAAAGAACTTTTGCACAGCAAAATAAATTATCACAAAAACACAAAGACACCCTATGAACCCTAGAAAACATCCACACGACAGACATCTGTTATGGGCTAATACTTCGTTTGCTTCAGATAGAGATACAGAGAGGAAAGACATCACAGCACTGCTCCACTGTATGTGGAGCTTCCCTCAGTATTGCCCGAGGTGCCCCCATGTGATATCAGAATTCAAAATTGGGTTCTAAATGCATAGTAGTAAGGTGTGCTGTCCTTGGTGAGTTATCACGTGATCCATGGCTCAGGTGTTTTTAAGGAAAATAAAATGAAGTACCTGTATGCTTGCTGGCAGATTAATAGGTATGTCAGAATTTCTAGCAATTAAGTTTTGTAAATATTATTTTATTACTATTATTTTTACATTGTAATTTTTTATTGCTATCTTTATTGGATAGAGACAGCCAGAAACCAAGAGGGTAGGGGAAGACAGAGAAGCAGAGAGAAAGAAAGACAACTGCAGCCCTGCTTCACCACCTGCAAAGCTTTTTCCCCTGTAGGTGGGGGTCTGGGGGCTTGAACCTGGGTCCTTGTGCATTGTAACATGTGGGCTTAACCAGATGTGCCACCACCCAGCCTTCTTATTATTATTATTATGTATTTATTAGTGAGAGAGATTGGAGGAGAGACAGAAAGAGAATCAGACATCACTCTGGCACATGTGCCATCAGGGATCAAACCTGGGACCTCATGCTTGAGAGTGGTCCACTACTTTATCTCCTATGCTACCTCCCAGACTGCTATTACTATTTTTTCCCTAATTAAAGTAATGTTGGTTTACTTGGTTGCATGTATTTTAGGGCTACAGTTTCACCACACTTCAGATTGTGTTATCATATTCCTCCCACTACCAAGGTACCTATATCCATTTTCTACAGACCGTAGAACATCCTCCACTTTCTTCCTCCCTCTCCTTTAGTAACCTCTATTCTGCACCAGAATCTCAGGGTTGCTGTTGTTTAACTTTGTCCCTTGATTTGTTTCTCTCAGTTCTGTGTATGAGCGAGGTCATCTGATATTTGTCTTTCTCTGTCATTTTTCACTTAGTAAAAGTCCCTCCAGCTTCATCCATGTAGCAAGAGGCAAGATCTCAACTTCTTACAGTTGAGTAGTATTTCATACTCCCTTTGATGGAAAAGTATGTGCTCTTTCACTGTCAGTGGAAAAGTCCACAGAGCACTGATGAGGGGAATTAGTAGTGTTAACATTTAAATGTGGCTATTATGGGTCTAGAAAATCCACTTCTATGAATCTCAGCTATAAACTACTTGTCCACCCAGAAGATAGTAGAGGTAGGTGTGACTTAGAATGCAAATGAAAACAGGGTCTTAGAAGTGAATAATAGTGCACATACACTTCTACATGGGTCAGCTACCTTGCCAAAATGGTCCACATGCTTCTCTAGTATAAGCCTTTTCACATTCTTTTTCTTTTTCTTTTTCTTTTCTTTCTTTTCTTTTCTTTTTTTTTTTTTTTTTTTTTTTTGCCTCTAGGTTTATCGCTGGGGCTTAGTGCCTGCACTATGAATCCACTGCTCCTGGAGGCCATTTTTCCCATTTTGTTGCCCTTGTTGCACTTGTTGTAGTTGTTATTGTTGTCAAGCTGTTGTTGCCGGATAGGACAGAGAGAAATCAAGAGAGGAGAGGAAGACAGAGAGGGAGAGAGAAAGATAGAAACCTGCAGACCTGCTTCACTGCTTGCGAAGCTACCCCCTACAGGTGGGGGAGCTGGGAACTTGAACCAGGATCCTTACAACAGACCTTGCCCTTTGCACCATGTGCGCTTAACCCGCTGCACTACCACCCAGCCCCCTTCAATTTCTGATTAAACTTTAAAATATTGGTGGTGGCAAGTGGCGGGGGGGACAGAGAAGAACTCTATGAGAATTACTTAGAGCTGGGGCAAAAGGTTGGGGGTATGGGAAAGCAACAACAACAAAAAAATCAGGAGGAAGAGGAGGTAGAGAAAAAGGAGGAAGAGGGAAAAAAGAGGAGGCAGAGAAGGTGGGGAGGAGGAAAAAAAGGGAGAGGAGGAACAGGAGGAGAAGGAGAAGGTAGTGGGCCAGGACCACTGGAATAGAGTATGCAGGGGGCCCATGACAGTACTACAAGACAAAAAATGAAAAACATGAATCATGATTTGCAGAAAATAGTTCCACTGAAGTTGGTATATTTGCCATCTTTAACATTACTTTAGAAATCCTGAGGCAAGAAGGATTGAAAACATAAAGCAGATTCCCTTCAACTCTCCTAGATACTTTGAAGCAAACAACTTCATAGGTTACAGTTTAACCAGAAAGTTAGCCAATCTCTAAAGTTTTTTACACAGAGGTCTAAATGTTTTCAAGTGCAAAAAATGATTAAATACAGTTATCCATAGAGAGATACTAGTATAGTTCTTTAAACAATTCATATAATTCTTAATATATGAAGGCTAAAATTTAAAATTATCTGGTTGTTCTAGGTTAAGAAATTAAAATCCACAAAGCAGCTAAACTAATTTTAGTAAAATTCAGTATATTAGCATAATAAATTATAACTAACCAAATAAATCTCCCAGTAATTTCACAAAATTCTTTAAATAAAATTATTTCTGTCACTAAAAAGAAGTAATGTATGTGGCATTAAGCACTCTGAATAAGAAAGAGTGTGGTATCAAATTAAACTAAAATTATGTAACAATTTGCTTTTCAGTTTCATCATTCAAATGGTCAGTTTTACTTTACATTCCTGGCCTTTTAAATTGTCTTTGTTTAGTGAAATATTTAACTAAGAAATACCTAGGCAACACTTGAAAGAGAAAAGAGAGTTCTATTCCCTTTTTTATAATACTGACAATTCCTACAAATAATACCTCTTACAAAACATCAGTTACCTAATGATTAGTTTCTGCATGAAGCAACTGTAGGCTTGCTTTCTTTATCCTATATGTTCAGTGATAATGCAAAATTTCCTCTAGTCTAAATCTTCTTTCTCTTAATGTTTAGCAATTCTTTACTCTATTATAACCCCCTTTGCTTCTAGAAACTAAGAGCTGTATAATTTGCCAGCATATTAAATACATTTCATTGTTCTCTAGTGCACATACCTCATCTTTTCCACTATTTGGAACCCTGCAGTACACTTCCCCCGTTGATGGATCATAGGAATCTATATATGAGTTACAAGGTAAAAATTTCCCATCTATAAAGTTTTCCAACAGCAACAGTGCCTTTGTTTCAGCCATGGTAATAAAGGATTCTTGTTGCCTTTCCCCTTTGATCTAGTTGAGTTAGCTAGTTCCCAAATTCTGAGTGAGATCCCTTCCTCCTTACCAGTCTCCTAGCTCCACCTGCCAATCTGTGAAAGTGGGAGGGACCTGACACTCAGAGTATCCAATCTGGGAACATTGTTCTTAATGTTTTACAGACTTTCAGTACCTTATAAAATATGGGCAAAGGAAGAGGGGTGGGGAATGAAGTTAAACTAACATCTGTATTATTCTGTTGTGGCCTTTTATTATTTAAAAATATGACACTCTGCTGAACAACAGACCAAACTCTCTGGTCTTTTCACTGTTATAACTTAAAACATCTGTAGTTACTTTGCAATCATAATTCATTTTATGTAATATTGCTAAATTCCTGAAACTCCTTCTCCTTCTCCCCATCCAATAAGAAACAAGAGAGCAGTATAAAGATAACTTTTTCACCTTAATATTTCCTTTTCCAAGTTACTATTTTTCTTTTATGGTAGCCATTTCTATTGTAATAATGTATTCTGTTGAGCACCTCTTCTTATATATTTTCTAAACATACCACATATAAACAAAAGTAAACATATCTAGACAAATACAACCATTCAGGAAAACAAAATTAGGGTGGATATTTCAAAATGTAATTAAAAATAGTTAAATAAATGGAAGACCAAAAGAGCGACTCAGATATTTGTTTTTTTATTTCTAATTTATACTAGTGATTAGTAGCTATTAGGTTAGAAAATAATAGGGGTATAATTTGGTACAACTCCCTCCACCAAAGATCTGTGTTCCCAACTTCCACCAAGAGTAATCATAATTCCCAAGGTCATAGATTTAGGTTGATTATACTTATATTTTTTTCACTTTTCAAGTTCATGTGTTTCAATTCTCTACATCCACATATGAGTGGAATCATCCCACTGCTGTCTTCCACTTCCTTTATTCAGCATAGTTACCACCAGTTTCATTTTGTCCCAAAGGACACAATCTATTCTTTTTAATTGTTAAGTTGTACTCTAATGCATGTATACTCTCTAATGAGGTATGTGTTTGTGTGTGTGTGTGTGTGTGTTTGTGCGTATGTGTGTGTGTGTGTATTTATAAGACTCCAATGAACCCCCCCCCCCCCCAGTATTTGCCATTTGGGCAAAGATGGATGACCCAGTGTGGAAGCTGATGTCCATCTTTATTTACTTCTAAGACCTCACCTTCACATTCCTTTCTAAGCTGCACCTACACCTATTACAACTTCCTCAGATGTTCTTCAAATCTCTTCCCTCTCATAGGACAAAAACAAAGATTCTTAGTCACAAAAGATCTGGAGTTCAGAGCTCTCTGATCATCTTCTTACATGTTCCCCCTCTTGAACCAAAATTCTTTTTGAAGTGCAGAAAGAAGGAATTCTAGCTTCTGTAATTGCTTCTTTCTTGGACATGGAAATCGACCCGTTGATCCATATTCCCAGCCTGTCTCTATCTTTCTCTAGTAGGGTAGGGCTCTGGAGGACAAGATCATCTTCACAGTGAAGTTAGGATGGGATCATATTAGCATCTAGAACTTAGTGGTTAAAAGGCAGTAAGGTATAAAGTAGGACAAAATACTTAATAAACAGGGAACAGAGAGTACAATGAGAGCTGGAGAGCCTATGGGAGAAGGGACTCTAGAGTGGAGAGAAGCTAGGATGTCTACTTTGGGTGTGTTCCTAAGAGCCCAGAACTTTAGTAATCCTTGCTTGAGTGTATTAGCTAACATCAAAGTGGGTTAGAAATATTACCTGGGAGGATGATGTCAGGATCGGAAATATTTCTTGGACACTTTTACAGTGTTTCTTCTAAAGATTGGGAAGTGGTGACAATAATGGTGCCCTCCCACATGAGATTAAAAGATGGAAGAATGAACCTTACTTACTCTCTTGTACAGTTAGTTCAATAGATAACAAGTATGAAGGTGGTGAAGTCGGTGTAGGAGAGGAAGATGTCTAGGGCTAAGTAATAAATACCTGGTTGAAGAATTTGTGGTGCCTCCTTAGGCCATCCTACTAGGATGCCAAGGTTTTTAGGTCTAAGTCTAGTCACAGAGGACTATTAAGCAGTTTTACTGTAAAGGATAAGAACTGTCCCTAACTTGAGGAGACATGAACACATGTATGCAATACCATAGGCCGTAGCCTCTCTCTAGGATCCGTAACTTTGTTGCAACCTAGACATTTACAAATACAGACAACAATTTTTTCCACTTTATTTGGGAGTTAATAGTTTACAGTATAGTTGTTGACACATAGATACAACTCCTCCATGATAAAAGTCTCCAAGATGCTCTCTCACCCAACCTAGGGCCTTTTCCATCATCATGTGCCATGACCCTAGAGTCCCTCCATCCTATTCCTTTCCCAGAGTCCTTTGCATTGGCACCATACAGCCACTAACATTTTTGAGACGGGAACAAAAAGGAGATGGTCTAGCAAAAACCTTGAAGCCAAGAGGTCCTTTCTCCTGCCCCCAGTTTGAACTGCCACTTATGGAGGCCTGTGCTGGGCTGCTGCTGACGAGACCAAAAGCAGCTGGGAATCTGGAGCAGGAGCTGAAGGCTGTTGCTGGAGAGACGCTGACAAACTGAATAGCATTATCTTCCACCACCACCACCCCCACTTCACTCGTTTTCAGGCTTTCCCTAGTGTGCCCCCTGGCAGTGAGCCAGTTTACAGGGCAATGTGAAGAATGCAGTTTGCCAAGACTGCTCTGGTTCCCCAAGCAAAGTACCACACAGGGAGCTGGGAGTCAGCAGATGACGAGTAAAACAACCTGGTAGAAGCTCACTCTTCACCCACCCAAGCATTTCGTACTCAAAAAGAATATATCTTTCTTTCCCCCTCCCAAGCGAATGAGGAAAAGGCCAATTCTATGGCTGAAGTAACTGAAACTCAAGTTATTTTTCAGGATTTGTCTGTTTATATAGTTAGTAACCCAAAGGATTCTATTTAGCTGAGATATTTTTTTAAAGAAAGAAATTTTAGGGAGTCAGGCGGTAGTGCAGTGAGTTAAGGGCATATGGCGCCAAGCGCAAGGACTGGCACAAGGATCCCGGTTTGAGCCTCCGGCTCCCCACCTGCAGAGGGGTTGCTTCACAAGCAGTGAAGCAGGTCTGCAGGTGTCTTTCTCTCCCCCTCTCTGTCTTCCCCTCCTCTCTCAATTTCTCTCTGTCCTATCATCAGTAACAACAATAATAATTACAACAGTAAAACAAGGGCAACAAAAGGAGGGAAAATAACTGATTTTAAAAAATAAATAAAATAAAATAAAATAAAATAAAAGGAATTTCATGGGGCTAGGTGGTGGCTCACACAACAGTGCACACATGTTCCCATGCATGAGGATCCAAATTCAAGTCTTAGTCACTCCCCCCACAGGTAAGGGAGAGAGGTTTCACCAGCAGTGGAGCAGTGCTGTAGGTATCTGCCTTTGTCTCTTCCCCCACCGTCCCAAACACATTTCTGTCTCTCACCCTCTATTAGAAAGGAAGGTCTCCATTTTGTAGATAACTAATAGGCCTATTTTAGTTGTATTTCAAAGGGCCCATCCATGACTATACTAGTTTTTCTTTTTTTTTCCTGAGCCTGACATCTGATATGCAGGTGGACCCAAGTTATTGTCTGGGGAGATGATGTCATGGTTGGAAAAAGGAGCAGAAAGCTGCATCAGGGAAGAGAGTAGCCCCAAATATGGGAAAGGTGTATAAATATTGTTGACTGTAAACACCATCGATTTGATCAGGGGCCCCAAACCTAGATATAGACCAGGTCCCATAAGATAGGGCATATGTACATATGTATCTATAAGTTAGGACAAAATATATACCTGAAAGCACAGCATATCTTTCTAAGACTTCCTCAGTCTTCAGTCAGATCTAATTTAATAAAGGGGAAGATTTTGAGGATGAGCTCTCATAAGAAGAGTTTAACTTAAACAATGGTCTTTTCTTATTGTCCAAGAGATTTAAAAGAATTTTTTTTCAAGCATATCTGGGATAGAGGAGAACATGGGCTTCTCAGTATGAAATTCACCAAAATGATTACACAATTTTTGTTTGTTTCTTCATGTTGGGAAGGAGGCATGTCTATTGCCAACACACATACTAACATCTGAGATTAAAAACATAACATCTGAGATTAAAAACAAAGGACAGATGCAGAGATAAACATAAAGGAACAAGCTGTAGGCAGATTTCAGAAGTATACATGTACTCATAATGCCATGAAAATTAGATAGGATCTCCATAAAATGTGGGATCCAAGGGTAACATAAAATTTTCCAAAGAAGGGGGTCAGGTGGTAGCACAGCGTGTTAAGTGCACATAGCACGAAGTGCAAGGACTGGCATAGGGATCCCTGTTTGGGCCCCCAGCACCCCACCTGCAGTGTATGTGGGGAGGTCACTTCACAGGTGGTGAAGCAAGTCTGTAGGTATCTATTTTTTATCTCCCCCTCTCTGTCTCCATCCCCCATTTCTCTGTCCTGTCCAACAATGACAGCAATGACAACAGCAATAAAAAAATGAAGAAATATGAGAATATGGAAGAGCCTCATAGTTGTATTCATTTAATCAAATATTCATTTAAACCTTACTGTACAGTAAGGAGTTGTTATAGAAGAATGAATGAAAAAATTTTTTTTCCAAAGAGAGGCTTCAAATCTTGAAGTAACTTCTTGAAGGTTGAATTTATAAAGTCTTGCTAGAAAATGAGTCAGGCAGGGGCCGGGTGGTGGCACACCTGGTTGAGTGCAAATGTCAGAAAATGAGTCAGGCACATTCCAGTTCATTAAGTGATTAAGACAGTGCAGACATCCAAGTCAGGTCACCCTCCAACAGAGAAAGTCAGAGGCATCTTTGTTTTAATAGGTGAAATGTTAATAAGGGCTGATTGAATGGTAGTAGCCCACATAATTTCTTTAGATGATTGTGGCTATATGTAAGAATATGATTTTCTTTGGGAAACTCCTATCTACAGTTGGATCTACTGAGCTTTTTTTTTTTTTTTTTTTTAATAACTTAGCCCTTCAATAGTATTTAGGTTGTTACATTCTTACAAGAAATAAGATCTGTAACTATATTCTCTTGACATGTTTATTATACTTTATTCAAATCCTTTTTTGTTTATAGGATTTATGTGGCAGTGTGGTGAGAATTCCTCCCCTGGAATTGTGTGTCCTTTTTTATTTCTAATAAAAATTCATCCTGCATTTTGATGCCATTTAGTACTTTTTTTTCCTTTTTTATTTTTTATCTTTATTTACTGGACAGACAACTGGAAATTGAAAGGAAGGGGGAAGCAGAGAAGAAGAGAAACACAGACACACCTTAAGCACTGCTTCACATCTTGTAAAGCTTTCCCCCTAAAGGTGGGGACAGGGGGCTTGAACCCGGGTCCTTGTGCATTGTAACATGCACTAACCAGGCGTGCCACCACCCAGTCCTACATTTTTTTTGCACCTATTCATTTTAACTATTGATAAAAAGTGATTATCCCAGTTAATCGAGTTTTATTGTTTGCCTATTCTAAATTCCAAGTCCAATATTAATACAGCTATTCTTAATTTTGAGAGGCATTATAATGAATATACCTTTATGCAGGACTTAAATTCAAATTTTAATCATGATTATGTAAATTACTAATCTTCATTAATCTCTCTGAACTTCAATTTTCTTTTTTTTTAATATTTATTTTTATTTATTTATTCCCTTTTGTTGCCCTTGTTGTTTTATTGTTGTAGTTATTATTGTTGTCATTGTTGTTGGATAGGACAGAGAGAAATGGAGAGAGGAGGGGGAAGACAGAGAGAGGGAGAGAAAGATAGACACCTGCAGACCTGTTTCACCACTTGTGAAGTGACACCCCTGCAGGTGGGGAGCCAGGGCTTGAACCAGGATCCTTATGGGGGTCCTTGTGCTTAGCGCCACCTGCGCTTAACCCGCTGCGCTACAGCCCGACTCCCAACTTCAATTTTCTATGGTCTGAGGTTATTCATGTCTGCCTCATAGTCTAGAAATGTCATATTAAATAAACTACTATGCAAAAAATTCTCTGGTACATGGTACTTTGACAATGTTTTACTTCCTTGATGTTTTTGTGCCCTTTACTGCTTCCCAAATCTGTGACTTTATTTCATATATTTTGTAAAGAGTACACTATTAGCTCTGCAATTTAAGCCTATCTTTTTTTTTTTTTTTTTGGTCATAAACTAAATATTTATTTCTAGTCATTTTCTTTTCTTTTTTTTTTTTTTACTTCATTGGGGAATTTTTATTTATTTATTTATTTAAGAAAGGAGACATTAACAAAACCGTAGGATAGGAGGGGTACAACTCCACACAGTTCCCACTACCAGGTCTCCATATCCCATCCCCTGATAGCTTTCCCATTCTCTATCCCTCTGGGAGTATGGACCAAGGGTCTCTGTGGGTTGCAGAAGGTGGAAGGTCTGGCTTCCGTAATTGCTTCCCTGCTGACCATGAGTGTTGACTGGTCAACCTATACTCCCAGTCTGCCTCTTTCCCTAGTAGGTTGGGTCTCTGGGGAAGCAGAGCTCCAGTACACAAGAGTCTGCAGAGAGTACCCCCCAACACTTCATCTGCACTAGTCCAGCCTTTAGGTCCATGATTGTTCAACAATTTGTTTGGCTTTGTATGTTAAGCCTATCTTTTTAAGGAGAAAAAAAACCAACTTTTTTTTTTTTCTCCAATTTCTGCTTTTATCACCATTTGGCTATTTTGTTGTTCTTCTGATTCTTTTTATTTATTTATTTATTTATTTGCTTTGCTCTGTAGACTAAGTTTGCTGTTGTTACATACATTCTATTAGTGGATACCCTAAATACCTCTGAAACATTGTTTTATGTAATTATCAGAAAAAACAATCAAAATAATAAGTGAACTTCCTCTTAAGAATTATAATCTTGGTCGCCATGTGACCGTCACGTGACGGGCTGCTACTTAGGGCACCAGTTCCCTGCACCGCAGACAGACCGCCCTGTGCCTCACCACCCGCCGCCAGGATGACGTGCGAGGGGACCTCCGACACCCGGCCTGCCACCGAGGAGACCCAGGCCCTGGCCGACCAGGTGAAGACCCAGCTGGAGGAGAAAGAGAACAAGAAGTTCAGCATGTTTTAGGCCACTGAGTTCAAGACCCAGCTGGTGGCCGGGACCAACTACTTCATCAAGGTGCAAGTGGGCACCGAGGAGTTCTTGCACCTGCGCGTGTTCCAGAGCCTCCCGCACGAGAACAAGCCCCCTGCCCTGCACAGCTACCAGACGGGCAAGGCCAGACACGAGGAGCTGACATACTTCTAGACCCGCGCCCCTCGCTCCTCTGCACCTCCCCCAGCACCCCCTGTCCTCCCAAAGGTGGTCCTGTTCCTTCCAAAATACAGATTTCTTACGTCTTTGCAAAAAAAAAAAAAAAAAAAAAGAATTATAATCTTTCCTATTCCCTCACTTTATGCCTCTATTTTGAGATATGAGTGACTTCCCTATTTGATTTACACTATACATATTTACTATTCAGATTTGCCTAGATGGAAAAAGAAAAAGGGAGGGAGATTCTGAGAGTTAAAGTTGGCACTAAAAGTCATGTCCAAATGCTCTCCTTTGAGCATGAAAAGTTCCTAACTTTCTGACATCAGACAAGAGCACTCTAGAGTAGCCCTAGTGAAATCAAATACTCTGGTGAGCTCTGAGCACACAAAAGCATCTGCCAAGTTTGAAACCTTATTGACCACAAAATGACTAGACATCCCCATCTTATGGTTAATAGGAGTAACTGCTGCTTTTGCCTTATTTCACTAGGTAAAAATTAAGACACCTATTTATTACTTTCACTTTTGACTGTACCTAATGCTGAAAAAAAAAAAGCACTCATTCGAGCCTTCTTCAAAATTGCCCACATGAGTTCAAATTCTGCAAAAGGGTCCCCTTTCTACCTTACCAAGAAGTGCCAGTACTTAAAATTCTAAGTGCTAAAAAGACTGAACTATCTAGCTGTTGGGCTCAGGGAAAAATTAGTTGTACCTAAGCCAGAGATGAGCAATGCTCTGGTTAAAAAAAAAAAAAATTACTCAAATCATGGGCCCCTTGGAATATACAAATATATAGACTTCCTAGCTTCTTCCAACTTGAAGACCCAAATCTCATCTGCTACATTCTAACCTTTTGGTTCCTGATTATTAAACAATTTGTTCTGCTTTATATCTTAATGCTTTTCAGCCACCAAATTGCAGTTGCTACCATGATGCCAACCTGACTTCCTTGGGCAGACCTCACCAAAGTGTCCTGGAATCCCACCTCCCCAGAGCCCTATCCCTCTAGAGAAAGATAGAAGCAGGCTGGGAGTATGGATTGACCTGTCAACACCCATGTCCAGCGGGGAAGTAATTACAGAAGCCAGACTTTCCACCCTCTGCACCCCATGAATATCTTTGGTTCATACTCCCAGAGGCATAAAGAATAGGGAACCTTCTGGTGGTGGGAATTGTACCCCTATTATCCCCCAATCTTATAAATCATTATTAAATCACTAATAATAAGACTGAACTATTACAGTATAAGAAGGAATACATAAACCCCCTCATTTCTATCCTGCTACTACTAAAATTCATAATTCTCTGATGGTCTTATAAACTGAGTGTTTCTTGTTTTGGCTCACCCTATCCCTAAATCCATTACCTGCTGCTGTACAACACCCTGAATTTTCAGCTTCCACAATTCTCAACTATGTGCTCTGGGTGATTTTCACTTCACATCCTATTCCGAGGCTGCCCCAAGGAAGAAATTAAACTCAATTATAGTAGATGAGATGCTTCTGATTTTTGGAAAAGGCACACTCTTTTGTCATAGCCTTGCCATGGGCATGAGGTCTGAGAGTTTTAGCCAGCATTGTGAGAGCTGCTCACTCAAAGTCAGGCTACTGCTAGTCTTGCTTGTTTAAAATTTTTTATTAGTGATATAATAATGATTAGCAATATTGTAAGATAGCAGTACAATTCCATACAATTCCCACCACCAGAGTTCTGTGTCCCATCCCTTTCATTGGAAGCTTCCCTATTCTTTATCCCTCTAGGAATATGAACAAAAATTCTTTATGGGGCGCAGAAGGTGGGAGTTCTGGCTTCTGTAATTGTTTCTCCACTGGGCATGGACATTGGCAGATAGATCCATATCCCCAGCCTGTTTCTGTCTTTGTCTAGTGGGGTAGACTTTGGGACACATAGGTGAGGTCGTCTGAGTTAGATTTATGTCCCATGTATCTATTAAGCTATTGTTTTAGTGTTATATATAAAAATTCTTCTGGGAGTCGGGCAGTAGCACAGTGGATTAAGCACAGGCAGTGCAAAGCGCAAGGACCAGCCTAAGGATCCCGGTTCAAGCTTCACAAGCGGTGAAGCCGATCTGCAGGTGTCTAGCAGGTGTCTTTCTCTCCCCTCCCCCCCATCTTCCCCTTCTCTTTCCATTTCTCTCTGTCCTAACCAATGACAACATTAATAACGACAATAATAACTACAACAATAAAACAAGGGCAACAAAAGGGAATGTTTTTTAAAAAGCCTTCCTTACCTTAATAACTTTACTGTGAAGTGATAAGTACACAAATACTTTTTAGTAAGCCAATGCATTATAGAAATATATTCACTTTATGCTCATTTTCATATGATCATACATATGGTCAGCATACGGATGATGTTTGTATGCTTTACCATGTAAATGTTACTCATAAATTAAGAAGAAATGGGCCAGCAAAATAACTCACCTGGAGAGTGTACCTGCCGTGTTATACATACAATCCAGGTTTGAGCCTAGAATCCAGTGCACTGGAAGAAGCTTTGGTGCTGTGGTATCTTTCCCTCTCTCCCTGTCTCTTGCCTCTGACTCTCTCTTTTCCAGTTGCTTTTCTTTTCCTTTTTTAAAAAATATTCCTTTATTCCCTTTTGTTGCCCTTGTTGTTTTATTGTTGTGGTTACTCTCAATGTCGTAGTTGTTTGCTGTTGGATAGGACAGAGAGAAATGGAGAGAGGAGAGCAAGACAGAGGGGGGGAGAGAAAGGTAGACACCTGCAGACCTGCTTCACCACCTGTGAAGGACTCCTCTGCAGGTGGGGAGCTGGGGCTTGAACCGGGATACCTGCACCGGACCTTGCGCTTTGCACCACATGCTCTTAATCCACTGCGCTACCACCCGACTCCCTCCAGTTGCTTTTCTTTACCTGAAAAAGTCAACCTGGAGCAACGAAACCCCAACAACAAAGAAGGAAGGAAGGAAGGAAGGAAGGAAGGAAGGAAGGAAGGAAGGAAGGAAGGAAGGAAGGAAGGGAGGAAGGGAGGGAGGGAGGGAAGGCTCTTATATGTAATATGATAAGTCACCAATATACACATTACAACATCTCCCAACTAAAAAAATAAGTTTATCATAATTGTCTATATGTCAAAAAATTATCTATCAGTTCAGAGGCCCCATATTAGTTGAGAACATCTACTCTAAAATTTCTCCTAGTCAGGAGGAAATTCAAGAAATATTAAATAAACCTTTGAGTTTGTTAAATTTTTAAAGAAAACATGAATCTTATAAAGGATTTATAGTGAGTATGGTATGCAAGATCAAGCCATCAAATATGTCCTAAGAATGTCATTAGGGTAAAAAAAACCAAGAATTCATAAGAAAGAGCAGGAAAACTCTTAAGTGAAAAATATTCCACAAAACTCCCAACCTATATTTAGTGAGAATCACTAAGGGGGAAAGAAAAACCACACACTAAGGGGGAAAGAAAACCACACACATTTTGCTGTTATGCTCAAACTAAGGCATTTTATTAATTGGTTTTAAATCTTAAAGAAAACTTGATTGTGAAGAAACATTTTCCACTAATTCCAAACTAAGCTTTCAAAAATTTACTTATTGAAGAAAGAACATTCTTATGCATACAAGAAAATGCCCTTAATTCAGTACATCTTAGAATACCAAAAAAAAAAAAAAGCTCAATTCAAACATAAACTACCTCAACAAGCCAATTTAATTTACTCTTTTTTCTTAATGTGCAGTATTTTGAAAATCAAAAAGAGAAAACTGTAAACATTTTGTGATTTGGCTGAAAGTAGAATTCATTTCATGATGAATCCATGTCTCCTAATAAATATTTCTGATATTTTCCATAAAACTCGGTAAAGTAAATCCATTTAATAACATTTCAAGGGGAAAGTTGGGTTTTTATGAAAGTGCAATATTAGCCTTTCTTTGCCAGTTGGCAACTGGAAATTTTTGCAGGAGTGGTATTATTAATACTTCTTTGTAGCTGATAACTTTAATCTTCTTTCTTATTAAAAACAAACAAGTATATATTGTTCCTTTATCTGAGTAACTGGACTCTTTAAATACAGAAGTTAAATATTTCATAAACTTAAAAAAACATGGTGGAATTCAGACCCATCATTCCTTTATCTGTAAAGAAAAAAAAAGTTATAATAAGAACAAATATAAAATGACAGTGAAACAATTACATCAGAAAAACATTTTTCCTTTTTCCTGTTAACATTTTCTCTTTCTACTTATAGACTAAAGATTTACACTCTTCAGATTATTTTCTAATGGAAACAATTTAAGTTTTAGAATAATTTTTTTCATCATTTAAGGATTTCTTATTAAAGCAGGAATTTTGTAATCCAAATTATGTTTCCTTGCTCAGTTATCAATTCTGTTATTTAAAACAAAACCAACATTCCGAGCTGTTCTGTCAGGGTCTATATAACATTAATGAGGATTTTTTTTTTTTTTACTAGTGTGTGTGTGTGTGTGTGTGTGTGTGTGTGTATGCATGTTTAAATCAGTAAGTATTCTAGCATTGTTTGCTAGGTCTAGCATTTGCTCAGTATATAAAATTCAAAGTTTCATTTCCCCTTTTTTTTTAAAAAAATGATTTTATATTTTGCAATCTTCCCCTCCCCACAATATTTAAGTTTTTTAGTATTTAGATTCTTTAAATCTCAGCTATACTTACATAAACAAACTTATTAAACATAATAAGTATGTTTCAAATACATTAGCAGTTTTTTAAATCAACTTAAAAAGTCTTTCTTTATGAATGAGAGAAAAACAAAGCACCAGAACTACGTACGGCACATGTGATGCTGGGAATAGAACGTGGGACCTCAAGCTTGAGAGTTCAATGTTTTAGCTACTGTGCCACCTCCCAAGTTGCCATGAATCAGTTTTTATGCAACTAATAATTTAAAGAAAAATTTTAGTCTGTTAAATAAAATTGCTACCCCCCATCTTCATCTGACACTTAAAGTCTGTATTATCATGATCTGGCTCTATTTTCTTCAGAGAATTTCCTTTAGTTTTGAGCAGTATTAGTGATGGAGAAGACACTGTAAGTTTCACTATGAGGCATCCTAAGACCAAACATTTCTTCCCATCATTTTAAAAAAAAAAAAAAAAAACAGTAAAATTTTTAAATCTTATTCTAAACCATAACCCTGTTGCCCTTATGTCATGAAAATTTCAGTAATCATTAGGAAGTAGAAAGAGAAAGGAGATCATAAAAGTACCTCAGTGACTACACCTGCAGCTATTGTTGAACCACTGTAACGCAGCATGAACCTCCCCAGCTCTTTAAAGTCTTTGTAGAGCTCAAGTGCAATCGGTCTTTGTGTCTGTAGTTCTACCAATGCATTCTGGCCTTTAGTCAACAATCTGTCAAGAAAAAAGAAAGAAATGTATATTCAACAGAGATGAATAATTGCAATGCCATAAAAATAGTTTTTTTCATAATCAGCTGGGTAAGCTAGAAGAAATAAAATCATTTAAGAAACTTTATCTAGTTCCTAGTTTTTATCAACTTCCCGAACACAACTTTCTACACCTTGAAGGATGCTGTAAAAAAAATGCTTAAGGTCCCTCCACCAAAACTTTCCTTCTCATCCCTTCATGAAATCAAATATTCATCTCATACAAAGAATGATCCATGTGCATTTCGCAAGCGTAATGAAATGCCCTAAGTTTTCCCCCAGTTAAATCCAAATTGGTGAATTGTGGTAGGAAGCTGTTTTTAAAATGGATAACCACCTAACTGCCTACCCGGTACTCTAAATCTCTCTCCCTCCCTTATCTATTTTCTCTCAAAGCAGTTCTATAAAAGATATTCACCTCTAAACAAAATCACATAAGATTATTCCATAATAACTGCTTATAGAGAAAGAAGGGTATAGATGGGACTAACTGTACACAGTTTTAAACAAATGAGAAAACAAAAGTCCTTGTGTATGGGTCCCATGAAGACTTACTTAAAAGACCAAAAAGGAATCATTTCAAAAATGTCTTCGAAATTACTGTTGATGTGAAGGAATGGGGACAGCAACTGTCAATTTTCTTTTTAAAAGCTTAGTTTACCCAGAGCCCTGCCCCATTAGGGAAAAGAAAGAGACAGGCTGGGAATATGAATAGACCTGACAATGCCCATGTTCAGTGAAGAAGCAATTACAGAAGCCAGACCTTCTACCTTCCGCACCCCATAATGACCCTGGGTCCATACTCCCAGAGGGATAGGGAAGCTATCAAGGGAGGAGATGGGATACGGAGCTCTGGGATTGAGCACTGTGTGGAAATGTACCCCTCTTATCCTATAGTCTTTTCAATATTTACATTTTATAAATAATTTTTAAAAAAAATTTTAGTTTAGATAGACCAAATAAGCCAAACAAATTTCTTCCAAAACTTCCAAATACTAGAGAGCTTTGGCCCAACAACCCACTACTCAAGAAGAAGTATGTTTATAATTTGCACTCTGGTTTCTAGAAAGTGAAATTCCACATAAAGGAATCCAATTTACAGTGTGTCTAAAGTAGAAATAAAGGCCAAATGGCACCAATGCATACAAAATAACTTTGCTACAGAGAGGATAAATGGAAAAACTAACATTAGTAGATATTAAGATCCAGAATCACTGAGCTAGGACTCTCAAGCAGGAGCAGAGAGGGGAGACTAGTTATGACTAGTCCACTGCGAGTGAGGATTCTCCAAAGTAAGGGCAGGGAGATATCACAGTGGTAGCTCACAGGACTTGCATGTGACAGATTCTATGTACTACCAGAAGCCAGAGCTAAATGGAACTTTGATGAAAAATAATATTACTAATAACTTTCCAAACCAATTTTTTTTGGTCAAACAAACAGACTTTATTTCAAAAAAAAGAAGAAAGAAAAGAAAGGAATTGCTATGAGATGTGAACTGACTAGGTCAAACTCCTGGATCTAAAAATTATAGCTTTTTGACCTTAAACATGTTATAACAACTTCTCAAGTTTCAGATAGCCTGCTTCCATAATTGCTGAAAAAATAAACTATGTGAAAGCATTTATGCCAGAGTCTATAAACTAACTAGTGGTGCTGAGGAAATGCTAGCCATCAGTTAGATCACAGACTGTAACAGCAGACACTCAGAGTAGGAGTTAACCTTAGGTCAAATTTTAAGAGTGAAAATTAACCCTTTTCACCTAACAGAGAAGCAGGCCTAGGTTTACAGTAGCATGAAGATTTTCTATTCCACTTGCAGCCAACCCATTAACCCACTAACCACCTATGGTCTCTTACACAGGTGCAAAGAGGACGAATACCCCAAGACTGAAAAGGGGGGATTTTATGTGGGATTTCCCATAGGGTTAAAGTGAGGAAAACCCCAAAGCTAAAGCAGCCAAGCCAAACTGTTGTTAGTCTTTAGCTGAATTAGATTAAGAAACTTAAGTTCCTTTGAAAAAATCACAATCATGCCTCAGCCTAGGCATTGGTGGCTATCAGAGGTGATCAAAATGATGACGGACCTACGTGAATTTTGAGTAGGAAGGGAAATAGTCTCTGAGTGTGGGAAAAATAGGAGCTTTAGAGAGTGTAGATCTCTTTCTTCCTGGGGTAGTAGTTTTCATTAAAATAATCATTAAAGAGGCGACAAGAAGGCTCAGAAGAACCATCAGCTGGAATCTGGAAGCACTGTCTAGGCATAATGTAAATTTACATCTAAAAAAATTTCTAATGTATTTATATATCATCACTATCCAGGGTTTGAAACAAACATATACAATTATATTTACTTCTATGTTACCATTCATACCCACTCCTAGAATATATGACAGAGATTCTATCTGGTAATCAAACATGCCTAAACTGAAGCATAAAGATTTGTTTTTGTATTTGTCATAATCTAAGTCTTTAAAAAGTTTTATTTTAAATTAAAATAGATTTCACTTACCTCACACACACAAAAAAATCAAATAAATTAATCTGCAAAAAGAAAAAAAAAGAACGAAACCTGCTTACATAGCTGGTACTTATATTTCATTAAAATACTTACTTGGGTTTTTTCTTTGTAACTTCACCTGTGCTTTTGTTTAAGACACTAATCAATCGTTTAATAACAGCAGGCTCACTGACAGTTTGGTAGTGTAACAGCACCTAAAAAAATTACAACAATAAATAAACTATCATAGCATTTTTAGTTTTCCATTCTGGTATTCATATTTATAATTGGCATTTATCTCAGCACTATTGCTTGCAGTCTTTCAGGATCCTCAATAGTCTCCAAGTCCCATAACTCTAATCAGGTTATTCCTTAGCATACTAGAGGAAAAAGGTCACAAAAAAATCCAAATATCTACTCCATACTTACTGTGCAAACTTTAGAAAATTATATATATATATATATATATATATATATATATATATATATGTTTTTTTTCAGCTTTTCCTTCTGTAAAGGTGGAAGGTAACATTTTAGGGTTATTGTAAAGATTTAAAGAATTTATCATTTAGAATAATAGCAATAATAATTATTATTAATAATAGGGATTAGATTAGGATTGAATCCCAATTCTTCTACTTTAACATTTCTGTATCTCAGTTTCTTCAGTTATAATATAGGTAGGTTACTGGGTTTTAATGGGAATTAAACAGGGTCAGACACAGAGCCTGACATAGTATTCAATAAATGTGAATACTTTCCTCACAAAATAAGGGAAGAGGAATTAATTACATTATATTCTATAGTAATCAATGCATTCACCATTGGATAGTGAGAATAAAATACTGTAGATACGTTTATTCAGGTTTTGAAATTTGAAAGACCTGAGTTTTTTGTTTTTGTTTTTATTTATTTATTATTGGATAGAGACAGAGAGAAACTGAGAGGGGAGGGGAGACAGAGAGAGATACCTATAGCATTGCTTTACCACCTGTGAAACTTTGCCCCTGCAGGTGAGGACTGGGGGCTCGAACCTATGTACACTGTAATGTGTGCACCCAACCAGGTGTGCCACTGCCTGGCCCAAAAGACTTGAGTGTAAATTCTGACTGTTACCTTCTAGTTCATGATTTGGGGTCATGTTTTTTAATAACCCTTTTCCCCCAGTATCCCCACATTCCTTATCACTAGTGACAAATCCTAGAAAATGTTACTTTAAAGTGATGCTGAGCAAATGATATTCAGTTAACCGGTGACCTTTGACACTTTCATACCTTATATGTATGAACAGGAAATGCAAAAAGGCTAAGCAACAATGTGGCCATAGTAAAAGATGGCAGAGCTGATCTTTAAGCTTAAGTCTACTAGAGTCAGAGGCAGAATTATCTTCATTCAAATAATAAGCATACAGTGTGCAACATGTCTGTAGTTTGGGTACAGTGCAAAGATCAAATACCTTGGAAGCAGCAAAGATATCAAACTTGAATCACTTTGTAAATACCATTTTATGCTGCTTCCTTGAAGAAATATCTATGCCTCTACTTTGGAATTTCCTGGCTAAAACAGTTTTCACAGTCAGAAAATAGAAACAGAATCCTGATTACGGAACTTTCTAATAACTGAGTTATTTAGTCTGCACTTCTTTAATCCTACCTGTCTATTTTTTCTCATTTTTCTAGAAGTAGTCCAAGACAGTTATCTCTCAGCTGACTTAGAATGTAGGTAGAGTCTTCCTTTACCAGAGACTCCTGGTCTCTATGCCATGCCTTTTGTTCCCTTATAACATATTTTAATATGATTACTACATGACTACTATACTGATTTTTTTTTTTTAAGACACAATAGGGACTAGGGAGATGACTTCGTAATAAAGCACCTGTCTCCATGCATGGATTCTCAGTTCAAAACCTGGCACCAAGTGGGAGCAGCAAGAACTCCACTGATAGTGAAGTGCTGGGGTGGTGCTATGTGCTTGCTCCGCCTGCCGGTCTTGAATTCATATTATGCATAAGCAAAGTCACCCACAATCTAAAGCAATCTGCAGCATACAGTAACAGGAATTAATATTGGATTTTAGAATGAAAAGTGCTGAGTATGAGTTCAGTTTTAATTGCTTTATTTTTTAGACAGTCAACTTCTTAGAGACTCTCATCTGTAAATAGACAATACTAATACAGGTACACAATCTCTTTACCTTCAATTCTAATATCCCAAAATGCTGAAAACCCAACTTTCCCTACATCTGTTCTAAACTTACTTAAAGTAACAAAGTGAAATCTGAAAGCAATTTATAGTACCTTATTTATTTCACTTAGCATTAATCATAAATATAGTAAAGTACAGAAATATCAAAATGTTCAATTAGAGGTTCTTACCACATTCTCTCTTAGGGGTTTTCCATAACATGTATATATCATATTGCCTAACATCTGAACATTTCTGTATCCTGAAACATACTAGTTTGAAGAGTTTCAGATAAGGCTGGGACTTTATTTCCAAGTAGACTATCAGAATTAAATTATCTGGTGATATATAAATATTATGAGGCAAAATCATTATTTTCCTAATCTAAGCCTATGCAACATACAGTTAAAAATTACCAATGTATAAATTGTCCAATTAAATAATGTTATGATCATACAATATGGAAAAGATAGTGGTACTGGTAAAACTATATATTCATGTGCAAATAAAAAAAGGAAAACCTATCTCCTTCAATAAAGAAATTAACTCAAAGTATATCAAAAGCTTAAATGTAAGAAGCAAAATAACAAAATTTTCAACAAAAATAGAAAAGAAAATCTAGCATCTTGCCAATCATTTCTTGGATATAACAATAATAAAAAGAATTGGTAACGAAATAAGGTAGATAAAGTAGACTTCACCAAAATATAAAATTTTGTACATCAAAGGATATTATAGCAAAGAAATAAAGCGGAAAATATTTGCAAATCATATAGAGAAATGCAAACAAAAACCACAGTGGTATACCTCAAAATGTGGATAAATCAATGGCATATACATTCAATCGACTCTTACTCAGCTTTAAAAATAAATGAACTGCTGACACATGCCACAACACAGATGATGTCTTGAAAATAATACTTAGTGAAATAAATGAGGAACAAAAGGACAAATAGTATATGCTTAGGGTAGAGGGAATAAAACAGTTATTACTTAATGGGTACAGAATTTTAGGTTAGGATGAAATTTTCCTTTTTCTTTTCTTTCTTCTTCCTCTTCTTTTTTTTTTTTTTTTTTTTTTTTTTACCAGAGCACTGCTCCACTCTGGCTTAAAGTACAGTAGTACCAGGATTAAACCTGAGACCTTGGAGTCTAAGCATGAAAATCTTTTGCTTAACTTCTATGCTATCTCCTTGACCCTAATCCATTCGTTTTTTTATAGTCTACAATTACATTAACAAAAACAAATATATTATGTAGCATTAAGAAATTAATCCCAAATAGTTCAATTTTGGTTTAGGAAGATTATCTTTAGTTTTAAAAAAAATGACAGAACATAATAACCACTTGTTTTCTCAAACAAATGTTATCCAGGTACTCGCAAGTCAGTATACACCGGCAGAACCTACTTGAGCGGCGCTGAGAAACTTTCAATTCATACTTATTTTTAAGAAACTACGGTAGACAGGAAGACAGTAGTACTATTCAAAGCAACTACTGACCTCTTAACCTCTCTACATCTCCAATGGCAAAAATGAATACTGTTTGAGTAAAAACACATAATAACCAACTTCTCCCCATAGGACACACTGCTTTCTAAGAATGCCTGCCATTTGTTCATGACTATCCGTTACAGCCCCTTGCCTAGTAATAAACACATGAATTTTTATACTTTAAAAATTATATATTTTCAACTATTACAATTTTTGGAAAGAAACCTTTAATTATTTTGAGAAAATAATATAAATTAATATTATAAAACTTAAATAGTAGCTGACAGATATAACTGTATTAATCATAGAACTTACATAGTTACAAAGAATTACAAGTCAGGGCACTTAAGTGTAAAGTTAATTTAAATGAACTAAAAAGATTCACTGACAACAGCACTAACTTAAACAAATTTAAAAGTCTGGTCGGTATCCTGTTAGCATCTGGAACCTGGTGGTTGAAAAAAGAGTTAACCTACAAAGCCAAACAAATTGTTGACCAATCATGGACCTAAAGGCTGGAATAGTGCAGATGAAGAGGTGTGTGTGTGTGTGTGTGGGGGGGGGGTCCTCCATTTTGTAGATAGCTAGTAGGCATATTTTAGTTACATTCCAAAAGGGGTGTGGTTATACTAGCTTTTCTTTTTCTTTTTTCCCATGAGCTTGTTTGGCTTTGTATGTTAACTCTCTTTTCAACCACCAGGTCCCAGATGCTAGCATAATGCCGACCAGACTTCCCTGGACTGACAACCCCACCAATGTGTCCTGGAGCTCCGCTTCCCCAGATCCCTTCCCCACTAGGGAAAGAGAGAGACAGGCTGGGAGTATGGATCGACCTGTCAACGCCCATGTTCAGCAGGGAAGCAATTACAGAAGCCAGACCTTCCACCTTCTGCATCCCACAATGACCATACTCCCAGAGGGTTAAAGAATAGGAAAGCTAACAGGGGAGGGAATGGGATACAGAGTTCTGGTGGTGGGAACTGTGTGGAGTTGTGCCCCTCTTATCCTACGGTTTAGTCAATGTTTCCTTTTTATAAATAAACACTTAAAAAAAATTAAAAGTCAGTTTTTTTTTTTACTACCTTTTAATTCAAAGGTACATCAAATACTGAAAATTATGTTTAAAATTTTGAAATATTTAAAATTTTCAAAGTCACTTAATTCCACTAGCAAACATTTTGTTACTAAAAATAAAATCAGAGAGAGTCGGGTGGTAGCACAGCGAATTAAACGCACGTGGCGCAAAGCGTAAGGGCCAGTGTAAGCATCAGGGTTTGAGCCCTGGGCTCCCCACCTACATGGGAGTCGCTTCACAAGCGGTGAAGCAGGTCTGCAGGTGTCTTTCTCTCCTCCTCTCTGTCTTCCCCTCCTCTCTCCATTTTTCTCTGTCCTATCCAACAACAGCAACAATAATAACTACAACAATAAAAACAAGAGCAACAAAAGGGAGTAAATAAATAAATATAGAATCAGAAACTATTCATTTGTTAAGAGGCAAAAGCAATGTATCAAACTATAATCATTATGATCCTCAATATCTCAAAAAATGACATATAAAACAGGAATTCATTCTATTCATAAACAGTATCTTTTATAAGTAATATTATAATGTAATATCCTCCTTTTTCCATTGATGTTTATATGTTCACATAGTGCTTGATGATGTTGACCTGTAAAACAACTTCACAGTATTCAGGATCTGAGCACATTGTTTCAACACAATTAAAATTTACTATCTTCCAAGGATCTCCAGAGCATACCCATAAATATCAATGAGCAGATCACTCATATACACAAAATTAAGAGTGAAAATAAGGGGGGAAGGTATTTATAGGTTAAGCAATTAAAATTAAGAACATTCTTATTACTTTTTTGTCTTTTGCATAATTTTCTATCAGGATGTATTACTTTTTTAATCAAAAACTACAAATATACATAGTAAAATAAAAACAGAAAAACCCAGCCTAAGAAGATTTGTCATGCAACCTTTAGAATATATCAAAAGTATACACTATCTTCCCTAGATGAATTTAATTGTCATCAGCTTGTATCCTACTGATAATGAAACTTTTTCACAATGTTTCTTGAAAAATATTCCTAAGGATTCCTAATATTCAAGGATCAAAATAAGAGCCAACAGAAAACTAATTTTCAAATTCTAATTTCACTTTTTTCTGAATTAGCTTATTAAGACATTATATAGCAATCTCCCTTGTAAATAAAGTTCCTTTTCAGAATAAATTTACTCTGATTTTACAAAAACAAGGAAACATTTTGAAACTTACAGGAAATCCTTTAGTGATGGGAATTTCTATGTTAAAGATGAGAATGCGGGCTCTGAAACGCGTGCAAGCTTTAATGGGTTCTTTGGGGCCACAGAAAATGCACCCAACACTGGAACAGGAAACCAAAAAGGAGAGAAGGTGGTTGGGGGACAAATAAATTTGCATCTAGGAATATATCTAAAATCATTTACAAAGTAAAACATTCAAGTAAACAGGATAGAACACGATGGCAAAGGACCTCGTGGGGGTTGTATTGTCATGTGGAAAACTAAGAAATGTTATGCATGTTCAAACTATTGTAAAACAAAATAAAAGAAGAATTGAAACACATGAATTTGCAAAAAAATTAATTTAATTTAAAAGTGAAAAAAACATTCAATAGGGGGCATTTTCATTAATACTCCCTTTTGAATTAAGTATGACTTTCTATCTTTTTTAGTTGTACATCAATTTGATATTACAGCTTTCCACACAAAAAAGGATGTCAAATATGTGTGTTTATATACATTAACTTCCCTTTTTATATTTTATTGTTTGACTTAACACTGGCTTACAATACTATAAATCTGGGAGATACAGTTTCACATCTATATAAGTATATAAGATTCAAGACACCCACAGCTGAAGTCTACTCCTACAAAGGAATCTCTCTATCTACCTCCTCACACCCCCCAATCCTTCTTTCTTCATGCCACTTAGTGTTACTGTAGCTGTTTTATTTTTTGGAAGTTCACTTCCTTTAGTTATTTATAGTCAATACTTTAAGTAGGTTTTGCTTTTCATCTTTATACTTCCATAAATGCTCTTTTGGACAAATGGAGCTCAGTGCTCATTGTCTTATTTACATTAGTGAACTGCAAACTCTATGTGTTCTGAGATGCCATTGCCAAAACAAAGTTGCTTACACTCATTTGCTCACTCACTTGATTTTGATGATATCCATCCCAACCAATGTAAGGCTAACATGATCGCCTGCTGCAGCCCAATCAACAGGCTCATCGTGCAGAGTGATTCCTGAAAATGAGTAAGAACCAAAGAATACAATGACACACCTCACTATCAAGCCGTAACAACTAAGAGTTTGACTGATTTGTGCCTCATCAGTACTACTCATCATTTTCAGTATGAATGCATTGAGAGTGAGAAGTGTAACTGCGAACGTTGAGGAAAACACACTTCCTCTAAACTTAACTCTCTGGAGCACCACCCTGAACATAAAGTGACTTGCATTTGTCCACAAATGGCTAGCTTCTGGCTATTTAATCAAAAATTTCAAAACTTAGTCAGAAAACTGGTATATTCTTTGCATAGCCCCCATTCAAATACTTCTCTTGTAACAGATACTGGCATAATAATAACACATCTCAAGTTACTTTAAGTAAATCCTTATTTTCTTAATAATGAGAGAAGGCTAGACTAGAGCACTGCTCTATCATCTGCAGTGTTGATTACTGAGCTAGGAACCTCACAAGGAAAAAGATCAAGTAGAAATAGTTTTGGTTGTCATTGTATTACTTAACTTTAAACTTAGATCGAACTGTTATCTAACAAGTATTTGTCCTACTTCTTATAGTAATTAATGAATTCACTACTAAGAGTGAATAAGCCAACTCAAACAAAAATGAAAAAAAATTATAAGTTCATCAGGTATACTATAAAGTAAGAGTAACAGAATGTATCGAATTTTTAAGAAATTTTGAACAACTGCAACTAGTCAAATCTTAGCTGAAATGTTTAAAATAATATTACTCTATAGTATAAAATAGATCTGCAGTTTTATGTTGAAGTTTAACTAAGGTAAATATGTAATTATAAGCTTTTAAACAGAATTTAGAAAGGATAATATTTAAGGTCAAACAATTAGAAGACAAAAATAATTAGTTATTTTAAAATAGCTAACTTCTTAACACCAGGCTTTCTGTATTTGCATACCATTTTAAAACTTGCTTGCTATAAAATATATATTTTTTAGTATAAACATAATCAAAACTATTAACTTATGGACATTCTGAAATAGACACTTCAAAATAGCAGTGCATAGCAAGCTGTGTTGTCACTGACTACTTAGTGGAAGGCTGAGGTTACATTTAATTTTTAGTTACTAGTGATTACTATTTTGAATATATCTGTCAAGTGTCTACACACCTGGATAAATCCTAGCAAGGCTTCTCAAATCATTGTTAAGATAGGCCACCACAGTTAGTGTGATATATATATATATATACACACACACACACATACCGGCTCACATACACAGTTACAACAGAAAAAAAAAAATCGTTTCATGTTTTCACATGTTTATCTTCAACAGTTAGTATCATTTTGACAGTCAGTAACTGTTTCAGTAAGAGGTTATTCACTCTGGAGTTAATAACTAAACCTCTTTTTAAAAGTCTGCCGTCTCA
The DNA here is from genome assembly GCF_950295315.1 of Erinaceus europaeus. Lineage (NCBI taxonomy): Eukaryota > Metazoa > Chordata > Mammalia > Eulipotyphla > Erinaceidae > Erinaceus > Erinaceus europaeus. Next base: position 116,138,395 of record NC_080165.1, on the reverse strand, counting down.
ATATATGGGTTGATGAGCAAAAGAATCTTGTAGGAGTACCTTTTGCAGTACAAGTTTCATTAGGAGGCATTGCTAGTAGTCGATCACCAGTTTGGATATAGCCAGCTTCAATTTTACCAGTGACACAAAATCCAGATCCTTGATCTGCAAAACATGCCAAAATCTTATGATTCATATAGCAAGATGATTTGATAAATACAGTTAGATACTGAGTTCCCTTAAGTTATATTGAACTAGTAGTACATGAACATTACTCTTTCAGAATTTTTATTCGTATTCAATATAGCATTTCATACTACTTTTGATTTTCCTACAAATAAAAAGATTGATGTTACAGAAAGTGAGAATCCATTTTTTTTTCCAAATATTTACTGAACTTTCACTAAAGTGGCAGGTATTATGCTGAATTCTGAGGATAAAGGGATAAAACAATAAACCCTATTCATACAGAGTATACACTAGTGAGGAAAAAGACAGAAATAACTGCATTATCTATCCTAAGACAAATGCTGTCTATAATATACAATGGAAACAGAAGAAGGTGCACTAAAGAATCTATGAGAGAAACAATTAGACTTCTGCTAGGTAGCAATTTACCAAATAGCACATATGGAGGAGGGGAAGGAGGAAAATACTGCTGAATCAGGAAACAGTGCATAGGCACAGAAGAGCTGGAGGATATGCTAAGGCTTGTGTGTCATTTATCTCAATGTGGGATGTGCTAAGACTCATGTGCCATTTATGCGGGTGGAACATAAGGAATAATGACGGGAAGGCAAGAAGTGAGGCATTAAGAAGCAGATAAGGGACATATACTAACGGACTCTCATAAGTCATGACTAGGGGTTAAATAACAACCTTGGCTAGGCAATGAGAAGACCAAACAGAGAAAACTGAACAGAGAAATGTGATGATGGTATTTCTATGTCAGAGCAGAGGGAAGGCTGTCTGAAATGCATACACTAACTATATGATACGAATATATTCAGAAATTTGCAAATAATCCATACCAGATTAGAGTAGTAAGTGGGGGATAATAGCCAAAACAGAGCAATATGGCATGATGATACATTTACTGTGAAACACAAAAATTAAGGACCAAGATCCATTTTAGTTTGGATAAATCTGAAGTGTTTATATAAGACATACATGTAGAGGAGAGAATTCCAGGGGGTGCCAATCACATCAAATTCCCTGACAGTACCCTTAGAGTACACATGCTTGGATTTGGCTAGCTATAGTTAATATATTTACTTGGAGAGAGAAAATAAATTTAGGTTAAAAATACAGATTGGATAAACAACAAGATCTCCTCCCACTAAAAAAAAAAAAAAAAAGATTTAAGGATTGTGGGCTGACTACAGAACTTGGATAGTGTACATCTTTTTTTTTTTCTTCTCACCTCCCCCATGTGCTTCTTTGCCATGTGAGTGACTCAAATTCAAGCCCAGCCCCCACTGCACTGAAGGAAGCTTCAGTGTTGTAGTCTCTCTCTCTCTCTTTACAAATATATAGGTACTTAAGGATTCTGACTAAAATTAAAATAATCAGAGAGTAAGAATAGGATTGAAGCAACAGAACCCTAGCTAAGAGACTCAGAAAGAGAAACCCACAGAGATGACAGAAATCAAAGAAATAGGATAGCAGGAGAAATTAGGTCACAGAAACCAAGGGAGAAAAGTTTCAAGGTGGATGTGGCCACCAGTCTGAGAAGCAGCACCAAATTCAAGTAAGATGGGAGTGAAAAAGAAAAAAAAAAAAAACAGAAAAAAATGTGCACTGACTGGCAACCAAAAGAAATCACTTGATAACCTCAATGGAACATATTGAGGAGAGAGGTTTAAGTGGGAATTAGAAAGCAGCCTATCGTGAGAACAGGAGGTGAGAAAGCTAAGTTAGCAAACACTGCTAATCACAGGAAAATTACGCAGCTTCTGTATTTTAAATAGGTAATAGGTATTTTAGAAAGCACTACTATATTTCCTCTACTACTAGAATGTTGGAAGCCAAAAAAAGTAACGATAAATTTTAATTTCATCAAGCATTTTAAAAGAAACAAGATGCATTCATTATTCATTTATTAAAGATGTATTATATGGCTGGTACTATAGCTATGTCGTACAGCTATATAGCTATAGAAGAGACGGGGGGGTGGTCGATGGTAGCGCAGTGGGTTAAGTGCACATGGCGCGAAGTGCAAGGACTGGATTAAGGATCCTAGTTCGAGCCCCTGGCTCCCCACCTACAGGGGGATCACTTCACAGGCAGTGAAGGGTAAAGCAGGTCTGCAGGTGTTTATCTTTCTCTCCCTCTCTATTTCCTCTCCTCTCTGTCATATCCAACAACAACAACAAAGACAACAATAACAACAAGGGTAAAAAGGACAACAAAATGGGGAAAATAGCCTCCAGGAACAGTGGATTTATAGTGCAGGTACCCAGCAATAACTATGAAGGCAGAAAGAAGAAGAAGGAGGAGGAGGAGAAGGAGAAGGAGAAAGAAAAGGAGGAGGAGGAGGAGGAGGAACTTGACATCTTAACTGTACTAATTATTCAATATCTTCTATTCCATTTCCACTTTGCAGTTTTTCTCCATAGGGTCTTGTACACTCTGATACATTCACAATGATGAATAAAAAGATGTATTCTTAGGTATCTAATATAGCATCTTCTCCAATAAGATTTGAACCCCACTTCTAAGTTAGTCTTTCCTTGGCTACTACTCCTTAGACCAAGGAGTATCATATAGGATTTTCCTTACATCTAGTGGTTACTCTTTTCTCATATTCATGCTTCTTTGTATTAAGCTTTCTATTTTAGGGCTAGAGAGATAGCTAGTAGCATGTGAGAAGTGACACATATGCAGACCAGGTTCAAGTACCACAAGCACTACCTAGAAGGTGCCAAGGAAGCTCTCTCTGGTGCTGTGGTATAGCTCCCTCTCTCTGTCTCTATCAGAATGAATGAAAAGGCAGCTCAGGAGTGGTGAAACAGTGTATATGTCCAGCTCTACCTCTCCTAAATAAATAAACTTCTCTTTCTACCTAGTTGTGGTATGTATCTCTGGTCTAGAACTACACTGCTACTGATGGGCCCCAAATGGACAAATATATATATATGGCGTGTATACATTCAAAACAGGAGTGAGGAAGATAGCATAATGGCTGTGCAAATAGACCCTCAGGCCTGAGGCTCTGAGGTAAAATCTGAGAAGACCAAAACCTGGATAGACATAATGGCACTAATTCATATGGATACAACCTAATGGATGATCCAAACTGGTTGAAGGATATGGACACTAGAGAGATTTGATGAGTGAGGCAGGGGGAAGAGGATAGAAATCCCATAAATATAGAAACATAAAGACAATAGTTTGTTTTTTTAATATCAGGAAGGAGTATAAGGTAGAAAATAGTAAATTGAGAATTTTCTAGGCATAGGAGTTTAGTGACTAGAACTGTGCATTTTAAGATTAATTTGACAATTATTCTGATATTGGCATAAATACAGCAGAATCTGAAGACAGTATTACATTTTTTTCAATTTTATTCAGTTTTATAAGAGAGAGAGAGATACAGATGAGAGCCCCTCAGTTCTGACATGTGCAGTACAAAGGATGAGACTGGGGTTTCGGGTGGCAAGTTCTAGGCTCTACCATGAAGCTACTTTTATGGCCAATATTATCATTTTATCAAAGAGGGTAGACAGATTTAAAATGCAGAGGCTGAATTTAAGAAAAAGTACTGTAGAAGCAGCACTTACCTTTGAATACATCAGAAACGCATAATCTAAAAGGTTTATCAATAGATCTTTGAGGAGGTTTGAAGGAATCTGGGGGGAAAAAAAAGAGACAAAATAATGTTTGATTCTAGCTCTATGTTTGTTTGTTTGCTGTAGGGATTTCACCACTCCAGGACAGCTTTTTCAGTTAGAAAGTGACAGACCATAGTACTGAAGTTTCTCCCAGTGAGGTAGGTCTGGGAGGGTGGGGATTAAGACCTCAGGTCAAATGCATGACAAAGCAGGGACCTTCCCAGGTAAGCTATTTTACCTGCCCTACAAAGTTATTTTGAGGGGTCAGGCAGTGGAGCACACCTTACCATGTACAAGGACCTGGGTTTATGGCCTTGGGTCCCACCTGGAGGGTAAAGTTTAAAAAGCAGTAGAACAGTCCTGTAGGTATCTCTTTTGCTCCCACTTGCACCTTCTCTCTCTTCCTCCCCCCTTTCTGTCTATATCAGGGGGAAAAAACGGGGGGGGGGGGGGGGGAGGCTGCCAGGGATGGGGAGGTCCTAGTGCAGATACTAAGCCCCTCTCCGACAACTGATATTATGGCTGGCAAAATAATGATAACGATGTTATTTTGATTCATGGTCTATGAATCTCATTATAGTCTCATGTCTCCTAGAAAATATTTTTAGAAATACTAATGGAAAACTGTCATTTATAAAACACTTTGTAGTTTATAAAATGTTCCCCTTTATTATCTTATTTAAGATTAATCTATGAAGTAGATAGGTCAAACATTATCAAGAAGAACTAATTCTTAAATGTCGTATGCAACTTCAAAACTGGTAACCTAGCTCCTCTAAAAACTAATATTATATTTCTTCACATATAGCATTATTTCTCATAAAAAACTCTGAATAATAATTAATATAGAGTTTGTAACAATAAAATCAGCATAGCAGTATACTTACCAATCTGTTCTAATAAACACAGTCCTTTATACCATTTTGTAAGTTCACTTGATTGAGATCTTTTGATTAGATTTTCACCACTAAGTCCACTGGTAGGAATAAAAGCTACATCACTTTCCTATTAAAAAATAATGGGTATATGAGACTTAATCAACATAGTTAAAAAAGGAGTTATAAGATTCAACATCACCATAAATAACTGCAGTCAACCACAAATGCAACAATAATGCATTTCTAAAGAATTTAATAGAAATCACAAAACAGCAGCTTTGCAGTTAATCTGATGCAGCAATCCTCAACATGTTGTGTGCGTGTGTAAAAATAATATATTTTTTCCAAAGCACTAAAACAGTAATATGTCCTATGATACCTGGCATCATAGGACATTTCACTTTTTTTGTCAGATATTACTCTCAACTAGTTTCCACATTCCTGTGTGACCTCTAAAAACTTATATACCTAATTTAATATGTGAGGAAAGTCTCTTACACAATGTATATGCAATTTTCTAAGGTGAAATAAACTAAAGAACAACAAATAAACATAATAACAAGAGGGATGAAAAACAGAAAGAATCATATTAAGAATTCACCAAAGTAAGAATACCAAAGCATTAGCTTTTACTCTCTTTTCAGTAAGATGAGATTTAAAAGTAGCCAGATGATTTCAAAATGATCTTACCTTAAAACCTGCTTGCTTAAGAAAGTGCCCAAGTTTTCCAGTAATCTCTTGAAACCTTTCTTGTTGCCAATTAACCTGAAAAAGATCCAATTTAATTTTAAAACTATTCTTAGGCTATACTATAAATTTTAAATTTCTGAAATGAAATATAATCAAGACCACAAAATATAATTAAATGTGAGTGTATAAAGTTAAAACTTAGAATATCAGTTGGTGTATTGCACCAAAGTAAAAGGCTCTGGGGTAGGTGGGTGGGGGGAGGTCCAGGTCCTAGAACATGATGGCAGAACTCCTAGTGGGTTTTATTTTTTTTTAATATTTTATTTTTTTATTTTCCTTTTTTTGTTGCCCTTGTTGTTTTTATCATTGTTGTGATTATTATTGTTGTTGCCAGATAGGACAGAGAAAAATGGAGAAAGGAGGGGAAGATAGAAATGGGGAGAGAAAGATAGACACCTACAGATCTGCTTCACCCCTTGTGAAGCGACCCCCCTGCAGATGGGGAGCTGGGGGCTCAAACCCAGATCCTTATGCCGGACCTCGAGTTTTGCGCCATATGCACTTAGCCTGCTGCGCTACAGCCCGACACCCCTAGTGGGGGTTTTATTGTTATGTGGAAAACTACGAAATGTTATGCATGTACAAACTATTGCATTTACTGTCAACTGTAAAACATTAATCCCCTAATAAAAAAATAAACCAACAAAAAACTTAGAATATCACATTTTACTACTAAGTAATTCTTCCTACAACAGAAAATCTAGAAACAGACATCTATAAATACAAAAATTTCTGCACATATAAAAAGTTTGTATATATTTTTGAATCTTTTAATATTGTATTATATATGAACTACATGTACTCTACATATTTTAAGCTGGGGGAAGTAAATAATTTATTACTTGTGCTTTGCCCAATTGTTGGCATAAAATAAAATTAGTGACAACCCACCAAAACTAAAAACTCATAATGTATATACAATATGAACCCTAGGTAACAACAGGCATGCTATCATATTTAGAGTTCAATGTAGAAATGTCTATGACTTTCTGGGAAACTCAAGTTGATCTCAAAAACAAATAAAAACTATTATTAAAAAAAAAAATCAAGGACAGGGGCTGGCTGATGGTGCACCTGGTTGAGGGCACATATTACAATGTGCAAGGACCCAGGTTCAAGCCCCTAGTCCCTTACATGCAGAGGGAAAGCTTCCCAAGTGGTGAAGAAGTGCTGCACGTGTCTCTCTCTCTCTCTCTCCCTCTCTATTTCCCCTTTCCTTCTCAATTTCTCTCTATATATCCAGTAAATAAATAAAATGTTCAAAAAAATTTTTTTTAGATTTTATAGATATACAAACAGAATGTTAAATTATTAAAGGTGGGAAAGGGAAATTTGAACATAGATACCTCCACTTTAAACCTATGAGGATGTCATATATTAAAAAGGACAGTAACAACAAACATTAGGAGAGGATAAAGGGAGAAAGAGACACTTCTGAACTGCTGGTAGAAATTTAAAATGGGGAGTGGGGCGGTAGCGCGGTGGGTTAAGTGCACATGGTGCAAAGTGCAAGGACCAGCATAAGGATCCCGGTTCGAGCCCCAGGCTCTCCACCTGTAGGGGGTGTCGCTTCACAGGCAGTGAAGCAGGTCTGCAGGTGTCCATCTTTCTCTCCCCCTCTCTGTCTTCCCTGTCCTCTCTTCATTTCTCTCTGTCCTATCCAACAATGATGACATCAACAACAACAATAATAACTACAAAAACAAGGGCAACAAAAGTGAAAATAAATAAATATTTAAAAAAAAAAGAAAGAAATTTAAAATGGTCTAACCCTAGTGGAAACCGGTCAGGAGATTTCTCAGCAACTAGAAATGAACCTACCATTTGACCCAGAAATTCTCTCCTAGAGATTTACCCAAAAGAAACAAAAACACCTATCAGAAGAGATCTATGAATACCTATGTTCACAGCAATATAATTTGTAACAGAAAAAAAAAACTGGAAGCAACCCAGATGCCCAATGTCCCACAAGTGGCTAAAAAAATATATATATATATATATATATATATATGGCATAAGTATTGGAATACTACTCAGTTGTTAAAAATAATTAGTCATTTTGTTGCATCATCTTGGATAGAGCTTGGAAGACATCAAGAGAAATAAGCCAAAAAGTTTAGGCAAATACCAAATGATGTCACTTATAGCTGGACATTTAAGAACTATGGAAAGAGAGGGAAAACACAAAGTAATACTTGGACTGAGTGTGGTCTACTGCACCAAAGTGAAGGACTAAGGGGAAATAGGGGAAGGGAAGAAGCAGAGAGAACCTGGGAGGGGCGGGTGATGTATGGTAGTATAAAAGGCCCTAAACAGTAGATGAGAGTATTCTGCAAGGAACTCTCACTGGGGGATAAGAAACTGTATTCATGTGCTAACAACTACATTGTGTACCATTAACTCCCCAATAAAAGAAAAAACAAACAAGCAAAATGGTATCTCTAGGTTTCTATTTAACACATTAAATAAATTATTTATACCTAAAACAAATGATTAATTTAACAATTGACTAATTTAACAATTTAACAATTAATTGATTAATTAATTAATTTTGAAAATGGGAAGGTATCTTCATGCTTACAATATACCACTTTTCATTTACTTAATATAATGATTAAGAATTTAATTTTCAAATATCCAGTTGAAATAGATGGCAAAATAACCTCTCAATTAGTACCTAGCATGCATGCTCATCAAACTTTCATATACCTGATCCATTTTATTGACTGCAACTGCCAGCTGTGTTACTCCAAGAGAACGAACCAAGAGGCCATGTTCGCGTGTCTGTCCGCCAGTTTCAAATCCAGCTTCAAACTCTCCCCTGCTGGCATCTACAACTAAAATAGCTACATCTGCCTAAGGAAAAAAAAAAAAAAAAACCAGAATGAATGTAATAGCATTTATAACTCAAACTAGAAAATAATTAATTGTATTGGATTTTAAAAGTAGACTCTAACCTGATCAGAAACATCATAATAAAGCAAAATAAATAAATAAAACCACAGTGGATTAACATTTTATAATATCAAAGTAAAATTTTCCAAAAATATGGGAAAAGATAGAGTTCTGTAAGAAGCCAACTAGAAATACAGACAAATTTCTAAAGAAACATAAATGGCCAATAGTTTTTGTTGCTGTTGCTTATTTTGTTTTGTTTTTATTCTTGCCACCAGTGTTATTGCTGGGTCTCAGTGCTGGCACAATGAATCCACTGCTCCTGGTGGCTCCCTCTGCCCTTTTTTTCCCTTTAATTAAAGAGGACACAGAGAATTTGAGAGAGGAGATAGAGAGGGAGAGAGACAAAGAGGCACCCACTTGTGAAGCTGCCCCCTGCAGGTGAGGAGAAGGGGCCTGAACCTGAGTCTTTGTGCAGGGTAGTGTGTGTGCTTAACCAGGTATGTTACCACCAAGCCCAAGGTCTTTATGTTACTCTGGACTCTAAGGTTCTATGACTTAAAACATATTTACCATGACTTCTTATTCTAAGGTTTGTCTCTCTCATTAAACTATCAAAATGTGCTTTGTAAATTTAAAAAAATCTTTTATTATCTTTATTTATTTGGTAGAGACAGCCAGAAATTGAGAGGGAAGGGGATGAGAGGGAGAGAGACAGAGAGACACCTGCAACATTGCTTCCCCACTCGTGAAGCTTTTCCCCTGCAGGTGGGGACTGGGGGCTCAAACCCAGGTCCTTGTGCACTGTAACATGTGCACTCTACCAGATGCTCCACTACCCAGCCCCCAAAATGTGCTCTGTAGTTCATCATGTTCCAGAGCCGCCTTGCACGATCAGTATCCACAGAATGAAACTGCATATAGTACACACCCCAAAGACAGTGCATAGGAGGAAAAGCAAAAAGAAACTGTATCCTTTGGTAAAGTCAGTGAGATGTATATTAACGTTAATGAGGATAATAGGCACTTCATCATTATAGAGATTAAATAAGGAGCAAACAAAACACCTAGTACAAAGTACCACAACACAAGAGGAAGCTTCATGGATAGTGGAGTGGTGCTGTATTGACTCGCCCTCTCTCTCTATTGCCCTCTCCCCCTCTGGCTCTCTCTGTCTTACCCTGTCTGAAATTAAAAAATAAGTCAGCCTGGAAGCAAAAGAATCATGCATGTAAGAGGTCCCAGTACAAAAAGCAAATTATCTGGTACCTGAGCTGCTCCAGTAATCATATTTGGAATGAAATCCTTATGGCCTGGGGCATCCATTAGTGTAATAACTTTGGTTGTAGTCTCAAACTTTGTCATTCCAACATCCATTGTTACTCCCCTTAAAGAAAACATGAAATAATCAGAATATACTCAGTATAAAAATATTAAGTTATTTAACACTATAGGTTAAGTGACAGTCAACATTCTTTCATAATAGAAATGTTATTACATAGACTATTATTATTATTATTTTAAATAATGAAGCTATCAGTGGGATCTCTGCTGTCACAAAATTATACCTGTATGGCTTTAAAACAAGGTTGTAAGAAGTTGTGCAGACTTTGAACTAAGAAAGATCAAAGGGAACATCTTCATAGGGAGGAACACTAAATACTGCACATGGGAAAAGAGATAAGATAACCACTACGAAGAGATAATTTCCTCATCTATTTTTATGTTCCACTAATTATAGAAATAAATGTGTAAAACTTCTTCTACTTGTAAACTGGTAACAGAAAACAGAGGGGAGACATGAGGCACAATTGTGTCTACGACCATACCATCCTGAACACGCCCAATCTTGTCTGATCTTGGAAGCTAAGGAGGGTTGGGCCTGGTTACTACTTGGATGGGAGATGCACAGTTGTTCAAGGTCTGAAAAGATGAACAAGGCTGAAATGATAGCCTAATGGCTAGGCAAAAGAGGGTCTGAGGCCCCAGATTCAATCCCCACTCAGCTCTACCATAAACCATAGCTGAGTATTGCTTTAATCTTTCTCTCTGTATCTCTCTCTCATTAAAATAAAAAAAATATTGAAAAGAAAGCAAAGATGAACAGTAGTTTGTTTCACACTCAAATGTGTTATTCTTGGAGACCAATGTGGTATCTCTCTTTAACCACCAAAATGTAGACTCAGGGTATAGAAAAGCCTGGGGAGGGTCTAAAAGGGTAATGAATGCATCATTATAGATCTTAGAAATGTAGACAGAAACATCTGGTGGGCAATAAATCAGGTGATTATTCATCCTGGCTAGCCCAGTAAAATGAGAATTAACACTCCCTTTTATTACCAAGTGTCTCAATAATTGTAATGATAAACTATGTGGTCACCCTAGCAGAAAGGTAATTATGGCTTCTTTCTGTTAAGTTTTTCTAGTCTAAATTGATACCACACATAATTTCGGTTTACCAAAATGATAATTCTCTTTAACAATCCCCAAAAAACAGTCTTCAGAATAGTGATGAACTAAAACTTATTCTGAACTTGTCTCTGACCTGCTTTGACCAAGGTATATGCTTTTGACCTAGATTTTTAAAACACTAAGGATATGAAAACTTTGCTCATTTTACAGACATCTATGCAACATATGAGCAAAGTAGAGGATTTATAAATTAGTAAAATGGAACACCAGTTTGTCATGCAGCAACTGCGCTATATAAATATTACAGTATGAATGAAGAAAGCTTTACAGATATAATGTCTATTACTGTTTGCATTTCTCTCTAGTTCTCAATAACTTAAATGGGATCAAACCCTCTGTACTTTGTGAAAAAAAGCAGGCTTTCCAGGTGACTATTTTGGTGAGTGTCAAAATAAAAATTTATGGTGTATTACTGTCTATTCACTTTTATATATAAGCAAAAAGAAATAAATAACACAATGAGACAGGTGACATACTATATGTTTGGAAAAACTATTCACAGTGATAAATTATTACTTTCATCAGATATCTGGAAGCTCTGATTATCTAAAGAATGAAGAAATATTCTAAATAGTTTATTATGCTGAGTGAAAAAAAAACTACCAGATACTTCCATCCATTAAAATAGAAAATAAAAAAAACACCAAACTACCAGAAAAAATATGATAGCAAATTCACTATTTATCAAAATAACTATAATTATTGATTATCCTAGGAATGAGAAATTATTTATAGTTCACCTACCCATTTAGCTCCTTTATTAATAAGTGAATTAGAATAAATAATTATAAAATTATTTTTCTCAAACTCTACTATTTAATAAATGATACAATACTAAAAACAGTTACATGCTTTGATAATCTGTTGGTAAGCTTATAGGAAGAAACTGTTTTTGTTTCTAATGTGGAGATCCTGCAAAATTTGCAACTGCACAACTAATTTTTCTTACTGGCTTAGAAAATAAGCTTGTCATACTAAACAGAATTTAAAGGGGGGGGGTAGACGGTGCTATACCTGGTACAGTGCAAACATTACAGTGCACAAGGACTCAGATTCAAGGCCCCATCCCCATCTGCAGGGGGCAAGCTTCACGAGTGGTAAAGGAGTCCTGCAGTTGTCTAGAGAATCTAGGTGCCTCTCTTTCTCCTTTCTAGCCTCAATTTCTGTCTCTATCCAAAATTAATAAATATTTTTTAAAAATTTAATTTCTAAAATACAAAAAAAGCAAAACCTCTATGTTTTAAAGTCCTAACTGCTTATAAGAGTTTTATTAGGAATGATCTCATATATTATAATGCAGGCTATCATTACTCCAAGAAAAAAATATACAATAAAAAAGAAAGAAAATTCAAATACATTCCTTAATAATATTCAGAAGGAAAATACCAAGGAACACAGAATAATCTTTTTGTTGATCTATGATTTATCGAGGACTTCAAAGCCTTTAGTTATATTTGACAGTTGGTATAGCTGCCATTTCACTTAGTTATTAAGGAGTTTCCTATCTTTCTCTTGTTTTACTTTCAAGGTACCATTGGCTTACCCACCTCTAACAGTTCTAACATGATCTGTCAACACTCTGAGAAGACCTCATAAAAAGCATTTGGCCAAAGAATATGAGCATCTACATACTTTTATAAGAATTTCCTCCACATTAGCACTGGACACAGCTAAGAGATATACAAATAAGTGACTAGATTAAATCTGCATGGTAGTTTTATTTATTTATTGACCTTATCGTCACATAAAAACCTAGTAAGAGGAACAGGAAGATAGCTCAGTATTAGATCAAATGATTTTCATTTCTGACTCCCTAGAGGCCTCAGGTCCAACTCCTAGCATCTCCACATGCCAGAGCTGAGAAGTACACTAGTGTCTCTTTCATAAAAGATAAAGATAAAACCTTAAAAAATGAAGTATGGAAAGTATAAAAATTAATTAAGTCTGATAATCTGGATTCCAAAATGAAGAGTCTATGGAAGAAAGGAAGGAAGGGAGGGAGGAAGGGAGGAAGGGAGAAAGAGAAAGAAAGAAAGAAAGAAAGAAAGAAAGAAAGAAAGAAAGAAAGAAAGAAAGAAGAAAGAAAGAAAAAAAGAGAGAGAAGGAAAGAATTAAAGGAAGAAGGAAAGAAGGAAATTTTAAAACCTCCCTTTATTTAAAACCTGACATAAAAACCTTATTCATAACTTGAAATGTAAGTCAAGACAATTTGACATGTACTTAGAGAAGTTGACGACTGAAACTTTTGCCACACCTAGCTGATAGTTTTTACTGCTTTTTCCCTAGGAGTTCTTATAAACACGCTTCTGTGTTTGGAAGAGTAAAAAATATAAATGCTGATTACACTTGGAAGTTATAATAAATGTCTCTCATAATTAAAAACTTATCCAAAATTTATCTCTAAAATAATTTCATGCTTTGTATCAAGCTTATTTAATATGTTACATAGATCCAAAAACTACGTATTTTAAACAGAAATTTGTGAAATACATTAACTACCTTTCCCTTTCTTCGCCAGTCTCATCCAAGACCCATGCATATGCAAATGAAGCCTTGCCAGCCTTCTTAGACTCTTGTTCATACTTGTGCATAATTCTTTTGTTTACATTACCCAGAAGATAAAGCATATGTCCCATCAGAGTACTTTTCCCAGCATCAACATGACCTAAGGAAAATTGATCCAGCATTAATATAAGATATATATTCCAGATGTTCACATACAGGCATTGATTGCATGAATGCATAATTTAATATTCCACATCCATGTTTAAAGTGATAAATAACAATTTTTACCCAATGTATTAAAATAAATTTTAAGTGGAAAGACAGCATTACTTTTTAAAAGGAGAAACTGTCCTTGTTTATGGAATTTTAAAGTATCAATAAGACATACCATTTTTAAATTGTTAACACAATGAAAATGTTGAAGTCAAGTCAAGCCACCTGCTTAGTAACAGCATTATTTCACCCAAGCTACCAGGAAAATGCTATTAATCAACACCTCCTTGCTTTGTCTATTGTACCCTACAGAAACTCAACAGAGAATGAGTGTTTTCATGTTGCCACTAGAAAGTTGTCAGGCAAAAACACAGCAGACTGTCAAACCAGAGGAGAAAAGAGCATTCACTACCTATAATCACTAAATTCAGAAGTTGTTTCCCTCCTTGTCGCTTCTCCAACTCTGCTTTGACATCTATTTGCTGCCTCACTTTGCTAGACTTTTTCACTGATGTTGGTGTTGTGTTCTGCTCTTCTGATGCTTGAATGCTGTGGGATGGAAGAGCTGACTTAGAAGCGTTCTCAATAACCACAGAAGTAATGCTGCTGTCTTCTAGTGGATGCCCTTTTTGAGGTGTGTGGAAAGCATGACCATTTTCTTCAGCAGTTCCTCTACAAAAAATAGAGATAGAAAAAAAAAATTAAACCAATTCTACTGATAACCTATAATGTGTCAAAAGACAGTCTTTTCATTTTCCTTATACTTGCAGGACAAATGAACTCTGCTAAATCGCTAGAGTCTGTTATGGTAAAAGTTATAAATAGTTCTATCTAACCCACTCAAATACAGACTTGGAAAACAGGAGAAAAACAGAGGGAAGAAAACAGCCTATAAAAGATAGACCTTTAACATAGAATTCTATCAAAAGAGGTGGCAAAGAGGAAGTATTTTCTAAAAATCAGCACCACATGTGCTCCTGGACATAAATTAATACTAGACATATAATTTATCCCTAACATGTTTCCACCAGGGCAGCGATCTGGAACCTTTTTGCTAAAATATAAGGGCAATATCTCTCAGTGTCTACATATTTTTAACACTCTTGGCAAAGGAGTTTTAATATTAATTCTACAAACACCTAGCAAACTAAAAGCTATAGTTTATAGTAGGTACTAATGTTGACAAAAAGAGATAGAGAAACAAGAACTTCAGGGGGCTTGGGTGTGGTGCACCTGGTTAAGCACAGACATTACAGTGCACAAGGACCCAGGTTCAAGGCCCTGGTCCCCACCTGCAGGGGGAAAGCTTCATGAGTGATGAAGTAGGGCTGCAGATTTCTCTCTGTCTCTTTCTCCCTTCTCAATTTCTCTGTCTCTATCTAATAAATAAATAAATAAATTTAAATAAAAAAGAAACACTCACTGCCATTAAAAAACAAACTTTGTTTACTGTTCCCACAAATGCAGTGAAGTACTCAAGTAAAGTAGAAACAAAACTACCTAACTTCAGCTCTCCATAGCAGAAACTATTTTGTAAACATCCATCTCAATTTTTCATTAGCTCTTTGGCTATACTACAAAAAAAAAAAAAAAAATCAGTGCTCTGTCCCATGGACATTTATAAAGTATGTGATCTAGTTTAAGCAAGTCCCATAGATAGACATACTAAATGTAATTTAATCTAATGTGTAGACTATTATATGCCAGATATTTCAACTACTATGTAGATAGAACAGTACAAAAAACAGGTGGAATGCAAGCTATTAAGGATGATGGCAACTACCTCCAACTCATCATGGAGCTAAAATAGAGTTGCTTATACAAATCACTTAAGATTATAGCATGATATAAATGTGTGAGAATAGTAAATTGAGAGTCAGGAAAACAGCTCACTAGGATAGTACACTGCTT
Organism: Erinaceus europaeus; assembly: GCF_950295315.1. Lineage (NCBI taxonomy): Eukaryota > Metazoa > Chordata > Mammalia > Eulipotyphla > Erinaceidae > Erinaceus > Erinaceus europaeus. The sequence continues at coordinate 116,122,959 of NC_080165.1, read as the reverse complement.
TGCCAAGCTCTCAACCCAGGTTTGAGTCTGGCCCTAATTGCATTGAAGGAAGCTTTAGTACTGTGTGATGCAAACAATGACATAAAGAACAGTAAATTAAAATTTTCTTCTTTTGACTACAAAAAAAAAAAAAAAAAGCCAGGTTAAGTTTGGCTCTTAGGAAATTTTTGCTCTGAGGTGACAGATCCAATCCCCAATACCACCATTTGCCAGAACTGAGCAATGCTAATATCTTTCTCTCTTGCTCACTCGTTCTCTCTTCTGCCTCTCTCTAATTAAAAGTAATGAAGATGGGGTAGAAACTACAGGACTGGTGATCCAACTGACCAGGTAGGATGCCACGTGCTTGGCCCAAGTTCAAATCCCAGTATTATCCAAGAATATTTGACCCCAGTGGAAGGTCTGGTAGTGTTGTTGGTGGTGGTGGGATGTGTGTGTGTATGTGCGTAGAGGGGGGGAAAAAGTGAGCCTGGGAGTTGTGAAATTGCATGTGTATGAGACTCTTGGCTCCAAAAAAAAAAATCAAACAAAAAAACACCTAACTGGTGGTGCAGCAGGTTAAGTGCACGTGGCGCAAAGTGCAAGGACCAGCATAAGGATCCCGGTTCGAGCCCCAGCTCCCTACCTGCAGGGGGGTCGCTTCACAGGCGGTGAAGCAGGTCTGCAGGTGTCTGTCTTTCTCTCCCTCTGTCTTCCCTTCCTCTCTCGATTTCTCTCTGTCCTATCTAACAACAACGACATCAATAACAACAACAATAACAACCACAATAAAAACAAGGGCAACAAAAGGGAAAATAAATATAAAAAAGTATTTAAAAAATTAAAATTAAAAAAAAAATTCTGTAAAGCTTTTAGGGTAAGGTGGAAAAAAAAACTCTTGGAGCTGAGTGCTCTAAGTAGTGACTGCTATAAAAGGAAAAGTTGATTGTTTCTTTCTGGTGTTTTCTTACTTTGTGTCTTTATCTATGATTGTAAAATGAATGGTATTTTCATTTCTTTTTTTAAAAAAAGATTTACTTGTTTGACATCTATGACACTGGGGATCAAACTCAGCACTCTAACCCTGAGTGGGAATACTTCTGAGTTTAAAGGTTGATTATTTCCTTAGTCATTTTTCCCTACAAGCATTTTCTAGAGAGGGATTTACTCTTAGGAATATAGTATGCTTTACTGATAGTAAACAAAATATAAGCTGTGCCATATATATATGTAATTAGCATATGATAGATGTCATCAGCTTACTACAGATGTATGGTATAGTACATAAGCTCCCTAGAAATTACGGGAACTGGAAGTTATTTAAGGAATGGTCTACCAGAAATGGCTCTCTGTTGACTGTTGCCCTTAGCCTGATCATCTTCATCTTCTCTGGGAAACCAAAAGTGATGGAAGCTAGTGCTGGCGAATATTTAAGGACCCGTGACTAAGTAGTCTTTTCTCTTTTGCTGATTTTCTACATCAGTTTTTGAGAACCTAATAAATCTGAGCATTTGTAAACCCTCAGAAAAAGAGCTGTTGTTGTAATTTCCTACTTCTAATGAAATTAGGTAAGGAAAAAGTGTCTCAGCTTCCTCAAAGTAATGCATCATCTATTTTTCCCTCCTAAAATGTCATTTGGAACTATACAACGAAGAAACTAGCAATACTGAAATCTTTGACGTAGAGTGTTTCCTTATGTTTCTCTATACATTCTTAAGAGCGAATCAAAACAACTTAAGTATCACCCTTACTATAATTTTATAAAAATATCTGATGCAAATATAGCTTACTCTTTGATCCCTATTATGTATTCTGAATATCCTGGGCTGTATCTGTAGACCTTTTTATTTTCTGTTATCTTCTCTCAGTGATACATCAAATGTGTATTAAGGACTGGGAAAACAGCACAGTGCAGTGTATAGGTTTTGCACTCAAGAGTTTCTAGGTTTATTCCTGATGGGCACCACCCATGACTAAAGCCAAGCAGTGTTGTGTAAGAGGGAGAGAAAGAGAGAAAGGGAGAAAGGCTGACTCATAGGCTGCTTTCAAACCATTACACTACTTTTAAGTTTTTATTTTAAGAATTATTTATTTCTAGAGAGGAAGAAGCCAGATAACCAATCATTCTGGCATATGCTGACCTGGAATTGAACTTTTAAGTTTTTTTTTTATGTATATTTCTCCAAGAATTCGATCAATAGTTAAATAACTACCCCATTAAAGGAAAATGATGGACATTAATTTATCTGTTTCTTCATGAAGCACACAGTATTGTAAAATTCGAAAAGGCTTCTATTATACTTATAAAGTACAAAGTTGAATTTTCAAGAACCATCTGAGGATCCAAAGTCCCAGGTTCAATCCCCCACACCACCATAAGCCAGAGCTGAGCAGTGCTCTGGTAAAATAAATAAATAAATAAAATTCAAGAATCATTCCCTTATATTTACTATTTATTATATTGGTTTATTTTTTACTGTTTTCACATTTATACATTTGCATGTTGCTTTAAGAGTTATGAAACAGTTTGCATTAAAAATATAAAACCCTGATGTCTCTAGACACAGCGTGAAGTGAAGCTTGCTGAGGTGGTACTCCTTGCATTGATTAGGTTGGGATCGGTGAATACAATATCATTTGGTATGAGAGAAACATGCAGGAAAGTGAGCCCCACCCTAGAGGTTCCAGGACTGGGGTAAGGCTCTATAGAGGAAGCGGAAGGTTCCTGCTTTCTTAGGGTTTAAGAAGGCAACTGATAGTTATTGCTATAATCAAATTATTTGGTAACTGAGTTAACTTTGAAATAGCCCTTTGTTAGTTTAGTCAACAATTTTTTTGGCTTTATATGTTAACTCTCTTTTCAGCCACCAGGTTCCAGATGCTACATGATGCCAACCAGACTTCCCTGGACAGACAACCCCACCAATGTACCCTGGAGCTCCGATTCCCCAGAACCCTGCCCGACTAGGGAAAGAGAGAGGCAGGCTGGGAATACGGGTCAACCTTTCAACTCCCATGTTCAGCAGGGAAGCAATTACAGAACGCAGACCTTCCACCTTCTGCATCCCACAATGACCTTGGGCCTATACTCCAAGAGGGTTAAAGATCAGAAAACTATCCAGGGGAGAAGGTAGGATATGAAGCTCTGGTGGTGGGAATTGTGTGGAGTTGTACCCCTCTTGCTCTATGGTTTTGTCAATGTTTCCTTTTTATAAATAAAATATAAAACCTTTAAATAAGGAATTTTATTGTCTATTTTCCTTTCTAAATGGAAATATCCCATTTTTGGATGAAATTAAACAGCATCCAAGAAATAAAGGTTTATGAGGTGGACAATCCAACCTCAATTAGCAGTGGGAAAACATACATCTGAGTTTTCTGTCTTCAGTCAGGATTCAAAGCTACTTTTTTTTTTAGTTTAACAATATCTTTATTGATAACAGATAAACTGATAATTCAGTCCTAATCCAATATTTAGAATTATCAAGTAAGCTTTAAGAATACCAAGTACAGATAACATCTCAAAGATTCAATTTAACTGATCTCCATAAGACCCAGGTATCAATCAGTTTAAAAGCTCTAATCGGTTGTTCTAATGGGTAGTCATAACAGCTGTATAATTTAGCTTTCAAATAATTTAGAGGGGTTGGTTCCTAAGGATTTGGCCACAGCAGGCTTCACAGGTGATCATTTACAGAGCATGGCTTCAGGGTTTCCAAGTCTCCCCACCTGTGGTGATTTCCCCTACAGAAAACATGGTCAAAATACGACCACTGGACTCTCACTCCTTTGACTTAACACTTTAAAAAATAAACATTTAAGATTGCCTCGTTTGTCTTATTTATTTATTCCCTTTTGCTGTCCATGTTGTTTTATTGTTGTAGTTATTGATGTTGTCATTGTTGGACAGAGGAAAATGCAGAGAAGAGGGGAAAACAGTGAGGGGGGGAGAGATAGACACCTGCAGACCTGTTTCACCACCTGTGAAGCGACTCCTCTGCAGGTGGGGGGCCGGGGGCTCAAACAGGGATCCTAATGCAGGTCCTTGCGCTTTGCGTGGTGCCACGTGTGCTTAACCGGCTGCGCTGCCGCCCGACTCCCCCCCCCCCCCGTTTGTCTTCTACACCTTGGAATAAATAGAGTTATCAAACTACAAGAGTAAATAAATAAATAAAAGCTAGCAATAACCAAGCAGAGTGGAAAGCACAGGAGCTATTTCTCCTGATTAACAACGAAGAACTACAACAAAGAGCTAAAGGAGGAAATGGCAATGAAAAGCATTGCTTCTGAGTGGGTTTCAAAATGTTATACCATTAAATCTTGCCTTCAAAGAGCGAATACACCCAAACGAGCAAAACTTTTCCACTTATTCAACTGTGTGAGTAACATGAGTTTTATTATGACTGACTTTTTACTCTCATTGAATTTGATATCCAGTGAATAAAGCTCTCATTTTTGTAATATCCAAAAATACAAATAGGTAATCGCTACAATTCTTCTCAAAGCTCACAATACTTTTATTAATTCACATAGAAGAATTCTCTTAGGAAGAAACAATAAGATCATTCAGTTCATATTCCTGAAGATCTTTAAAAGCCTCTACTATGAAAGGCTACTTATACATGTAAAATTAGTATAAATATATGTATAAATATTTTATGTGAGTATGTGTAACATTTACATATACATGTAAGCATAAGTCAATATATAATCATAAAGAAAAATACTGAAGCACTCCTACTGGAATGCTTGCGTAGATTTCTTTCTTTTAATTTAATTTAATTTTATTTATAAAAAGGAAACACTGACAAAATCATAGTATAAGAGGGGTCCAATTCCACACAATTCCCACCACCAGAACTCCATATATCATTCCATCCCTTAATAGCTTTTCTATGCTTTAACCCTCTGGGAGTATAGACCCAAGGTAATTGTGGGATGCAGAAGGTGGAAGGTCTGCCTTCTGTAATTGTTTCCCTGCTGAACATGAGAGTTGACAGGTCGATCCATACTCCCAGCCTGCCTCTCTCTTTCCCTAGTGGGGCAGGGTTCTGGTGAATTGGAACTCCAGGACACATTGGTGGGGTTGTCTGTCCAGGGAAGTCTGGTTGGCATCATGCTACCATCTACAGTCAACAGTATTTATACCCCTTTCCCATATTTGGGAACTACTCTCTTCCCTGATCCAGCTTTCCGGTCCTTTTTCCAGCCATGACATCATCTCCCCAGACAATAAATTGGATCCATCTGCATATCAGATTTTACGCTCAAAGGAAAAACAAACAAACAAAAAAAAAACTAGTATTTCCACAGGCCCTTTGGAATATAACTAAACCCTTCCTTCCTTCCTTCCTTCCTTCCTTCCTTCCTCCCTCCCTCCCTCCCTCCCTCCCTCCCTCCTTCCCTCTCTCTATCTTTCCCTCCAGGATTATCGCTGGAGCTCAGTGCCTGCACTACTAATCCACTGCTCCTGGCAGCCATTTTTTCCCCATTTTTGTTGCCCTTGTTATTATTATTGTTGTTATTGCTGTTGTTGTTGGATAGGACAGAGAGAAATCGAGAGAGGAGAGGAAGACAGTGACAGGGGAGAGAAAGACAGACATCTGAAGACCTGCTTCATTGCTTGTGAAGCGACCCCCCTGCAGGTGGGGAGCCAGGAGCTACAACTGAGATTCTCATGCTGTTCCTTGTGCTTCACACCATGTGCGCTTAACCCACTGCACTACCACCCGGCCCCCGCTTATGTAGATTTCCAAGGGGTTGTTAGTGGGAAGTAAAGAAGAGTAACATGGAAAAGTCAGATTAGCAAGGACAAGGAAAAAGTACACATACCTAGTGCATATGATTACTCATGTCCTTATATAAATTCAAGGAAAAGAAAAAAACTATTTTTTTAATTTGGTAATATTATTTCTTCTCTAGCAGACAAACTACATTCACTATGCAAGCAATAGCTCTGGTTTTCTCTTTTCACACCCCCTCATATATATACATGTATATCTTTAAAATAAAAAATAAATTCAGAGAAAGATGAAAAAAATCTATTTCCTTTATCACTTTATTAGTCTATAAAAATGGGCAGAGTTCTACATACTACAGTAATATAATAAGAATATATATTGCATCTCTTCAGTGCAATATATACAGTGACACAGTTTATTAAAATAAGTATTTAGAAGTTTGAAGATAATAGTAAGAGCTCTATGTTGTTGTTACTGGAGTTTCACTGCTTAGAGCCTTTTGTTTTTTCAAGATGCAGAAAAGGAGGAATTTTGAATTTGTGTTTCACCAACTACATACACTTCATTCCCAAAAGGCTGTTTACCTGCGCCACCTAGTGGTATACGACTTCCCCTCACACTCCAGATTTTATACACACACATTTTTTTTTAAGTAGCTATAGTATATGAGGAAATTTACAGCAAGAGAGATACCACAAACACATATAAGTCTAGATAAAACGTAGTTTATCTTCTCTTTGTACAATTCCATACTGGGAACTTGTAATATGTTATTGCTACAGATATATAATGCAAAATTGAAATACTCATTTTCTTATGGTGTAACAGGAGACAATATTGAACACACAAAAAATAAAGTAGTGTTTACTTTACCCAGGTACTTCAAATCCCATAGTTTGTTTCTTCCCAGATACAGTCATTTTAGCAACTTTTGGCACAATTTCAGATTCATTTCGAGGAGAGTGGCAACCTATTGATTTTCCTAAAGAGTAAAAATATGCCTAATTAATCCTAGTTTCCAGAAAAACATTCATTACATATTATACAAACATACACAGCGATAATTAACTTGTGCAGGACTGATGTCTTTATGAACATATTCCTTTCTCTAAGTTAGTGTAAAATGTTGAAAGAAACTCTTTTGTTGCGCCTTACTCTGGGAAATCCCCTATTGTTAGGGGTGTGCCATGCTTCACTTCTACCAAATCTCTTCCTAATTTTGAACTGACTCTTAAGTTTCACTATTAAAGAGGTTACAGAGTGGTTTTCACACTGAGCCTTATTTGACAATATACCCAGGCCCTGTATCTCCCTCTCCTACCACCACAATCTTTCACAATACTAAAATTGTTTGGTCAGTTAACAGATGGCTCAACTATTTTAAATTCTGTGATAGCTACAAACAGAAGAAAAAGTTGAGTCTGCTGCACTGTGCTGGAACAATGCACTAATTTTATTTGCACACAATACAAGATTTAGGAAGGGAGCTAATAGCTATAAAGAAAATGAGGAAAGATTTCAACGCAGAAGTGAAACAAGAAAATGGAGGAGAGTAAATTCTGAGAGTGATTGAGGCAAGACTTTTGTATATATGGAATTATTCAAAAAGCACCTTTGTAATTTTTAGTAAGAATACCACATTAAACTGCAGTAACTGCATTTGCTACAGTGATATATATATACAGACTTTTTTTTTTAATGGCCACCAGGGTTATCACTGGGGTTTAGTACTGGCACAACAAATCCACCACTTCTGGAAACCCTTCCCCCCCTTTTTATTTTATTTGCTAGGACAGAGAGAAATTGAGAGGGGAGAGAATACAGAAAGATAGACACCAGCAGACCTGCTTCACCACTCCTGAAATACCCACCCACCCCCAAAGGTGAGGAATGGGGCTTGAACCTGGGATCTCTGCACATGGTAATGTACTCAGCCAGTTGTGCTATCTCCTGGTGCCCAGGCAGACTTTTTTAAATTGTACGTAGCTGTACATAGCTCATTTTAAATGCATACCATTGTCTATTATATGCCAAGAACTATACTGGAAATGTATGGCAAGCAAAAGTAGATATAATATTTGCGCTGAGAGAGACTAATGGAGAAAATGCATTGGCTACTTCTTACAAAGTAAAATTAAAACTATTATTGTTGCAGTTTGCATACAGTAATACATATTTTGGTGATAGCACACATGAACTAGAAGGCTTCCATAGGAACGTGAGAACTGAACAAAGGTGTAAGCAAATGAACAGGAATTTACGACATAAGAACAGAGTTGTAAGTAGGACAAAGTTTAACAATCTCCCTTTTGTAGGAGGCAGCATGGTACCTCAGAAGGAGCAAAAGCAGAGATAGTGGAAACATAGGAGGGGGCACAATGGGTATAGTATCTAACTGCAAGTATGAGGTCCCAAGTTCCAGTTCAATCCCCTAAGTCATATCATATCACAGTAATGCTTGGGCTGTCTTTCTCAGTTGCAAGGAAATTAAAAAATAAAATAAAATAAAGCAGAGAGGGGGAGGAAGGATAGTTATATGAAGATGAAGCATGAGCAGTGGTCAGAAAATGAAACCTTACAAGATAAAAATTCATAAAGTAGCTTTCAAATAGAAAAAAATGGCTGGAAAGGGAATAGTATAGGGAAACAATAGCAAAGGGAGAATTGGGGATCAGTTGGTGGAAGTGATAAAACTGAATGGGAGTAGCTGAAAATGTAAGGGAAATATGTAGACCACAGAAAACTCAAAATGTTGATTCTAAGGGAATGAAAAGCCATGGAAATGGTATTAGTGCGTAGGGGGTGAAGGAAAGAGAGATAGCAAGATAGAGTAGAAGGTCAAGCTTAATAAGAGATCTGAGGTGGAGCATATATTTCTGACTCATGAGTTCATAATTACAAGTTGAAAGCACAGGAAGCAATAAGATCACCAAAAGAAAGAATATATGGTTAAGAGAAGAAGTAGTTCTAAGAGTTTGGGAGTAGATCAGCATTTTATCGAATGACAGCGGGCAATAAACTTACAAAAAAGTAAAGGGAGAAAGACAAGGAAGGCGATGCCAAGGAAGCTAAAGGTGGTGCCACATGGGCCATGGCATCACTAAGTCTGAAACTGTGGTTTTAGTCAAGTGAGATGAAAACTGAAAAGACTCACTTGTGACACGATCCCCTAGGTCATTTGTAGAGTCAGCAAGAGTCATTTGTTGGTGAAAATGGTATACCTCAGACTGGTTTGAAGGTGAGAAAACAGCAAATAACTACCCATCAGTGTTCCCTCATCCAGAAGCTCTAATTCCAAGAGCTGTGAAAAAAAAATCAAGCACCTAGGAGGCCAGTTGGTGGCACACCTGGTAGAGTATACACATAGTGCAGAAGGATCTGGGTTCAATCCCTCAGTCCCCACCTGCAGTAGGAAACCAATACTGCAGGCATCTTTCTCTCTCCCAATTTCCTTTTCTCTCAATTTCTCTCTATCTCTATCTATTCTAAATTAATCAATTAATTTACTTTAAAAAAATAAGTTTATTTTTTCAATAATTTCCCTGGAAGCATAACCTTACTTAAACTGACATTAGGCTATTCATAATCCTTAAGTTTCCTATTTAAGATGAAAAGCTGTATGTTTTAGTATAAGAAAAACAATGTGGGGGCTGGGCAGTGGTGCATCTAGTTGCACACATCATCAAGTGCATCTAGTTGCACACATCATCTAGGTTCAAGCCCCTGCTCCCCACATGCAGGGGAATGCTACACAAGTGGTGAAGCAGGTCTGCAGATGTCTTTCTCTTTCCCTATCTTCTTTTCCCTCTCAATTTCTCTGTCCTGTCAAATAAAGATAAAGTAGGGGAAAAAAAATTTTTAAATAGCCTCCAGAAGCCAAGGATTAGTAGCGCTAGCATTGAACCTCAACAATAACCCTGATAGCAATAGAAAGAGGAAAAAAATCTATGTGATTATTAAAAATATTACCTCACACCACAATGTGGTTACCACAACACATATTAAAGCTTTATTAAACTTACAAAAATCTGAATTCTGGAAAAGGAAAAAAAAAAAAAAAAGAACTGGTCCCAAAAGCTAACTTCTATTCAGTGACTCTTTTTAAGTTTGGCTGAAGAGGAAAAAGTATGGAAGAATAAAAAAGGGGGAATTTTGGGCTCAGCGGATGAAAGGGACAAAAATTGAAAGTATGTGATTGGATACATAAGAACATTTCAGATACTCTGGAATTTTTGAGAAAGTAAAAAAACACAATTAAAACATGAACTAAGAGAAGAGAAAAAGTTTTCTTAGAAGGTAGATATTTATATTAAGTGCCTGGAACATGAAAATTCCTAATGGACTCTTTCTGCTTTTTTTCATAACATAGTAGCTACTTACCTGCTGAGACAGAGGATGGATGAAGTAAATATTACCTCACACAACTTTAGTGAACTTGTTCAATAATTGCACACACACAAAAAAAATGATTTTGAAGATTTTAAAAGTGGAGGAGTTAGGCCACCAAAGTAAAAATCTCTGGATTGAGTGTGAGGGCGGAAGTTTAGCTTCACTTGGGAGGGGGTGATGGGATGGGACACAGTCTTTTGGTGGTGGGAATGGTGTTTATGTACACTCCTATTAATTTATAGTCATATAAATCACTATTTAATTAATATGAGGGGAAAATTGATTGAATTATCTCAAAGATTTTAATTCACAGAACATAGGCTGAGTCTTTGATAATGTTGACTCTCTTAAAAGATTAGACCAGGGAGAACAGAAGCAATCGGTGGCACAGCTATATACAAATAATGTCAAAGGACATTAATTATGGTGATGTTGGGTATGATACAGCAAATCCTAATAAAGGGATATTTCAAAGTTAACCCAACTGTCAAATAATATGATTATAGCAATAACTATCTATGCCTTCTTAAACCCTAAGACAGCAGGAACCTAGCACTTCCTCTATAGAGCCTATATTTCCCTGTCCTGGAACCTCTAGGTGGGGCTCACTTTCCTGCATGCTTCCCTCAATTCATACCAAATGATATTGCATCCACTGATCCCAACCTAATCAACGCAATGAGTACCACCTCAGCATGCCTCACTTCAGACTGTCCAGAGACATCAGGCATGGAATGTCAACCCTTCAGCCTCATTACTTGGGTGAGACCTTTCCTTTCATAGGATTCTCTAATTCCATTCCAGATGGTTCACCTCCTAACAAAGTCCCAAAACCTAGATATAGACCAGGTCCCGTGAGATAGAGCATATGTTCACATGTATCCATAAACTAGGGCAAATATATACCTGAAAGCAAAAATACACAATAGTCTGCAGTGAGTCAGTATAAAAGTTCATAATGGAATAATGTCTACTTAGACTTAGATATCCTCCTCACCTACTTCCTATTATACTTCCCTCAGTCACTCCAAAGCTAACCTTATCAAAGCAAGGACTGCAAAAGCTGAATAACGGCAAGAGACTGGCATACTTTAAGGATGACTCTTTAGTTATTATCAGGCCACCCCAACAGCTGGGGCTCTAGTCGGGGAGTCCTGAGATTCCCAAACAGATATGATGGGCCTAGACCTCAAATAAATCCCTCTCCCCAATATTACCAGTCATCTCTATAAAGAACACCAAAATAGACCCCTTTGTGGGCCCCCATAGGACCTTGCCCTTAACTTGGATCAACAATGATAGAGAATGTCCTATCCTCCCTTCGGAGGATGGACAACATACTCTATGCTCCACACTGAATTCAGGGCAGCTTGGAACATTCCTACTCATGACCACAGAATGTGAGCTCAGATCTACAGGGATGCAGAGGTCGCATGGGCTCCTAAACTGAATATGGGCCCCAGATCATATCAAATCGATGGTGTTTACACTCAGCAATGTTTGTACCCTTTCCCATATTTGGGAGCTGCTCTCTTCCCTGATCCAGCTTCTAGTCCTTTTTCCATCCATGACATCATCTCCCCAGACAAAAACTTGGATCCACCTGCATATCAGATTTCAGGCTCAAGGGAGGGGGAGGGAAGAGGAGGAGGAGGGGAAAGGAGAGGAGAGGGGAGGGGAGGGGAAGGGTAGGGGAGGGGAGAGGGGAAGAAGGAGAAGAAAGAAAGAAGAAAAAGAAAGGCCACCTGGAGCAGTGGAAAGGTAGTGCTGGCACCGAGACCCAGTGATAACCCTGAAGACAAAAATAAATAAAATAAAGTAGAAGTAAAGTGATTGAAGGTATTGGTAAAAGGGGACGGGGGTGAGAGATTTCATAAACTCTAACCTGGGTTATAATAAGAAACAACTAAGAAATGATAAAAGAAGAATACTAGGAGAATAGAGGTCAAAAAAAAAGGTGAAATGAGAATGACTGCTACGTTAGTTGTGGTTAGAATGAGATGAGGAATTCACGATTTTGAAGGATAAAAACTTAAAATTGTGGGGGCTAGGCAGTGGAGCACTAGTTGAGTGAGTGTTATAATGCTCAAGGACCCCAGTTCAAGTCCTCTGTCCCCACATGCAGGTCTATGCCCCCTTTCCCTCTCAATTTCTCTGTCTCTATCCAAAAGAAAGAAATAAAAAAAATATTTTAAATTAAATTGCTGATGAGAGGTGAAAATGACTAAGAAAGAGACATAAAAAGAACTGAAAGTTCAAGACTTGAACTTACTGGTATTTGTCTATATAAGTGTAAAAGTTGGGATCATGAAGAGTTAAAGATGGAGAAGAAAACTATAAGACAGCTAGCCGCCTTTCTTTAATGAATAAGAAAGGGAATTAGTTTAGTAGTAGAGAGCTATGATGACCAAATAAATGGCCAGGCAAAAAAATAAGAACTTCAAGAAATAGGGATTTAAGAAGTGATTGGAGACAGAGAAAGTAGAATAGTGATTAAAAAAAATAAAGGTTGGAAAAAATGCAGCAAAGAGAATAAAGCTGATCTTCCAGACTCTGGTTTGAAAGAATGTAAGTGAAGAGAAAGAAGTAGCAAAAATAGTGAGAGTTATAGGTGTTGTTTTCATGGAAAAAAAAAAAACTAGAAATACTGTAAAGGTAGAAAGAAATTAGATGTGAGGGAAACTGAGAACATAGTAATATTGTGGGTATGTGTGGGGATGGGGTATGTGTGAAAGATGATGGGCAAGAGAAACCCAGATTAACAGAAAGAAAAGTGTTATGGCACATTTTGGTCTGTCAAAAGAACAGAGAAAAACAAGCAAACAAATAATAATAAAAAAAAAAACATGAGGCATAAAAATGCCTCAATTCTGACTACAAGATTAATTCCCACAATAATGCACTGTAACGTTTTCCAAGCATTTTGAATGCTAAAATGTTCTTAACCTACTTACACATTTAGTAAGTTGAAATTTAATTTCTACTTCAAGGAGAAAAAAAAACAACTAAGATCATAAAATGACACAAAAGTTCCCCAAACATAGAGGAAAATCACTACATGATCCACTAACATTTCTAAGGATATGTAATAATTTTTTTTTCATATCTGGTGACTCATCTGTGTATTCAAAAATTTAGTTAAATGAAAGTCTCTTTTAGAATGGGGGGGGGGGGGGAAGCCTAGTACTACGGATCTGAATACTACCCATTAAAGCAGTAATTCTTAAATACTTTCATTTTATTCCAGATAAAGTTGAAAAATTTTAACAAAAATGTGGAACATAAATAAATGGCAAATTCTGGACACACACACACACACAAATTGCATGCTGTCTTAGAGTGTTCAATAATGCAATTTTAGAACCTTTTTATACTTGAGAAATATTTTGACTGGGCAATGTGAAGTATGTTATCTGATGAATTTACTCTGATGTTATCTGTAATGAAAGAAAAAATACACATATTCAACATTTCCTATCAAGTATATTGCATCAAAAAGAACTCCAGGGAGAAAGGGACTGAAGAAAACCCTGAGGTCCGTGGTCCCGAAGGTGGCGCAGTGGCTAAGGCACGAGACTCTCAAGCATGAGGTACTGAATTCAATCCCCGGCAGCACATGTACCAGATTGATGTCTGGTTCCTTCTCTCTCTCTCCTCCTAGCTTTCAAATAAATAAATAAATAATCTTTAAAACAAAAATCCTGAGGTCCTGGCGCTTAATGATATAAAAGGAACCTAGGCTGTGGGTGAGCTGCTGAGAAGTTTCACAGGGAGATGAGAAACTGTACCCCTGTAGCACTGTAAACCATTCACCCCATCCCCAATAAAAACGCAATTTTTAAAAAATCCCACCAAGATGTTAACAGCAATGTTGATACACATCCATACTCAACTACACTGCAAGCTAGCATCACGTGGATAGTCAGCAAAAAACACTGACAATCCAAAAATTAACTAGTGACAATAACCAGTCCAGGGTTAATAAGAGGTATGTATAAACATGCAAATCTATCATACAAAAGCATGCTCCATCTTCCCCAAACAACTAGAAACTCATTCACTGTATAACAATGTCAATAAAATGAGCTTTAAAGTTTCAAGGTCTTTGAAAATGAATTAAAAAAAAAAACAAGAGCTTGATTCTGGTTCCTGATCTGCTAAGTTGTTGTTACCTAACTTTATAGTTTAAATAACTGGTTTAATTTTACTCACTTTTCTCATCTATATATAATATAATGAACTATTTGGTTGTCATAAAAGGCATGACATATACAAAAATGCACCAGGACTTTTCTGACAACCCAATAAGTTAAAGATTTTTGGTTGTGAACATACGTGGCAACGAATCCTAAGATCAAATAGGCCACTTTGAGAAGTAAAATGTGTCATTCCAAATGAAAATTATCAGGGGCATATAGAACACAGCAAAGATGTAAATTCTGAACTGATTATCTACATATCTACTTCACTTTACTAATACTCTAGTTGTCCCTAAAGTTTTTTATTGCTAGTAGTATCCTTCCCTGATAGGCTAATTTCTTCAGGATTCCATTTCTTCCCTCCTAGAGCTAAGATCTAAATTCCATGGAGTAGGTTTTCACTCGAGGATAAAATTGTCAAGAACTCTTGTTCTAAAGATTATTTTCCAAAGCATATTCCTTTATAAGGAAGTCAAAAGTCTTGCTAGCACCACACATCTATCCAGATTCCTGCTGAATTCAATGCACGTGAGGACTGTAGGCTTGAACCTAGGGCTTTGGCACACTGTAATATGTGAGGTTAACCAAGTATGCCACTGTCTAGCCCCCATAAAAAATCTGTAAGAATGAGAGGGAGCCTATGCTGTTATCAAGAACAATGAACCCACCTTCTCTGACCCATCTTGGACAGAGCTAGAAGGAATTATGTTAAGTGAGCTAAGTCAGAAAGATAAAGATGAGTGTGGGATGATCCCACTCATCAACAGAAGTTGACTAAGAAGATCTGAAAGGGAAACTAAAAGCAGGACCTGACCAAATTGTAAGTAGGACACCAAAGTAAAAACCCTGTGGTGAGGGGTAGACATGCAGCTTCCTGGGACAGTGGGGGGTGGGAGTGGGTGGGAGAGATGGGTCACAGTCTTTTGGTGGTGGGAATGGTGTTTATGTACACTCCTAGAAAAATGTAGACATATAAATCAGTAGCTAATTAATATGAGGGGGGAAATAAATTGTATGTCTCGAAGTTTTTCAAAACACAAACTGAATCTTTTTAATATATAGGCTGTGTATTTGATATGCGGACTCTCTCAAAAGCCTAGACCAAGTAGATTAGAAGCATCCAATAGCACAGCTATATACAAGATACTGGGTACTGTACAGCAAACTCTAACAAAAGGACTTTTCCAAGTTAACCCAATTACCAAATAATGTGATGATAACATTAACTATCGATTGTCTTTTTGAACCCTAAGACAGCAGGAACCTCACATCTCCACTATAGAGCCCCTACTTCCCCCAGTCCTGGAACCCTTGGATAGGGTCCACTTTCCCGTATGCCTCTCCCAATCCATACCAAATAATACTGCATCCGCCGATCACAACCTAACCAACGCAACGATTGCCACCTCAACATGCTTCACCTCAGACTGTGTCCAGAGACTTCACGTGTGGAATGACAACCCTTCAGCTTCATTACTCGGGTGAGACCTTTCCTTTTATAGTACACTCTAATTTCATCTCAGGTGGTTCACTTTCTAACAAAGTCCCAAAACCTAGATATACACCAGTTTCTGTGAGAGAGAGCTTATGTTCACACGTATCCATAAACTACTGCAAAATATATACCTGAAAGCAGAAGTACACTAGAGTTTGCAGTGAGTACCTCCCTAACACTTCCTCTCCACTATTCCAAGCTTTGGGTCCATGATCGCTGAACAATTTGTTTGACTTCGTATGTTAACTCTCTTTTTCAATCACCAGGTTCCAGATGCCATCAGGATGCTGGCCAGGCTTCCCTGGATTGAAGACCCCACCAATGTGTCCTGGAGCTCAGCTTCCCCAGAGACCAACCCTACTAGGGAAAGAGAGAGGCAGACTGGGAGTATGGACCGACCAGTCAACGCCCATGTTCAGCAGGGAAGCAATTACAGAAGCCAGACCTTCTACCTTCTGCAACCCTCAATGACCCTGGATCCATGCTCCCAGAGGGCTGGAGAATGGGAAAGCTATCAGGGGAGGGAGTGGGATATGGAGATTGGGTGGTGGGAATTGTGTGGAGTTGTACCCCTCCTACCCTATGGTTTTGTTAATTAATCCTTTCTTAAATAAAAAAAAATTAAAAAAAAAAAGAATGAGAGGGAGCCAAGAAAAAAAGATTTCTCAGTGGTCAATAAGCTTTTAATGACTTTGCACTGTAGGATGTTTGTAGTGCCCCAAATTTCTCCATATTCAAAGGTTGCCTGCAGTAAAAATCACCTCCACCAGAGTTGTTAGTAAACAAATACATAGTATCTTAGCATATTCCCTACAGACAGACCTCTTTAATATATATAGATATATCCTCAAAATGAGTTATATTATATAGATATATTACTCAAAATGAGTTCCTGCTATTCTTTTCCTATCTAGATAAGTTAGAAACATCAAAGTCAATGATTTCTGGTTTCCCTTTCTCAAATTCTTTAAAGCCAATTAGAACATTTTCTACTAGTTTTTCCATCAAAAACTTCAGATCTATCCTTTCCTTTCCCTCCTACCTTAAACAGATCTTTGAGGTTTCAAGCCTAAAGTGTTGAATGAGATTACCTTACCAATTTCCATGTTCTGCCTCCCAAACCATGTATTATTACCAAAGATGCTAAGCTTTCTGTCATTTCACCCATCTGCTAAAATATATTCAGCATTCAGTGGCTGTGTATAAAAAACAATTACCTTCATATAGTCCTTTGAAACTGCAGTTTACCTTCTAAGACCCTTTGCTTCCTTACCACTTGTGTAAGTAGACTGGTAAACATTCTTGTTTTCTCACATCCATGGCCATGTGATTTGATAATCTTTGCTCATGTAAATGCTACCGCTTTTATAAAAATTAGTACTGATTGTTTTTTGTATTTCAAGATCTTCTAAGGTTATAGTTAGAGCCCAGGAGTTAAGTCACTGTTTATCAAGAGTTCCTGTTTTCTACACTTTTTTTTGTTTCGTACACTGCTAATGGAAATTAGAAGCCTGGGCTATTCTTCAGACACTTAGTACTATCTCCTTACCCTTTTGCTTATGTTGATTGTAGACAAGGAAAAGTGATAGTTAAGCCCAAAACTAAAGCTCATAACCTAATGGCATCAAATTTAGATCATCCGTGGTAATCCCAAATCTTGTTAACTCCAGACCAAATTATAGCCTATTATTAACCACTTTTAACTTTGTGTAGTATATACTTCTTATATAACAAAATATCAATATAAAACATGTACCTTATCTTTCCAAAAATGAGCTTAAGAAGGGTATTTTGTATTATTTTTCATATCATTGTCAGGTTAGTGCTTATAAATATACCAATGACTCAAATATTTAATATGACCATGCAATTTCATTTATTTATTTATTTATTTATTGGGCCAGGGCACTGCTCAGCTCTGGTCTATGGTGGTATGGGGACTGAACCCGGTACTCAAAAGCCTCAGGCATGAAAATCTCTTTGCAAAACTATTATACTATCTACCCCAGCCTCAAGCAATTTTATATATGGGAAAAGGTACTATTAGTTAAAGTCAGTGATTCTCAACTTGTAAAGAGAAAGCAAATTAAAAGAACTAGGACAACCTTGCCCAACCCTCCTTGAAGATCATCAGATACTGGAACTCTGATATCTTTTAGATGTCCTAAGACAGAAAGAAAGGGAAAAAAAATGGTAATACTACAAAATTATTTTATAGTGACAAATGAAGTTCCTATAAGTTAAACAATTCATTCAACATAACAGTCTTTACAAATTATAACTGTCAATTACTTTCTGTTGATAAGTTTCAAGTTCAGAGGTAAAAAGACCTGCCTTGAATCAGGAAACTAGTTCAAATAACCTTTTAACGTCATTATTATAATTTTCTTTTTAAAAAAATAATGACTTAGTCTATTTAGTGAGCATCACCCTCAAATATATTACCTACCAATCTATCTATCAGGTGATACATCTATCTAGGTTTGTAAATATAACACATACATGTGTTACTAGTATTTAACATCAACTATAGAAGTTTTGGACATTTTATACTGTCATCTATACCACATAGGATTACCACAAGTGAAAATTGTTTTTTAGGAAATGTTCTTATATGCAAGTAGAAATCAAAATTTGTTTTGTTTTTCACATCAAGTTTATAACTACATGAGAAACATTAAAGGAATGATGTAAATGTATCTATCTGATGTCATTACGTAATTTCAAATTTGAATAGTACCTATAAAGACGTGAAAACACTAGTACGAAACACTACTTTCTTTTAAATTAAAAAATACTTGTCATGATTTTGTTTTTAAAACCAGAGCACCAAGAGTTAGGCAGTAGCACAGCGGGTTAAACACACATGGCACGAAGTGCAAGGACTGGCATAAGGATCCCAGTTCAAGCTCCCAGCTTCCCACCTGCAGGCAAGTCACTTCACAAGAGGTGAAGCAGGTCTGCAAGTGTCTGTCTTTGCCTCTCTGACTTCCCCATCTCTCTCCACTTCTGTTCTATCTAACAACGACACCAATTAACAACAATAAAACAACAAGGGCAACAAAAAGGGAATAAATAAGTAAATAAATATATATTAAAAAAAACCCAGAGCACCACTCACCTCTGGCTATGGGTGGTGCCAGGATCAAATCTGGAATTTAAATTTTCTTTATACAAGTTCTGTGCATTGCCACTGTGCAATCTCCCACCCCTTAAGTAGTGTTTAAAAAAGTCTTTCTCTGCATCAGATTGAACCTAAAATCTGATTCTTCAATTAAAAATATGACTATGTATATATAATGGTAGATTTAATAGAAATAAAATATAGGATATAAAAGTATACATGTAAGTATATGCACAAATATTAACAAAAAGAATAAAGCTATATAAAAAAAACTAAAATTATGGTAAAATACAAAACCGTTGTCTTTGGCTAAGAAAAATCATATGACTACTTTTCCCCTTTTCTACATTAAACTTCTATTTCTTCGACACTGAGAAAAACATTATGTAATTTGAAACATTTTATAAAGAGAAAATTATCAGAACAATGTCAAACAAATCCACAATTCAGAGTCCAAACACCTTGAGTATAAGAAGCACTTGAGGTTATATTTTCAAAGAAAACTAATTTTCCAGGTAAATATATCAATTACTGTTCTTGTATATATAGCAGACACACCAAAATTAGGATTTTCAGAACTTCAAAGAAATCAGTTAAACTTTCAGTAGAAAAACAACTACTTCAAGTATGTGATCAATTCATTGAATCTGATTACCATTCAGATTCTAGTTACAAATGAGGATTCAGAAAGCACACTAAATAGGCTAGAGATTAAACCACTTCCTTTGCTATATTACAACCGAACAGTGATTTATTAGTATAATTTTTTCACCTTAAAACAGTTTTATAACATAACTTGTCTCATCAAATTCATCATGCAGTATACAATTCCTATTAAACCAATTAAAAAAATTGAACTCAAAAACATTTAGTAGAATCTTCCCCTCCCCCCCAGGGAGACAAGTATTTATTGAAGCACAGCAGGGAAAAGAGACATATGCAGACATATGTAGGAGAGAGAGAGAGACAGAGAGAGAGAGAGAGAGAAGTCAATTTATTTTTCTCTTAAGTATTCCTAAGTAGAATTTTTTTAACTTGAAAACCTTAGATGAACAGAGTTAAACCTAAACAATCGATTAGATTACATGCTTTACAGTTATACAAACAATTCATAACTTAATAGAAGTAATAAAACTTAAATTTTATTTGGAAATATCACTGCTGAGATTTTTTTAATTGCTAATTAAATCAGGATAGCCTATTATATAAAGTTTTGTGTTACAGACAAATATGTTTATCAAATTAAATAAGTATTTATAGCAAACAAATCAATGAATATTTATGTCAAAACTTTTCACTTATTATGGACTCCTAGAAATCTCCATTCTACCCCAGAACATCATCTTTAACAAATCATACAGGAGAAGGAAGGAAAGTGAAACAGAGTTGGGAGCCAGTGCTGTAAACTGGAAGAAAATGACAATTTGGTGGTGGGTGAGGTGTGGTGACACCTATCTTGAAGAAATGTGAAATGTTTCACCTGTGACAACAACAGTTTTGTAAATCAACATTTCCTCAACAGAGTAAGTTTTCAAAAAGTCAGTGTTATCCTTCACATCTTAAGCTTAGATGTGGCATTATGATCAAATCAAAGTAAGTACATTTAAGAAAGTGTGTGCCTGGACCAGGTGGTGGAGCACCTAGTTGAACACACAAGTTACAATGTTCAAGGACACAGGTTCAAGCCCTTAGTCCCCACCTGCAGGGGGAAAGCTTTGCAAGTGGTAAAGCAGTGTTGTAGGTCTATCCCTCCCTCTTTCTCTCTTTCTCTCTCTCTCTCTCCCTTCCCTCTCCATTTCTGGCTGCCCCATCCAATAAATAATTTTTAAAAAAAAATTTTTTAAAAAACCTGTGTGTCAATGAATGTACTGTAACATTAGCTCCCCCACAGTGATGATAAAAAAATTAATACACCCTCAACAATACAGAATAGTCTAAATTTAATGAGCACCCAGTAGATGTCAAGAAATGCAATAATATTTTACATATTAATTCATTTAACAAAACACCTAGCCGAGAAAACAAGTGCTATTATCCCAACTTTGCAAATGAGGAAATTGTGAAAAAATGACATTAAGTGTTAAACTCACAAAGACAACAGGTGCTAAACAGGAATATAAATCCAGTCTAGCACAAGTATTTGTGCTCTTTGAAATTACTGTAGAAACTGTGATATGAGTAACTTCTATTCCTAAAGTTTGAAGGGAAAAAAAAAAAAAAGAACGGACTGGGTGGTGGTGGTGCACCCAGTTAAGTGCATGTACTACCATGTATTAGGACCTGGGTTCAAGCCCTCAGCCCCCACCAGCCAGGGGAAAAGTTCATAAGCAGTGAAATAGTGCTGCAGGTATCTCTCTGTCCCTCTCTCCCTCTCAATTTCTCTCTGGTCTGTCAAATAAAATAAAGTTTTAAAAAATAAATAACAGTAATAAAAAAACACTGAAAGTCTGGATATAATAAAAAGATACAGATAATAATAAAAGATAAGTGGTTCAGAGCAGGGGAGATAATGAAAGGGTATACAAAGATTTTCATGCCTAAACTCTACAAGTCCCACGTTAAATCACCCACACAGGGTCTAGTTATCAAGATATAAATTAAACCATATTAATCAAGTTAGAATGCCTTAAATTTCACAAATGTTTTTATTAATTTAGTGCTATTTAAGTTATCTTAGTGAGTAGAAAATGTATATATGCATAGTTATACAGGCTCCATAGATACAACTTAGGATTCAATTCCATTCCTAAATTCTATTCTTGGGATTTTGAAGAATGTGACAAGGACATGGGAAGGTTACTGTATTAAAAAAAAAAAAGTAAACTAAAATTTTTTAGTAAATCACATACTATTAAGTTTTTAAGAGATCAAGAGGCCATGAAAATAGCTTATTCAGAAAGTGTTCTATTTTGCCATGTATTAGACTCAGGATCAATTCCTGCCCCTGACACTAGAGAAAGCTTTGTTGCTATGGTCAGTCCTGTCTCTGTGCCTGCCTGCCTGCCTGCCTGCCTGTCTGTCTGTCTGTCTGTCTGTCTGTCTCTCTTTCTCCTGGAGAGGTGAAGCCCCAGTGACTACAAAAATATGAATATAAAAGAGGCAACATGCCATCTCTTGATAACATCTTAAATTTATATGTGGGAGGAAAAGTAATTCCTAAAAGGTATCAGATATAGTAGTACACAATATTATTCAATATTCACAGTATTATCCAACACCCAATACTCCAGAATAAGAAATGTAAACTGAAAATAACTAGGAAAGGGAAAGTAACATTGTTTTAAGAAAGTATGTGATATATGCTGAATGAAAGGGAATCAGAATGTTGGGCCCAGTGGTGAGACCTGGCTAAAAGAACCTGTTACAATGCAAAAGAAGCCACATTCAAGCCCCTGGTCCCCATCTGGAGGAGGAAAGCTTCACACAAAGTGAAGCAGTGCTTCAGGTGTCTGTGTTTCCCACCCTCTCTGCCTGCCCCCTCCCTCTCCTCCTCTCCCTCTTAACCCACCTTCTCTCAATTTCTCTTTGTCCTATCAAATACAATTTTAAAAATCACAATGTTTTAAGACAGATCATTACTGACATTTTAAAGAAGAAGCCAAGGTTTCCTGACACCCAGTAACCTTACCAAGATCAAGCAGACAGAAAATGGCAAAGCTGAGGAGCAAAGTGATAGTGATCTCATTTGCGAACTACTATCACATTCTACTATGTAATACTACACACCACCATTTGCAGTATGTAATCTGATCCTTCTTTAAGTCTAACGAAAATCCTGAAATAAATAAAGTTGGCTCTTGTTTCCACTCTACAAAAAAAAAAAAAATACTTGAGTTATTGGCAATATTAGGAAGTATTTTTACATAGGACAAATACACCATGACCTTTCGAACAGTGCTGTATTTCAGAGAAATTACAAATCTTATAGAAAATATACTAATTTTTCTCTAAAGTCAGAATATGTGTAAACTAAGAGTTTTTTTTTTTTTAAGTTACTTGTTTGTTTACTCTATTATAAGAGAATCAGAGGAAGAAGCTCGGAGCACTGCTCAGCTGGTGCTCGATATATATTAAAAGTCTTAGAAATGCTCCATATCTCTCCATCCAGAGGTCCTACTCCAGAACTGTACATTTTATAAAAATAAAATAAACTGAAACACATAAATGTATAAAAATGTTAACTTTTTTCTTTCAGTAATAAATTGAAAAGCTAAGATTCCTAAAATAAGTGTTTGGGGAGTCGGGCTGTAGCGCAGCGGGTTAAGCGCAGGTGGCACAAAGCACAAGGACCGGCATAAGGATCCCGGTTCGAACCCCGGCTCCCCACCTGCAGGGGAATCGCTTCACAGGCGGTGAAGCAGGTCTGCAGGTGTCTATCTTTCTCTCCTCCTCTCTGTCTTCCCCTCCTCTCTCCATTTCTCTCTGTCCTATCCAACAACGACGACAACAATAATAACTACAACAATAAAAAAAAAACAAGGGCAACAAAAGGGAATAAATAAATAAAATAAATATTAAAAAAAAAGGGAAAAAAAAAGTGGGATGTGCTGCCTCTCCCACGCAAAAAAATAAAAAAATAAAAAATAAGTGTTTGGCTAAATAAAGAAACTGAGTATCATGAAATTTATTGGCAATAAGAAAAAGGTCTATTGGTGGTTGCAGAGCATGGGAGAGGGGAAACGGAGAGTAGCTGAATCAGTACAGAGTTTCAGTTTTATGAGATGAAAAAATCCTGGAGCCTGATTGCACAACATAGCTGGCCCCGCTAAAGTATAAACTTAAAGGCAATTCTGTTATGGTAAGCCAGTGTATTTTATCACAGTATGAAAGAGAAATTTAATGAAATGCAAAAGATTTAAACAGGTTTGTAGCACATAATTAAAGACAGGCTCCCTTTTTGAATAAAATGCACTGATAGTCAGAAAACATAGAAACTAAGTACAAAAGTGAGGAAGACTTTGGTATTAGAAATTTCTTATTCAGTATGTTGACTCTACCATTTACTAATTATTTTGGTCCAGGGTAAGATGTCATACCCATAAAATTCTCAGATAAAAATCAACACCCAATAAACCATCATTGTGACTATAGAGTGAGATAGCAGACACAGTTCAGTACAGTGTTAGAGTATATTAACTGTTCATTAGTACCATCTACTATTATTATTAAGTGTACTAATATGCTAACAGTACTACACTCTGGATAAAGGGGTCAGGTGTTTCTTATCTTTCTTTGGCTCATTTGAATTTCCAGTTCTACTGAATAAACATTATTATTTCAGCTAAGATTGCAAATGTCACCAAGGTAGTAGTTATAAAAATATTAGGGGGCTAGGTGGTGGCAGACCTGGTTAAGTAATTATAGTTCCAGGAGCAAGGACCTGGGTTCAAGCCCCCGTTCCCCATGTGTAGCGATGAAACTTCATGAGAGGTGAAGCATTTCTGCAGGTGTCTCTTTCTCCCTATCTCCCCCTGCTCTCTTAATTTCTCTGTCCTATCGAAGAACACAGAGAGAAAAAAAAAAAAAAAGGCCACCAAGAGCAGTGGACTCATAGTGCCAGCACCAAGCCCCAGTAATAACCCTAGAGGCAAAAAAATAAATTAAATTCCTTGCAATTTTTAATCAAATAGAATTGTTGCTGAAATAATAAATCAAAGACTACAAAGTGGTTTAAAATTAAAAGGATATCACTTCCTAAGCCTTATTTGGAAGGCTTTAGAAATTGATGTAATTATATATTGATGGCAAGGTTCCTGGTTAAGTAGTATTAGAATAAAATATTAAAAGTACATTTTAGAGGATCAGTGGCATAATGGTTGAGTGTACCTGCTACAATGTGAAAGGATAAGGGTTCAAGTTCCCAGTCCCCACTGTATGGGGAGGTGGGGAAAACGGCATGGTGGTACAGCAGTGCTGCAGGTGTCTTTCCCTCTTTCTACCTTTCTCTCAATTTCTCTGTCTCTATAAATTAAATATTTTGGAGGGGGATTATCAATAAGAGACATCTCAGCAAATGCTAAGTGAGGTTAAACTATTACAGTATAAAACTGTTGTAATATATAACACCAAAAAGAGTGCTGGGGAGATACCACAGAAACAATGCATAGGACTTGTAAACAAGAGGCCAGGTCCAATCCCTAGCACCATCAGTAGTCAAAGGTGAGTACCGAGCTGGTTAAAAAACAAATAAAATAAGAATGCTGAAGTTCAGTACAACTGTTTGAGCTACAATTTGCCTCCTAATTAATACCTGTGCCAAATAAGGTAAATTATTTTTGAGACTGCTTTACTTCTAGCTATGGCATAGATCTGAGTAATGACCATGAAAAATGTACACATACACACACACATACACACACATAATTTCTCTTACTGTTCCTTGAGAGGTTGCAGTTCTCAGAATACTCTACACATAGTTTCAAAGAACACAAGTAATTTGTTCATAGTATAAACACCTAACTCTATCCACTACACCTATTAAGTCGACTCAATCACTGAGGGGTAAAGAAAGCTCTAAAAAAAAAAAACATGGGGACGGGCAGGGAGTAGATAGCATAATGGCTATGCAAAGAGATTCTCATGCCTGAGGCTCCAAAGTCCCATGTTCAAATTCAATCCCCCTGCACCACCTTAAGCCAGAGCTGAGCAGTGCAGTGGTAGGGAGGGAAAAAAAAGGAAGGAAGGAAGGAAGGAAGGAAGGAAGGAAGGAAGGAAGGAAGGAAGGAAGGAAGGAAAAAACATAGGGGCAGAGGTGGTGGTGCACCTGGTTGAGTGCAAATGTTAGAATGCACAAGGACCTGGGTTCAAGCCCCTGGTTCCCACTTGCAAGGGAAGAACTTTCCAAGTGGTGAAACAGTGCTACAGGTATCTCTCTGTTTCTCTCTCCCTATCACCCTCTTACCTCTCAATTTCTGGCTGCTTCTATCCAATAAATAAATAAAGATCATTATTTAAAAAAAAAAAAGGAAAAAACATGGCTTAAATCAAAATCTGGAAGCAACCCAGGTGTCCAACAACAGATGAGTAGGTAAGCTGTAGTATATATACACAAAGGAATACTACTCAGCTATTAAAAATGATTTCACTTTCTTCACCTCATCTTAGATGGATCTTGATGGAATCATGTTAAGTGAGATAAATCAGAAAAAGAAGGATGAAATAGGATGAACTCATGTATAGACAGAAGTTGAAAATACTACCATGATGCCAACCTGTCTTCCTTGTGCAGACAACTTCACCAGTGTGTCCTGGAACACCCCTCTCCAGAGCCCTGCCCCACTAGGGAAAGGTATGGATCGACTTCTAAACATCCAGAAGAGAAACAATTACAGAAGCCGGACCTATGACCTTCTGTGCCCCATATCTTTTTGGTCTATACTCCCAGAGACATAAAGAATAGGGAAGCTTCCAGTAGAGGGCATGGGATATGGCATGCTGATGGTGGGAGTTATGTGAATTGTGCCCTTCTTATCCCACAATCTTGTCTATCAGTATCAAATCACTAATAATAATAATAAATATAAATAAAAGGAGAGAGAAGCTGAAAAATAAGAAAACACAAAGCAGAACTTGGACTGGAGTTGACGTATTGCACCAAAGTAAAACACTCTGGGTTAGAGGTGGCATGGGATGGGGGTGTGGGTTTCAGGTCCTGGAACACAATGGCAGAGGAGAATCAAGAGGGGTTGAATTGTTATGTGGAAAACTGAGAAGTGTTACACAGGTACAAATTACTGCATTTTACAGTTGACTATAAACCATTAAAACCCAATAAAGAAATATATATATATATATATATATATAGACAGAGAGGGAGAGATTAAACATGTCTTCAACAACTACTAAACTTGTCTGATAAAAAGTGACTTGAGGGCATTAGGAGATGGGTCAGTGGTAAAGTGTCACATGGATGAAATTCTGATCCCTGACACCACAAGAGAGCAACAAGAACTCCATGAATGGTAGAGCAGTGTCTTGTGCTTGTGCTTTTTTATACTAAAAACAGAAGGGAAAAAAAAAAAAAATGGTTGTAGAAGTGGTTCCTGTTAATAAGCATGTGTTAGACCTGCATTTTATTTGTTTAATAGCTTTATTTGCTATCTCCCCCCATTCTATGCCTTGCTAAAAGCTTTAGTAATGCTTAGTATGTACCAAGCTCTCAAAAAAGTCTTAAAAGGAGTTATGGTTGTCTTAAATGAAACAAGGTGGTCTCTACAATTAAATCTAAACTAGTTATGGTTTCTTTGGTTATAAAAAGGTAATTAGGATTAAAAGAAAACTCTACATTTAACATTCATGTAATTTCTAATGTGGTACTATCTGTGAAGAAGATAAGCTGTTTTGAGAGTCTAGAGCAAATTATTTTTAAATAAGGCAATTAGTGTTTCAGTTTTTCCAGTGTAGGTGGGTATACAAAAAGAATCCGAGGACATATCTGAGAACATTCTGAACTACTTAAATTTCTTCACTGAAACAAACCACTTCCTTTCAAAAGGCCACATAATTGTAGAGTAGACAGCCAATAAATTCTGGTTTTCTGTTCAAGTATAAAATTCTTCTAATCACTTGAATTAGTGATAATTTCAAAGAAAAATGTATTTCAGAAGGAACATGATAAAATTATAAATATGCATTTTAAACTTCCTCCAATAATGAATTTTAAAAATTAAAATAGATTTCAAATACATTAAGCAAAAGTTAGTATAAATTTAGAAATTGTTTGAAACACCTGATATGAATAATTTTTCTTTGTGACAAGACTATTCAAATTAATAACACATTTCTAGGGGTAAGGACAAAAGTCCCAAAATAAAACTTTAACCTGAAAATGGGAAAAAGAGATATCAATCCCACTTAAGTATCTAATATCGGGACCAGTGGTGGCACATCTACTTAAGCACACACATCACAATGCACAAGAAGCCAGGTTCAAGCCCCTGGTCCCCACCAGCATGGAAAAAGCTTCATGAGTGGTAAAGTAGGGCTGCAAGTGTCTGAATGTCTCTTTCCCTATCTCCCCCTATCTTTTCAATTTCTCTGTCTCTATCCAATAATAAATAAATAAATAAAATGATTAAAAATCTGGTTATCATTTCAGGTAATAATGAAAGAGATAAACACAAGAAATCTTTCTAGCTCCAGTTTTATTTTTTTAGTTTCATACACATACTCGACATACTCTAAGGAACTAATTTCCATTAATACCAGTATCTGATAAGCATCATTCAAATATAGTTATAAATAATTATGTATAGCAATGGTATACAGATATGCCATATAAAGGTTAATAGACACTACAGAACAAGAAAAAGAATACTAGAATATGACTATATTCTCATTCTGTAAAATCAGATGTAATTTTCTAAATTCACTTTAGGGACACAGCATAGTGTTTATGCAAATATATTCTCATGCCTGAGGCTCTGAGATCCCAGGTTCATATCCCAACACCACCATAAGCCTGAGCTAAGCAATGCTCGCTCGCTCGCTCTCTCTCATGTGTGTGTCACATTAAAACATGTAAAGAAAATATTAAATAAAGAAAAAAGATGGCATTCAAAGGGGAACTATGTATATCAAATTTTATAAATCTATGGACAAGTCTTAAGGCTAAGTGTGTTTATGTCTCAATATTTATAAAGAAAACATTAAATTATACTAAAGAAAAATATGACATTCAAAGGGAAAGTGTATATATATATATACTTTTATAAATATATATATTTAAACTATATATATATATATATATATATATATATATACTTTTATAAATTTTATAAATCTGTGGACATAAATCTTAAGGCTAAAGCTTATCAAAACAGTAGCTCAAATACAGAGTATCAAAGTATATTTTTCCAAAACCTCCAGTATTTTTTTTCTTTTCAGCCTCCAGGGTTATTGCTAGGGGTGAGTGCCTGCACTACTGGAGGCTATTTTTTTCCCTTTTGTTGTCCTTGTTGTTACTGCCGTCATCGTTGCTGAATAGGACAGAAAGAAACAGAGAGAGATGGGGAAGACAGAGAGGGGAAGAGAAAGACACATGCAGACCTGCTTCACTGTTTGTGAATCGACCTCCCCCGTAGATGGGGAGCCAGGGGCCCCAACTGGGATCTTTACTGCACTTAACCTGCTGTGCTACCCCCGGCCCCCAGCTCCAGCATTTTTAAGAAACCAATTCTCATCATGACCTCATTAATATATTCACTACTTTATTGTGAGACAATGCAAATATCAATCTTAAGAAGTATATAAATGTTAAACCTAGATTACAGGATTCCTTCCTGGATATATAGACAATAAATTTTTCCTTAATGTCTACTTATTTAGATCAACTGTTAAATCAGAATAGAACAAGTGTTTAAAAAAAAAAAAAAAGCTTCAGTGGGAATAGATTCAAACACACATCACACAATATCCATTGTGTTGAAACTATTTCTCGTCTAAGTTAAACAAACAAATTGTAAGATTCTTCTGCTAAAAAGTTCTCTCACAAACAAACAAAAAACTACATGTATTTTAATTTTTGGTTGAAAAAAATTGTCTGTAGTACTCAGTTTTAGTTTTGAGAATATTTTCTCCTATAGCAGGTTTAAAAAAATGTCATTGGGGAAAAACAAAACAAAACACCCTCTGGAAGAGGGGGAGGGAAGAGAAGGGAGTAAGGGAGGGAAGAGGAGAGATGAGAGGAGGTGAAGAGAGAAGGCATGGGAAGAGAAGGGGGAGGGGAGGGAAGAGGATAGGATAAAAGGATAATAAAAACAAGGGCAGTGGGTTGAGGGGAGGGTTCAGGTCCTGGAACATGATGGCAGAGGATCTAGTGGGGGTTGTATTGTTATGTGGAAAACTGGGAAATGCAATGCATGTACAAACTGTTGCATTTACTGTCAACTGGCCTGTAAGACATTAACCCAAAAAAAGAAATAAAAATAAAAATAACACGGCCAAAAAAAACTGAAAGTAAAGCCAGCAGAGTTTAGGGAAAAAATAAAGAGGGGGTGAAACACTACTAGAAAAATAAAATCCGTATTATAAGTAGCAGCAGTATCTGGCTAGGTTGCAACCTACAATAATAGAAAAGGGTACACTCATGTGTGTATATATATACTCTATAAAAGAGACACTCATAGGCTCCTGTGCTGAATATGAGCCTCAGATCAAATCGATGAGGTTTACAGTCAACAATATTTATATGCATTTCCCATATTTGGGAGCCACTCTTCCCTGATCCAGCTTTCTAGCCCTTTTTTTTCCCAGCCATGACATCATCTCCTCAGACAATAACCTGGGCCCACCTGGATATCAGATGTCGGGCTCAGGCAAAAACTAATGAAGTCATGGGCCCCTTGGAATATACCTAAAATAGACCTACTAGCTATTTCTAAAACGGTGACTCCAAATCTTCATTTGCAATACTGCAGCCTTTAGGCTCAGGATTAATCAACAATTTGTATGGCTTTATATGTTAGCTTTTTTTCTACCACCAGGTTTCAGATGCTATCATGATGTCAACCAAACTTCCCTGGACAGATGCCCCCCCCCCCCCCCAATGTGTCCTAGAGCTCTGCTTCCTCAGAGCCCTGCCCCACTAGAGAAAAAGAGAGACAAGCAGGAGTATGGATCGACCTGTCAATGCCCATGTTCAGCGGGTAAGCAATTATAGAAGGCAAACCTTCCACTTTCTGCATCCCATGGTTACCCTGGATCCATACTCCCAGAGGGTTAAAGAATAGGAAAGCTATCAGGAGAGGGGATGGGATACAGAGCTCTGGTGGTGGGAATTGTATCCCTATTATCCTATGGTCTTGTCAGTGTTTCCATTTTATAAATAAATCAATTAAAAATAAAATAAAGAGACATTCAAGACTACTACTTGTCAACTACAGTACAATTATTGACACATAATCACTTACAAAGTCATGACTTAGGAAATATTTCATACATGAATACTAGGGAGAGAATACAGAGGTGAATACAGAAGTTAAAGAAAAATAAGAGAAAATAAAGTCATAATCATGAGAAATCAATCTTTTAAAATTAAGATTGGTTTAAAACTAAATACATGTTGTGGGGAGAATAAAATGAAAATGCTATGTATCATGACAATAAGTAAAATGACTATAAATGTCAGGAGATAAAGGGAGAGAGGAGGCAAATATAAAAATGTATAATTCAGTAAAGTTAGCTTTGAAAGTCAAGGCTCTGTAGCTAGTTTTTTGTTTTTTTTTTAAGATTTTATTTATTTACCAGGGGGCTGGGTGGTGGTGCACTTGGTTAAGCGCACATGCTACAGTGCACAAGGGCCTGGATTCGAGCCCCCAGTCCCCACCTTCAGGGGGAAAGCTTTGAGAGTGGTGAAGCAGGTCTGTAGGTGTCTTTCTGTCTCTCTCCCTCTCTAGCTTCCCTCCTCCTCTCAATTTCTGGCTGTCTCTATCCAATAAATAAATAAATAAAGATAATAAAAAAATTATTTAAAAAATTATTAATGAGAAAGATAGGAGGGGGAGAGAGAGAGAGAGAGAGAGAGAGAGAACCAGCATCACTCAGGTATATGTGCTCCTGGGGATCGAACTCAGGACCTTATGCTTGAGAGTCCAGTGCCTTAGCCACTGCGCCACCTCCCAGACCACTGTAGCTAGTTGTTTAAAGTTAATTCTGGTAACAGTTTTAAAATATTATAAAAGAATTAAGGAAAGCACCTTAAGCACTTAAAACAGCATATCAATAAGAAGAGATGGTAAAATAAATGTTATATCTCTTCATTCAAACTTAGATCAACACATTACTTAATGTCTGCAATTTAATTTTTTTCCCCAATTTGCTTGTTTACTGGTAAGAGACAGGGAGAACTGAAAACAAGAGATACCTATAGCATTGCTACAGGTGGAGCCCAGAAGGCTTGAACCCAGGTCTCTGCACACAGTAATACCTACACTCTGCCGGATAAGTGATGGTTAAGCCATCACTTGGGCTGAGGAATTTTTTTTTAATTTTAAATTATGTTATTACAAAATTTCAAATTATGGAAAGATATATATAAAATCCTAACAAATACAAACCATCTATCAAAATATGCATACATAAAAGACCTTTTTTGTTGTTGTTCATTACCAGGGCTTCACAGCTCTGAGCCATTTTTTTCAGAAAGAGATACAGAGAAAGACAAAGATATCATGCACCAAAATTCCTTCCAGTGGAAAGCCAGGCTAGAATCTGGGTCAGTATGACAAAGCAGGTATATTATCCAGGTGACTTATCTTGCAAGTCTCCAAACCTCAGTAGTTTCTAATATAAAACATCTATCAATAGGAAAAGACTTTTTTTTTTTTTTTTACCTCCAGGGTTATTGCTGGGGCTTGGTGGTTGCACTACAAATCCACTGCTCCTGGTGGCCATTTTTGTTGATGTTGGACAGGACAGAGAGTATTTGGCAGAGGAGGGAAAGACAGAGAGGGGAGAGAAAGACACCTGCAGATCTGCTTCACTACTCCCTTTTTGTGGGGAACCCAGGGCTCGAAACAGGATCCTTGTGAAGCTCCTTGAGCTTCATACTACGTATATTTAACCCAGTTAAATGCTACCGCCTGCTCACCTTCCTTTTTTTTCTAATGAGTGGGGATCAGAGGTCCTGCTGACACAAGAGCAGGCAGAACTCAAAATGCTTTTTCCATAATAACATTAAATGCTAATTTTTCAGTTGGCAATTTTTGTATGGTCCAAGAATGATATTATTATCTCAGTGGTTCTTGACAGAAAAAAGGCTAATCTACCTCTGTTTTTCTTTTTAATTTTATTTATTCATTAATGAGAAAGATAGGAGGAGAGAGACCCTGAAAGAACCAGACATCACTCTAGTACATGTGCTGCCGGGAATTGAACTCAGGACCTGCTGCTTGAGAATCCAATGCTTTATCCACTGCACCACTTCCCGGACCACCCTACCTCTGTTTTAAAACAAAATAATGAAAACATAAAAAATAAATAAATAAATAAATAAATAAATAAATAAATGACTCAAGTTCAAGACAGTGAAAGAAACAGCATGGATGCCCCCCAAAACAAAGTCAGATAGCAGCAAATGAAATGTTACTTTAACAAACTGAATTAAAAAACAAGCTAAAAAGAATTTCACATTAACAAAAACTTAAAAAGACACAGAAAGATGATGCATCTTTAATATATCCAAAGAAACTGAGCAAACCTGTATAATAAAAGGATGAAATAAAAAAATGCAAGTATCTATTTCAAACTTACTTGCCTCAGACTACACTCAATCAAATAAACATAATTTAATAAGATACTAAACTCTGATGTGAACACTTTTTAAAAAATAACATCTTCTATTTCCAACAGACTTGTACTTTTGAAAAGTGCCTATAGAAGCATTCTAAAACTACACTGGACAACAAAGAAAATCTCCATTAGAAATTTTAAAGTACCATTAACTATGGGGCTAGAATTCTGACTAAATAAGGAATGTTCACTTTGGAATAATTAGAAATAACAGTGAATAATAAAATGCTTACAGGGGGTTTTCAAATGGCACAACCTTATTATGGAATCTTACCATTTTAAAAAGAATGAGGTAAATATTAGGGAAAATCGGCAAGATGTTTTAGTGATGCAGAAACAAAAATATTATCTAACCACTTATATTAAAATATATGTGAGGCCCCACCTGCAGAGGAGTCACTTCACGGGCGGTGAAGCAGGTCTGCAGGTGTCTATCTTTCTCTCCCCGTCTCTGTCTTCCCCTCCTCTCTCCATTTCTCTGTCCTATCCAACAACAACCACATCAATAACAATAATAACTACAACAATAAAACAAAAGCAACAAAAGGGAAAATAAATAAATATTTAAAAAAGAAAAAATATATATATGTGAGGGTCTGGCAGCAGTGCACTAGACTGAGCACATGTGTTAACATGTGCAAGGAGCTAGGTTCAAGCCCTATCTCCCCACCTGCAGGAAGCTTCACTAGTAGTAAAGCAAGCACTACAGGTGTCTCCCTCTCTGTCTTCCCACCCCCACTCAATTTCTCTCTGTTCTATCCAATAAAGAAGGAAAAATGGATGCCAGGAGCAGAGGGTTCATCGCGCAGGCACCAAGCTCCAGTGATAACCCTGGTAGCAATAAACAAATAAAAAAATTAAATTATATGTGCTAGGATATTGTAGTAAACACATGAAATTCCAAGGAAAAGGGATCAGTGTATGAAAAAGAAGAAATGGCTTTGATTTTACATGGGACTGCAATGAAAAGAATACAGTGTACTACTAGTACATGCCAAGTCCCCCTTATTCTAGAATTGGGAGTAAAGTAATATATAAACTACAACTTGAAATGAATAAACACAAGGATAAGAAGTGTGTGGGGGCAAGTACTATATAAGCAGGAGACTCATAATAGGTATTAAGGCAGACTTTTTAAGTGTGGGTGAGGGGATGCAAAAACACAAACCAGTCTCAAGATATGTTATAAAATAAATTAGCTTCTAGAAATTGTTTTGAAAGATATAAAGAAAACCAACAGGGCAGGAGGGATAGCATAATGGTAATGCAAACAGATTCTCATGCCTGAGGTTTCACAGTGCCAGATTCAGTCACACCACCATATGCCAGAACTGAACAGTGCTGATAAAAAAATTAAAAAATAACAATAATAAAGAAAGCAGATAAATATTTAAACAGTCCTGCAAAAAACTAATGAACATAACAAATGAAGTAGAGGCCAGTGATGAACTAATGAACATAACAAATGAAGTAGGGGCCTCTAAGAGTAGTACTTAAGTGCTAGTTAGTGTCCCAAAGTACAAAGCACCTGTGATCTGCCTTACAAATAAAAGATGTGTTAAGATTAAGTTTGTCCAGACATGAGGACACACTGTTGACCATGAGTTAAATGCTAATAGAGAAAATATAAAATATGCATATATTAATAAAGTATTATGTAAGGCTATGGACTGATTGGGTGGTAAAAATGTTGTCATCAGAGGATCAAAGCAATTGCATTTCCTCTAATAGTAATGATTCAAAACCTGCTAAGTCAGTCTTGGTATATTTTGTTCAGTATTCACAAGTTTATCATTTTAGGCAACATAAATGCTACCAATGATAGGAATCTACTGGGTTGTCAGAAAAATCATGATATAGGAGGTAGGAATTTAGATCAGAAAGACAAAGACGTCAGCTCTGGAGACTACAACAAGTACAGTTATATGTCTAAGTAGTCATACTACCCACTCCAATCAGACCTTTGTTCATTTTGGTATATCTTCTACAACTCAAATGATGCTCTCCTTTAAGTGATAAAATGTAAACCAAAAATATATACTTCAACTTCAGAAAGATGTTATTGCTTTTACTCACTGCCATCTTTGCAATAGTATCACCAATATTCACAAAAACCTTTAATTCAGTAACACTTCCAACTAAGTCCCAAACAATGTGGGGGGGGGGGGGAGTTACCTTTTAGAAAGCAAGAAATCAGGGGATAGGTGATGGCACTTCTGATTGAGCACACATTATTACCACGTGCAAGGACTCAGGTTCAAACCCCTGGTTCCACTTGCAGAGGGGAAGCTTCACGAGTGGTGAAGCAGTACTGCCAGTGTCTCTCTCTCCCTCTCTTCCTTCCCCCTCAATTTCTGTTTCTATCAAAGAGATAAATAAATGAATAAACAGGTAAAATTAGGAATAATTCTAAATAAATCTCTTAGATGAAATTCTTCACCACCAGTACTCTGTTCATAGTTGCATAAAGCAGTAGCTGCATAAGTTATGCACCATTCTAAAATATCAAGTTTGTATAAAAAAAAATCCTAATGGATAAATGGACATGTTTTAGAATGATTTAAGAAGTTCTCAAAATCATAATTTATTTCAATGTAGTTTTATACAAAAATGTGACACTTAAAATGACAAATTTTATATACCCAAAAAATAAATTTACAATAAAAATTGATTAAATCTTACATGATCACATGAATATGGACTTTTTTTATTCCCTTGTGTTGCCCTTGTTGGAATATAGATTTTTTTTTACATTAACAAACTTATTAATCTCACCACCCCCCTAATCTGGTCAACTTGTTCATATACATTCTATCATTTATGAAGTAATAGAAAAAATTTCTAAGAACTTCAACTAAGTTTGAAACTAAATATATATGCTTGTGAACAGAAAACTTACACTCAAAATATAGTTACATACTTGTTCATTGGCAGTGATTCCAATATAAATCCAGGATCAACTTAAGAAGCAATCACACATATAAGAATCCAATAGTTTTTCTTTTAACAATGTTTATCCTAATACTGTTTCCTTTTACACGCAAAGAAAAGCACTGTTCTACTTTTGTCCTGATGTGACTACTAGTTGCAAGACTTCCCACTGACTACTACAAATTAAATATGAGATACTGGGAATAGGTATTACTGCTTATCTAAGAAGAAAAGGGTGAGATAAAAGCTCTAGAAAGAAGGATTCAAAACTAAGAAGAGTGAGAATGAAAGTTGCTAATAGTAAACAGGAAAAAGAATGTAAAGCGAAAGAAAACTTAAGCAATGTGTTCTGAACAGAAATGAAACCCTGCTTCTTGGCCTTAATGATAAAGCCATAATCAATGTCAAATAAAGAACTTAAAAGGCAAAAGGATAAAGCCTCCATGAACATTAGATCTTTTAGTAAGGGAGAAAAAAAGGGGGGGGAGGGAGAGAGAAAAGCCATCACCTTAAATTTCTTTTGTATTTTATATAATTGAGGATACAATTATAGTATTATTTCTCAAGCAAATTACTAAGACACTTGATTATAACAAAAATTAAAATGGTTTTGTGGAGGGTGAGGTGTATTAACAACTATCTCGAGGAGCTGTGAACTGAAGGCCCACAATAACAACAATCTGTAACTTAACATTTACTCACTAAAGTGGCGTTAAAGTTGAAAAAAAATTAAAGTAGCTTTGAAGCATTTAGAACTAAGATGGCAAAAGGCAAAAGGGTGGGGTTCTTTTTGATTCTACCTTCTTAATCTGAGACCGACAGTTCCTTAGTCAACAGAGCGAGTGCATGTCGTGTACAAAAGCAGGAGCTATCAAGGGGAAACAGCTAAACGCTATTGCCTTCATCCTACAATACAGAATTTTTCCTTCAAAGAAATAATTTATTCAGTTTGTTACAACCCGAATTATCAATAAAGGGAAATATGAGGCATTCCACAAGACCTACAGTAAGGCCTAAGAATATATATTCACACTTGAAAAGTCAACGTGTTATAAGAGAAGACAAAAGTAGCTGTATCACTGTTCCTTTAATATGGGTTAAGTAAATAGCTGCAGACTCATGCAAAACAGACAATTTGTTTAGTATTATGAATATATCAAGCTTATCATCAGTTCATACAAACTTCGAGTACAGTTTACTTTCTAAGTTGGAAACTGCCTATATATAAATCTAGTTGGTGAGTCATAGACTTGACAGCTCAAAATTACTAAAATGTTAAGATTCAACACTAGAACAAAGTCAGCCATTGGGTTAATATAAAGTTTAAAATGGATCATAAAATATAACTTGTGATTTATAGGACCTAAGCATTATAAGGAATGCACAGTTTTTGACTAGACTAAAAAAACCTGAGACATCACAAGAACTTCTTTAGGCAAGAACAATGAAGACATAATGCTAACAAGTGTTCCCACCAAAACACTAAATTAAAAAAATACAATACACACCAAACCCAATAATACTGTTACTGGAATGTCATAATAAAAATGAACAGAAACAAGATACATAAAAAAATTATCTAATTCATGGCAAAGTAGCTGCCAGAGGAAAACACTTCCCAGGAAAACATAACCCATCTATTTTACTTTCACTAAGAAGTAACAATTTATATACAATTTTTAACCAAAAAAAAAAATTAATAATAGCATCCCTGTATGCAGATGACCAATGACCACAGTCCCTAACTAGCAATTTTCCTTGTTATTCCTGATTGTAAAAAAAAAAAAAAAATCATGAACTATACATTCAAGTTTGTCAGATATTATTCTTAGAACTACCAGCTCCTTTCATTCTATTCATTTCTTTAAGGCAATGATTCTCAAACCTTAGGGTCTGTTTGAAAATATACAATCCAAAGGATATCCCTCAAAAATTGATTACCACATCTGAAGTGAAGTCACAGTATCTATGTTTCAAAAAATTCTCTCTGCTATTCTAACTGACAGTAGAGGATCACTGCTTTAAGAGATTAACTACATTCTTGGCATTCTGATTAGATGCAGCCTTATTTGTTCTGTAATGGCTAAAACTTTGTCAGTATAGTACATAAAGGTGTCAGTAGAAAAGAGGAAAACTCCATCATTTATTACAGTAAAAAGTTGTATAAAAGACCTGATCAAATAAATTGTCTATACAAAGAACATGCAACCATACTTGAAAACACTTTCTAGGTATTTATTTTAAAGTGTGTACTTAAGACAAATGGCTCCTAAAATGCATAAAAAAATAGATTATTTATTAGTTCAGCTTTAATATTTACATGGTCCCTTAAAGGATCTCCATTTTATTATCATCAAAAAATGTAATTCAGTCACTTCTACCATCCTCATAAAAGTCAGGAAGTTCAAGAGTTTCTAATAGGAAAAAAAATAGTATTCACTTACAAAAAAATAATGAAACTGGGAATGATAGTACTAATATTTTAAAATATAGTTATGTCTTAGTTATACTATGTCGCATAGCCTAAGAAAAAAATTCATCACTAAGGTATAACAGGCCCAAGTCAAAGCATTTTTGTTTAAGAATAAAAACCAAAAAATAATAAAAATATCTTACTGTAAAAATTTATAAAATTGAATGCTTCAACAAAAATATCTGAGGTTTTATTTCACAATATTGAGTTTTCTTATGCACTCTGTAAACATGCACCCATTATAGGATGTCAAAGTCAGTTATCACTAATTGTAAAAAATTTTCAGTGCAAAAATAGATATTAACTAAAATTGTTAACTGACTTAAGACAATGCTGTATAAAAATCACAACTTAAATCCCATAATATAAAGCAAATCTAGAGACTTTAAATTAATTTCAAATAAAAAGCTTTACAACAGTTATCAAGTTGCCTTTTGTTACTATTCTCTAGTAAAAACTTTCTTTTGGTTAGCTTTTACAATGTCATCAGGAGATGCTGATTTGAAGTCAAAGGGTGTTATTGCTGTAAGAGGACTTATTTCTTTGTCCTTGACATCTTGAACTTGTCTACTGTACAGAAAAGTCTTATAGAGGTCAAGAGTGCGTCGCTTGCAGCTTTTCAATGGGTAACGAAGACACAGTGTTGAAGCAAAAGCTGAAGGTTTAGCAGCAAGGGCCTTGGTCCAAGAAAGAGAGAAAGGTGATTTCCTTGTCAGAGGGTCTTTACTGCTTTTCTTATCCTTAGCGGAACTGGAATTTTTTCCTAATTTTGAATTTACAAGTTTGGTTCCTAATATTGGAGAAAGTGGTTGATCTATTACAGGTTTTGGAACAAAATTGGGGTTTTTTATAAGGACACTCAGGTCAATATCTGAATCTATTCCAGGTGAACTGATTTCAGATAAACTGAATTTAAAGGGATCTTTCTTAATCTGTGAATTGTCTATGTCAATTGTTTCTGCAATCAAATCAGAGAGTGACAGATTCTCAAGGTCTCGTGTAGGAGAAGGTTTACAAAATGCCAAAGATGACAGAGATCCTGTTAATTCTGACACTCCAGTTGGAGAATGACACCGATTTGCTAGTTGTGACAAAGGAAAGGACCCCAAACTTAGATCTGTGAAACTGGTAGATGACTGGTTACAAATAGCGGATAAAGGAAAGCATTGGCTTGGATTATTTTCTTTGTGTTCCTGAAGCAGTTCAGCTAGGGATGGATTTTCACATTGGGAAAACTGTAAACTGTCTTTTTTTAAAATGTAATTCTTGGCACGCTTTTCAACTGAAGAAACATTTCCAATATCAGTCATTTTACTAGCATTTAAGTTATGAAGAGCTGTATTTTCCAATGAGTCAGTTAGGTTCAAAGGATGGTTTAAACTTTCTAAGCTGTTCTGAAGTGGAATGGCTTGTAAATCAGGTAGTGAGTTATTTTGATTAAGGACAGAATTGTTGGGTGTTGTGTTCTTTACCATTAAAGATTTTAAATCTGGTATTCCTTTGAATGCAGAATCATCTTTGGAAACACATTCAGATGCATGAGATCTTAACAAATCAGCATCTTGGTTCTTTGAAAGTAAACCTTCCAGACTGTCTGTAGCTAATAACCTAACTGTTGACTGTTTATAAGAATTTCTTGGCACATCATCCATGAGGTCAACTAGTGACAGCCCTTTTGTTAACTTACATGATTCTAGTTCCTTTTCACTTTTAGGTCTGTCAAGTTTCTTTTTTTTATGGAATAAATAGTGACTTGGTACAACTGAAGAATTATGATGTAATCCGTATTTTGCTACTGGGCTAGAAAAATCAAGTGGTTTGCCACTGTATTCCATATGGTTTACAGATTGAGGACAAGAGCTCTCAACATTATCAGCTGAAATTTCAGAGGAAGATAATAAGACGCCTTACCTTACAAGAGCCATTAGGTTTCAGACGAACAGGTTGACATATGCAGAAGACAATCACAGCAACCAAAAAGAAACATGAAATGAGGCATTTAATTACTAAATGTTTCTCATAATCATGACAAAAGTTATAAAGTGATACTTGTTCATATTTAATGTGAACACTATAAAACAATAGCTAAAAGACTTAACTTTCTTACACTCATATAAAATGACATGTAAAATACTTTGTTCACTGAATATTCAAATGTAAATACTAAGTCAAAATTCTAGTTTACACAAATCTTAAAAGTGCACAGTTTTAGTACACTTTAAATTAGTCAAGGTTGCCCCAAACTCAAAACTCCTCAAAATAAAATGGAAAGAACTATGTTCGTGTTCTACATTTTTAATTAATTAAATGAAAATAATACCCAGGGGTCAGGCAGTGATGCATCTGGTAGAGTGCACATGTTAGAATGAATAAGCAACCATTTCAAGCACCCAGATTGCCACTTGTAGGGGCGGAAGTTTTACAGAATCCCTCTCGCTCTCTATATTCCCCTTCCCTCTCAACTTTTTTTTTTTGGTAGTCTTTATTTGATAGAGACAGCCAGAAATTGAGAGGAAAGGAGGTGATAGGGAAAGAGAGAGATACCTGCAACACTGCTTCACCACTCGTGAAGCTATCCCCTTGCAGGTGGGACCAGGGGCTTGAACTTGGGTCCTTGTGCATTGTAACACATGCACTCAACTAGGTGTGCCACCACCTGGCCCCTCCCCTCTATCCAAAATAAATAAAATTAAGTAACATTAAAAATATCACGGTATAATTACTACCATGATCTGAGATTTAGCTACACACAGATGATAAATTACAGCTACATTATCATGTTCATCATCTTCAGTTAAAAGTGCACCTTCCCCGAAAAAGAAGTATTTTCATTTTATTTCCTCTGGTTTGGTAATGAGAATCAGACCCAGAGCCTCATACATTCTACCACTGAGTTACATTCCCTGCCCCTAATATGTTTAAAAGAAAATAGGGGCCAGAATATATGGCTCACTCAGTAGAGTGATATCTCAACATGTGTGGCCCCCTAGGTTCAAGCCCTAGCACCACACAGGAGTAATACCACGGATGGTAGAAAAGCATATGGAATTTCTCATTTCTCTTGCTGCTACTCTCTCCCCCATTCTCTAATTAAAGAGAGAGAGAGAAAGACAGACAGAAACTGATCTCTGTAGGTCGCTCCTCATTTTTCTGAATACGTAAGACCCTGAGTTCATTCCTGGCACATGAAAAATAAATAGGGTAGTGGCACACCTGATAGAATATACATATTCCCATATACAAGGATCAAGATTCAAGCCCTCAGTCTGCAAGCCAGAAAAGTTTCACAGGCAGTGAAGTAGTACTGCAGGTATCTCTCTGTCTCTCTATGTCTTCCTCCCTTCTCAACTGTTCTCTGCCCTCTCAAATAAAAAAGAGACAGAGTGGCGGGGGAGAAAATAAATGGACACTGGGAGTATTGGATTCATCATGCAGGCACTGAGCCCCAGGAATAACCCTGGTAGCAATAAAAATAGGAAGGAAAAAAAAAAGATTAAGAAAACAGAAAATCAAAACCACTTCTGTGACAGACAACACTTAGCTAGCTACATCACAGTTAAATACCTAATCCCGAGCTTACCAGAAATATTAATCTAGTTATCAAATAACCATACTACTAGTGAGAGATATTACACAGATTAATATAAAAGTACTTCAATTTCCTTCTATGTTGACCAGACACCAAACTCACCCCTCAATTCTATAAATTTAAAATTAAAGCTCTGGCTATAAAATACAAAAGTACTATCACTGCAATATCTTTGATCCTGAAATAAAACTAAAACATAAGCATAAATGTTATAAGCATAAAGGGATCAATTGATATCAACTGTTAGGCTATTAATCTCCACCCACTGTCTCACTGAAGTTGATAAACAATAATTTAAAAGCTCTCTAAGCTGGAGCTCAGTGGTGACTCACCAAGTAGAGGAAGCACAGTAACGTGCACAAGGACTTATACTCAAGCACCAGATCGCTACTGGCAAGACGGAGTGTGTGTGTGTGCGTGTGTGTGTGTGTGTACGTGTGTGTATCCTTCTATAAAAGAAAGAGAGAAAGAAGAAAAAGGAGAGGAAAAAAAGAGAAAGAAAAAGGAAAAGAAAAGAAAGGAAGAGGGAAAAAAGTAAAGAAGGGGGAGTTGGGCGGTAGCGCCGGGGGTTAAATGCAAAGCGCATGGACTGGCATAAGGATCCCGGTTCAAGCCCAAGCTCCCCACTTTCGGAATGAGTCACTTCACAAGCGACGAAGCAGGTCTTCAGGTGTCTATCTTTCTCTCCCCCTCTCCTCTCCATTTCGCTCTGTCCTATCCAACAATGACATTAATAACAGAAACAATAAAAAAAAAGGGGGCAACAAAAGGAAATAAATGAATATTTAAAAAAAAAAGTAAAGAAGGGATAAAGAACTAGAAAAGCTTCTAATGAAGAGGATGGGATATGGAACTCTGGTGGTGGGAACTGTGTGGAATTGTACACCTCCTATCCTATGGTCTTATTGATCAGTGTTAAATGAATAATAAAACGAATTAACTTTAAAAAGTATAGGTAAAAAAAGTAATTCAGAATGGTGGAGTCATTGTGCAGGCACTATGTCCCAGAGGTAATCCTGGTGACAAAAAAAAAAAAAAGAAGAAGAAGCTCTCTGTCACTAACAAGAAACAAAAACAGTATCATGTGTTGTTTTTATAGTATCTTTTTTTTTTTCTTGCACTCTACTAATTCACATAAATGAGCAGAGAAATACTTTAAAAACATTTTTAGCAGTCCAAGGTGGTGTAATGGGGAAAGCAATGACTAGGAAGCATGTTCCTGAATTAGCATTTACCTGAGTGATGCTCTGGCTCTTTCTCCCCCATCCCCATCAGTCTCTCTCATTCATCAATAAACCAATCTTCTGTAAAAATCTTTCTTTACCAGAGAGACAACACAATGTGAGGCTTAATTATTTGAACTAGAAAATCAATTGGTGGTAATCACTGTACCATGCATGTGAGATTTTCTGCTCATTTTTCATAGTACATCAAAGCCTACTTTAAAAGCTACTTGTAAGACAAGTAAATCAAGTAAAAGCATACCTTTTGATATCTTTTCTGTAGATTCTGCCCCCTCACTATTGACCTTCAAAGTCTGCATGGTATCTTGTTCCAGAACCATTGACAAAGCCTTCTGCACATCAAACTTGTTCTTCAAAACTGCTTCAATCAATACATCATCTGGTACAGCTTCTCCAAGTATCTCTCTTAAGTGATCAAGACACGAATAAAGACGAGCTAGAAGAGATGACAATAAATGAAATTGTGGTATCATGAAAGTCAAAACTTAAAATATTTAAACAGTACAACTTTGTTTTTTTGACAGACATTTTTAATGGTTACACTTTTATTCAGTCTCTTGCCTTATCAGAGGATGAATTTTATTAGACAAGGTCACTATAACAAGTATCTCCTAGACTGCCAACCCAGATGAGAGTGGAACAACTAAAATATCTTGCTTTCTTTTGCCACCACTGTTTGAACAACAACAACAAAAAAAAAAAAAAAAATCAGGAAAATGAGCTTGGAAGTCAGATGGTGGCATACCCAGTAGAGTGTACATGTAACTGTGCACCCAGTACCCAGGTTCAAGCCCCAGGTCTCATAGGAAGGAAGCAAGCTTCATAAGTGTTAGAACATTGTTGTAGGTATCTCTGCCTGCCCCTATCCCTCTCTCTCTCTCTCTCTATCTATCTATCTCTATTTCTGTCTCTCATCCTCTATTAAGGAAAAAGGAAGGAGAAAAAAAAAAATCATGGCTCTCAGGAGTAGTGGAGTCAGCATGCAAGCACCAAAGCCCAGCAATAACCCTGGTGGGAAGCAGGTAGGGGTAAAGTAGCAAGACAGAGCACTTGCTTTGCCATGCACATGACCTAGGTTCGAGCCCAGCCCCTCCATGCTGAAGAAAATTTTAGTATCTTTCTCTGTCCATCACTGACTTGGGGGAAAAAGAAAGAAAGAAAGAAAGAAAGAAAGAAAGAAAGAAAGAAAGAAAGAAAGAAAGGAAGGAAGGAAGGAAGGAAGGAAGGAAGGAAAAAAAACTGGCCTAGAGC
Source organism: Erinaceus europaeus (assembly GCF_950295315.1). Lineage (NCBI taxonomy): Eukaryota > Metazoa > Chordata > Mammalia > Eulipotyphla > Erinaceidae > Erinaceus > Erinaceus europaeus. The sequence goes on along the minus strand of NC_080165.1, from coordinate 116,078,255 downwards.
AGTGAAGCCAAAATCACAACAACAATAAAAAGAAAGAAGAAGAAGAAAAAGAAACTTGAAACTCAGGAAACTAACAACACTAAAGACAGGCTCAAAATCCAGGTAGCAAGGAAAGAGACAGTCACAAGAAAGGTTAGCTTCAGCCTGGCTTCCAACTTTTGCTGCCATTTGGTTCTAGCTAAGTTCCTGCCACCCACTGTGCCTGTGACTTTACTACTGCAGAGTAATCTATGCTCCTGCACAGATTATTAGAGCTCTTCAGAGATTCAAACATACTGGAAATACAAAGGAAATCACTTGCAACAGCAGATGAAGACAGGAGCTTGAAGAAAACCACTAATTCAGCAGAACTGTATAAACCTCCTGATGAAGACTTTAAAGTGCACAAAGCTCAAAGCATAATGACCTCGGTTTGAGCCCCTGGCTCCCCACTTGCAGGGTGGTCGCTTCACAAGCGGTGAAGCAGGTCTGTAAGTGTCTTATCTTTCTCTTCCCCTTCTCTTGGTTTCTCTAGGTCCTATCCAACAATGACAGCAATAAACAACAAGGGTAACAAAAGGGAAAATATAGCCTCCATGAGCAGTGGATTTCTAGTGTAGGCGCTGAGCCCCAGCAATAACCCTGGAGGAAAGAAAGAAAGAGAGAGAGAAAGAAAGAAAGAAAATAGTGAAGTGAAAAAGCACTAAAACAAATGAAGTTAACATTTGAGATAAGAGAATTATTGGACAACATCAGGAACGTTGACAATACAAAGGTGGAAGACAAAAAGGGACAAAATTCATAGCTGAAGAATTATTAGCAGGAGCTAGGCAGTAGCACACCTAGTTAAGCACACACATTACAGTGTGCAAGGTCTGGGTTCAAGCCCCTGGTCCCCACCTGTAGTGGAAAAACTTCACAAGTGGTGAAGCAGGGCTGCTGGTGTGTCTGTCTCTGTCCCTCCCTAATGCTTCTCCCTCTCAATTTCTCTCTGTCTCTACCCAATAATAAATACATAAATTAATTAATTAAAAATAATTTCTGAAAAAATATTAGCAAAGAATTTCCCTAAATAAAGATATAGAGCCCCCGTCCCCATCCAACAAATTTGAACAATTCCAATAAAAGTCAATCCAAATCTACATCTGTCAAGGTACATAATTAAAATAGCAAAGATCAAAGAGAGAATCCTGAAGGTACCAGAGAAAGAGTTACCATTAACAGAAATTGCATAAAACCATCAGCTCATTTTTCTACAAAAACACTAAGGACCAGAAAGGAATGGCAAAACAATTACAGTTTTGAATAGAAAAGACTTCTACCCAAGAATACTTTTTTTTTGGATAGACAAAAATTGAGATGGTAGGGGTGGAAGAGAAAGACACACCTGCAGCATTGTAGCACTGCTTCACTGGTCATGAAGCTTTTCCCCTACACATGCAGAAAGTACCAGGGACTTGACCCCAGGTCCTTGTCCATTATAACACATGCACTCTACTGGGTGTATGACTGCCAACCTAATTTTTCCAAATCACTTTACTGAGAAATAATGGTTTACAAGGCAGTTGTCACATAAAGACTTTCTTATGTCCCCATGTTAGGTGTCTGTGTACAACTCCTACTACCACCAATGCTCTCCCTTCCACTGTGCATTTGGCCCTTCCCCCAGCCCAAACTCTCCCTACCAGTCTTCCCCTTTTTAGAGTTTTTGGCTCTCTTGCATTAGACCACAAAGTTGCATTCTGTGTTTTCCCTTACTCTGTTTCTTAAGAACCACAAATGAGTGAGGTCATCTAGTATTTGTCCTGCCTCTGGCTTATCTTACTTAAGGCAATTCTTTCAAGTTCCATCCAAGATGGATAACAAAAGAGAAACTGTTATCATTTCTTAAATTATATAGACCACTGAAACTTTACGTGTCTGAACTGACTTTTTGAGAAAGAGAGACCAAGACTACAGCAGCATAAAGCTTCCACCAGTGCAGTGGGAGTTGGGCTAAAAACTTGGGTAGCACATATGGCAAAGCACATTCATTAGTCAAGTAAATTATTCTTCTGAACCTTGACACAATTTCTCATTCTTTAAAAAAAAAAAAAAAGAGATGCCCAAACACCACTGTACCACCCAAAGAGTTACCTTGGTGTTGTTCTCTCGATGCCTTCACGTGGTATCAGGGCTTATAACCAGATTCTCATGTATAAGGTACTTACTCTACCTGCTGAGCCATCATCTTATCTGCCAAGTATTATCCTTAAACTTCTTTTACTCTTAAAATTCTTCTGCTGCTATTTTTGTTATTTTGTTCTGTTCTGTTTTGTTACCAGAGCACTACTCAACTCTGGCTTATGGGAGTGCTAGGATTGAACCTGAAACCTCAGTGTCTCAGGCATAACAGTCTTTTGGATAATCATTATGCTATTTCCCCAGTCTGGTTGACAAACTTCCCAAATTACTATTTAAATCAAATACTATTTAATTTCCATTAATTTAATTTGTAATTACTATTTTAAGAAGTTATTTTAAGTTAACATTAGTCATCCCCAAGATAACCTAATATAAAAATGCCATAAAAGCAAGCAAGTATAGTACATTAAAACAGCATTCATTTTAGAATATTTAAATCTAGAGGACTAAAATCTTTAAGGATATTATTTTTCTCATGACAAAAAAATCATTATAAAAAGTAATTACCTGGGAGTCAGGCGGTCGCGCAGCAGGTTAAGCGCACGTGGTACAAAGCACAAGGACCAGCGTCAGGATCCCGGTTCGAGCCCCCAGCTCCCCACCTGCAGGGCAGTCGCTTCACAGGCGGTGAAGCAGGTCTGCAGGTGTCTGTCTTTCTCTCCCCCTCTCTGTCTTCCCCTCCTCTCTCCATTTCTCTCTGTCCTATCCAACAACAACATCAATAACTATAACAATTTTTTTTAAAAGGGCAACAAAAGGGAATAAATACTAAAAAAAAAATTTTTAAAGTAATAACCCAGCCTGCTTCTCTCAGTTCATATCAACTGATACTACACTTGCTGGTCCCAGCCTAATCAATATAACTAGCACCACCTCAGCATGTTTCATTTCAGACTGTCCAAAGAAGCCAGGTGTGAAATGTCAACCCTCCAGCTTCATTACTCTGGTGAGACCTTTCCTAGCTCATAAGATTCTTTAATTCCATTTCGGGTGGTGCACTTCTTAACAAAACCTCAAAACCTAGATATACACCATGGCCCATGAGATAGGGCTTATGTACACATGTATCAATAAGTCAGGGCAAAACACAGACCTTAAAGCAAAAGTGCACAAAGGCAGACTTTCCACCTTCTGCACCCCATAATGATCCTGGGTCCATGCTCCCAGAGGGATAAAGAATAGAAAAGCTTTCAAGGAAAGGGATGGGGTACAGAGCTCTGGCAGTGGGAATTTTGTGGAATTGTATCCCTCTTACCCTATGGTCCTGTCAATATTCCCATTTTATAAATAAGTTTAAAATAAAAAAGTAATTACTAGGGCTGTGCACAATGGTTATGTAAAACATTTAGGCCTGAGGCTTTGAAGTCTCAGATTTAGTCCCTAAAACCATCATAAACCAGAGCTGATCAGTGTTCTGACTTCACTCTTTCATTAAAATAAATAAATATTAAAAAACAAATAATTACCAGTACATTTATGAAAGATAAAAATTTTACTACATCAGAGGTTCTATATCTCTATATTTTAAATAGTATATGGTATCTAGAAATCACTGAATAAAAATTGATATACATGTTAATTTATTTTTTGATAGCAACAGTCTTTAAAATAAAAAATAAAAAAACTTAAGTTACTATATGGTAGCTACACATTCTTCAACCACAGAGTAAATTTACTCCTCAGAAAATATAATAAAATGCAAATTATCTTTGAAGATAAAAATATACTGTACCATTACTACCTGCAACTAAAATAAAACTGAAAGCCAACAAATAGTTCATTTGGACAGCGTGCTGTTTGCCATATACACAAACCAGAATTTAACTCATTCCCCACTAAATCTTTGGTACTGTGGTTTATCTCTCCCTCCACACCTCCCCCATCTCTCTCTCTTCTCTGCCTCTATCGTAAAAATAAGCAAAATAAAACTGCTAAATTTAGGTGTACTGAATACCATTCTTTTTTCACTATACCTTGATCAATTCCACTCTGTTGGTGACTCAAGAGAGAATTGGAGGAATCCTTCACATCTTCATAATCATATCCTTCTGATGGGTTGTCACGTCGTGAGTAAATAAACTGAGCAGCTAGAACAGAAAATGGTTGAAAAATGTAGTAATAGTCACATACCATTTGCTTTTTTATTTTTTTTTTTACACCGGTTGAAGTAACAACTCAACAGTTTTAGCTACCACCTATAGTCATTTGCCCACATTCTGTAGTGAAAATAAAAGCAGACTTGAAAAAAAAAAACCCAAGGCCAGGTGGTGGCATACCTGGTTGAACAAATACATTCTGAGTGCAAAGAACTCGGTTCCAGCCCTGTCTACAACTGCAGGAGGGAAGCTTAACAATCAGTGAAACAGTGATGTTGATGTAGATGTAGATGTCTCTCCCTCTCCCTCTCTCTAACAAGTAGTGAAACAGTGATGCAGATGTCTGTCTCTCTCTCTTGCCCTCCCAATCTATCTGTATCCAAAATATAGTTTTTAATTTTTTATTATCTTTATTTATTGGACAAAGACAGCCAGAAATTGAGAGGAGGGGGGGGAGAACAAAGGGAGAGAGACAGACAGATATCTGTAGCACTGCTTCACCACCTGTGAAGCTTTCCCCCTGCAGGGGGCTTGAACCCGGATCCTACGCACTGTACTGTGTTTAACCAGGTGCACCACTGCCTAGGCCCTAAAATTTTTTTTTTAAAGTAATATCCAAAATCTTGTTCAAATGTTCTTACTATTTAATGGCCACTTAGTAAATGATCTGCTTTCTTTCCTCCAAATGAAAAACCAATTCCAATGAACCCAAATCGTTTTTAAAAATCTTTCATAATATCTCATAATATCCTTCCTTAATTTTCTTTTGGTAAATTTCAAATCTAAAATAAAGCCTACCAAGCAACCCAGGTGTCCAACAATAGACGAATGGCTGAGCAAGTTGTGGTATATATACACAATCAATGGAATACTATTCAACTATTAAAAATGGTGATTTCACCATTTTCAGCATATCTTGGATGGACCTTGAAAAATTCATGTTAAGTGAAATAAAAATCAGAAACAGAAGAATGAGTATGGGATGATCTCACTCACAAGTGAAGTTGAAAAACAAGATCAGAAGAGAAAACACAAGTAGAACCTGAACTGGAGTTGGTGTACTGCACCAAAGTAAAAGACTCTGGTGTGAGTGGGGGGAGAGTACAGGTCCCAAAAGGATGACAGAGGACCTAGCGAGGGTTATATGATTATGTGGAAAATCGAGAAATGTTATGCACGTACAAATTATTGTATTTACTGTGGACTGTAAAACATTAATCCCCCAATAAAAAAATTAAAATAAAATAAAGCCTACCAATTTGCATAATTAAAGAAAACACTAAAAAGAGACTAGGTTAATTTACACTTTATAAGAAATGCTATTATTGCCTGAAGCCAAGAGCTGACCAAAATGCACAGTTCAGCTGACAACAGGGTAATCGAATTGTATTTATGTTATACATAATATACAACTACATAATATTGTATACATAATATTGTATACATTGTATACATAATATACAATGTAGCTGTACCCCTTTTCTGGAATAGTAAAATTTTGCACAGCATTTTAACCAACTGTTTATAGTTTGAAGGAAAAAATAATGCACTGTTTGATAAATTAGTAAGTAAGATCTGGATCAAAGAAGTCTTTGCTGGAAAAAACAGGGGGAAAAAACTTTATATGATGACAAAATATTTTTTGGCAGAAAGGACAAAAGATACAGCTATGATGTGGAATCATACCAGAATTAGAACTCTGGAACAAACAGTGGTTTTATCTGAGGTTTAAGTGACATTATTTGGTTCATTTGCTAAATTATTTAACAGCAGATAAGCCAAAGTAGTATGTGAGGGCAAGGCTACACATAACACTATAATGTTTCTGATAGTCAAGAGACTCCTTCGGATCTACCTTGAGAAATACCATTTCAGTAAAGCTCAGATTAAGTGAATATTGTAATGAATACTGGAAAAAGGGGGTTTTATCCTGACTGTTTAAAGCCAATGATAGACACCAACCTTCTTTTTTTTAAATATTTATTTTATTTATTTATTCCCTTTTGTTGCCCTTGTTGTTTTATTGTTGTAGTTATTATTGTTGTTGTCGTTGTTGGATAGGACAGAGAGAAATGGAGAGAGGAGGGGAAGACAGAGAGGAGGAGAGAAAGATAGACACCTGCAGACCTGCTTCACCGCCTGTGAAGCGATTCCCCTGCATGTGGGGAGCCGGGGTTCGAACCGGGATCCTTATACCGGTCCTTGTGCTTTGCGCCACCTGCGCTTAACCCACTGTGCTACAGCCCGACTCCCCGACGCAAACCTTTCAATTATTTTCATGTATGTATAAAGTTAAAAATGACTATCTTTTTATAGTATTAAAGTAATTTTATTTTACTTAGTATTTGATAAAGACAGAAATTGAAAGGGGAGGAGGAGGTAAAAAGGGAAAGAGACAGAGACACCTGCAGCCGTGCTTCACCACTCGCAAAGCCTTCGTAGCTGAAGGTGAAGACTGGGGGCTTGGGCCTGGGTCCTTGCGCATTGTACTGTGTACTCAGCCATGTGCACCACCACCCGGTCCCTTAAAGTACATCTACCAGTATTACAGTCTTACAAAATATTATAGTCTTAGAATTATGATACTTCTTCTACATTTTTAAATACCCCCACCAAATCGTTTTTTAAAATTCACCTGTTGATGGAGAAATACAATAATCATCCTCTAAAGACTGGCTGTAGAGATCATCATCTTCAAAATCTAAAACAAAAATGCAGGAGACGTTAATTCATTAAAAAGTTCTTTATATATATATATATATATATTTTTTTTTTTTCCTCCAGGGTTATTGCTGGGCTTGGTGCCTGCACCATGAATCCACCACTCCTGGAGGCCATTTTTTCCCTTTTGTTGCCCTTGTTGTTGTAGCCTCGTTGTGGTTATTATTATTGCCATTATTGATGTTGTTCGTTGTTGGATAGGACAGAGAGAAATGGAGAGAGATGGGGAAGACAGAGAGAGGGAGAGAAAGATAGACACTTGTAGACCTGCTTCACCACCTGTGAAGCAACTCCCCTGCTGGTGGGAAGCTGGGGGCTTGAACCCGGATCCTTATGCCGGTCCTTGCGCTTTGCGCCACGTGTGCTTAACCTGCTGCGCCACCGCCCGACCCACTCTTTTTCTATTTTTATGTAACTGACAGATCACCTGGATAGTGCATTTGCTTTGTCATGTGCATGACGACCCAAATTCCAGTCCAGCCCCCACTGTACTGGAAGAAGCACTCACTGAAGCTTTGGTGCTGTGATAACTTTTACTCTCTCCCTCTCTCTCTCTAACTGGAGGGTGGGGAAACCTGAATTATCCCAAGAATAAAGTTAATTTAAAAAAAAAATCAAATAACTTGGATTGTCTACTTCAAAAAAATATTTTACTTGATATATGACATTAGCTTCAGGCATGGCAAACGCTAGAAGAAGAAGAAGCTTCAGGCATAAGACATAATGATTCATATTTTAAAATTCTGGCAATTAGATAGATAAATAGGTATCTCTTAACAAATGAGAATTGTGCCCACAAAACAAGTATCACTAGATACTAGTGACTTTCTCTGTTAAGACATATACATGGCCTTTTAAACTTTTAAACTAATGACGTTCTATTAAGTTTTTCCAAGTTTTTACCTCCTCTGATCCAAAGTAATCTCATAGATGACATACTCTCTTTAGCTTTGACAAAAATATGAAACAAACCCTCCATCCATTTTTTTACCAAGTGTTGTTTAGAACCAACATATTTCCTGCACATCTGCCTAGTACACACTATACAACCATGTTGGATACTATGCCAGCTCCCCCTGGCTTCTTCTTAACCATATGCTATATAGGGATAGATTTAATCCCATTCAAAGCTTTGGTCTATTTACATAAATCACTTTTACATTTACTAAAGCACCACACTCCCTCCAGGGCATTGGTGGTTTAGTGGTAGAATTCGCACCTGCTCCACCCCCTCTCCTTGTCACACCCTGATCCTCTCTTTGTCACACTCTGATTTTCACCACTTTTCGCTCCACCCTCTCTATATCACATCCTGTTTCCACCCTACTTGGAGAGTATAAAAACAGCTGCTCTTCTGATTAAAGACACTTGGAAATTGCTTTCCGGCTCTGAGAGTTCCAGAGTGTATCTCCTGTGAAGTTAGTGCAGCACGAGTTCCTGATCCCTCTCACACGCAGCAGCCTAGATAGGCTCCAGTTGAGTTCTCTCCAACCCAGAGAGCACTGGCTCGGGAAGAAGTACCCTCAGGCTATCCCGGCACAACCAGACCATGAAAATAGGTTTTTATTCATATAAAGAAGGTAATCTCGATTAAAAAAAAATTGATCAGTCCTGGAGGTAGCACCTGTTGGATTCTAAAGCATTAGATCATTATTTCAAGCCCCAGCATCCCATGTGCCAGAGTGACACTCTACTTTCTCTCTCTCTCTCTCTCTCTCTCTCTATTTCCTTCCCTCCCTCCCTCTCTAAAAAATAAATAAATCTAAAAACATCAGTTGGTCTTAAATTTCCTTACAGTCACACCTCTGTTCATGTTCACTGACTTTCTTTTTCTCTTGGTCCAGACTGTCCTAAAGCATTTTCTTCTCCAAGTTAAGGTTCCAGGTCAAGGGCCACGTATTTACAAAGTCTTGGTCAACTGGAGCAAAGCAGCAAACCTTGCCATATTTACTCTCTAGCATACTACTCCAAGTGTCTTCAGAGCACTATACAGCAGTTTGCTGGATTGCTCCATAAGGACAGTTATGAACATATGTACATAGTGATTCCCAGCTGTGGCCACCGTATCAAGTGTGCACTTTCTTTCTGAGTGTACACAGGTTTTTCTCTGGGTACTCCAGTATCCTCCTATACCCCCCAAAATGTTCAGGTTAGGTTAACTGGTGGAGGTGGTACAGAAAGTAAGTAGAATGCCTATCTTCCACATCTAAGACTCTGAGTACCACATAAGTGCCCCCTACCCCCAGCACCAAATGACAGCACCAAAAAACCAAAGCAGTGGAGCCCTATGTTTTTTTGGTTTCCCTCTCCAAAAGTAAAAAATGTTGACATGTTGATTAAATGGTATCATACATCTATGAGCACCTGGCTTCAACCCCAAGCAAACCACTGTCCCAGTATGAATGAGTGTAGGTGTATGAAATGTACCTTCCTAATGGAAGAGCATCCTGTCCAGAGTCAGTTCCTACCTTGTACCCTGGCCTGCAGTGATATCCTCTAGCTACCCAAAGCTCTAAACTGAAAAAAAGTGAAAGGTAAAAGGAATGAATAGGGTGGGGTTAGATAGCATAATGGTTATGCAAAACCTCTCTCATGCCTGAAGTTCAAAAAGACCCAGGTTCAATCCCCTACACCACCAAAAGCCAGAGCTGAGCAGTACTTTGGAAATGAATAAATGGAATGAATACCAATTATTGTTTATTAGTAGTTTGGGTCTTTATTTAAAATGTTGGAAATGTTTTTGTAATTGGAATTAAACCCTAAGAACTGGAACTTAAATCTGGTTTATATCAGTTAGTCTGTGTCAAATCTGGTTTCACCATATATTCTTTTGCTTAAAGTCAATTTCCATAAAGCTACTGTACTAATTTTAGTCTATGAGATTATAAACTACTTCAGGGTAAGCAACTGACCATCTGGCATACATTGGTGACTAAATTTACATTGATTTTATTATAAATTAATGAAGCTAAGAATTTAAAACTAAAAATCAACATGGAACCTATGTCTATTTATATAAACATTTAGTCGTCAGTCAACAAATATTGAATACTATCAGTATACCAAAAACTACTAGAGACATTTGCAGTATGTTAACACGTGACAAATTCCCAGATTTCTACAAACTTAAATTTAACAGGAAATCAGGCAACTACAAAAATTATATGAGGGGTGGGGGGAGATAGCATAATGGTTATACAAATGACGTTCATGCCTCAGGCTCTGAAGTCCCTGGTTCAATCCATACTACCGGTACTAACATAAACCAGAGCTGTGTAGTACTCTGGGGAAAAAAAAGAAAATAAATTATATAAGAAGTTTTTGACATCAGACGGTGCAATTTGGAAACACACATATGAACAATAATAGAATAGGAAAGATGCTAAGAATTTAGAATTTAAGCCAAACCCAAAGGGTATTCTAGCTTCTGAGAGTATTCATGGAGTTTAAAAAAAAAATTCAAAGACTGGACTCAAACATTCATGATAAAGAATTAAATTAAATACATGCTACAGATGACTACAAATGTGCAACACAACAAATTACATCATAATCCTAAATTAATTTATTAGTAAATAAATGAGTCATTCACAATTTCTTTGTTAACCAGCTCATCTTTGCTTTATGGTGGTGCTGGGGATTGAACTTGGGACTTTCGGTGCCTCAGGAATGAAAGTATTTTCCATAAACATTATGCTATCTCCCTAGCCCTTCACAAAATTATTTTAAGATACTAGAGACACGAATCTTTAGCGAGGTCAGCTTTTCAATATTTATATGGATTCTAAAGTGCAAAAAATACAAAGATGAAGAGAACCCTTTCCTGATATTTTTGTAAAGTGGTTCTTGTTCTCAACAAATATTTGTAAAAGCACTGTGTCAGCTACTGAAGTAAATATGAAAATAAACTAAATGACTTTGCTCACCTGGCACTTTTAATAGCTGAGACAGTCTATACAAGGTACATCCCAAATTGCAGAGATGAACCAAGTGAGAGTAATAAGAGAAACCAATAGGTTTGAGAGCACAAATTCTTCCTAATTAGGTTATTAACGTTTTGCTAATTTTTAATTATTATTCTGATAAAAGAAAGCTTAACTGGGATGAAGGGAAGCAAACTATACACTTAAAATGAGTGGAACTTTGATGAGAAGGAAAAGGGGTAAGACCTTCCTATGCTATAGTAACAGCTTGGTTATGATGTCATCAATTTTCTATAGAAACATAATTTGATCGACTGACAGTGGGAAGATACTTTTAGCACTCAAGTCCCGGTCAACCACTGTCCCAACCAGGAAGTGTTTTCCTTCACATGGAAATCCAGTTTTGACAGGGAGATAGCATAATGGTTATGCAAAAAAAGACTTTCATGTCTGAACCTCAGGCTCTGAAGGTTCCAGGTTCAATCCCCAGCACCACCGTAAGCCAGAGCTGAGTAGTGCTTTGCTCTAGCTCTCTAGCTCTTTCCATATACCTCTTCATTGATAAATACTTTTCAAAGAAATCCTGTTTAAACTCCCCCAACCCATTATAAATAAAGTGCTCTCACTTACAGATACCACAGCACTGAGTACTTTGTGTAGCATCTCATACTCCATAATCATTTAAGTGAGTTCCCTACAGGCTCCTATAAAAATCTGTCAGTTCCCAATGCTTAGAACGATACTCTCCATATTTATGAAGAATAATCACTCAGTGTGGACTGGGAAGATGATAAACATCTAATAAAGTAATAAATTTATAATTAAGTTTATTCATGTCTTATAGCATACTGTAATATATATATATATATATATATATATATATATATAGTCATTCAGTTATGTTACTTCTCAGCTAACAACAGCCCCCATGGAATACTTAAATTCCATGCCTCTGTTCTGAATACCAGGAACCTAATATGTACCAGGCTGCCTGGGTCACAATCCCCATATGTAGCAGAGTTACCGAGTTACCTGCCCACACTATGGTAAGAGTAGGTTAATAGCTGAGAAACTATACCTGCTGGGTGTGCCGATAACTACCACCAACATATTAGGTAGGCACTACATATTCTGCACTCTAGAAAGTAATAGGTCTTCTTCATTTTTCTTTAGAATTTATTTATACAATGCTTGGTGACGCCTATGACTACTTAATCACTGCATAGAGACACTGTCCTTAACGAAATTCCAACTCTCTTTAAGCTCCTAGAGAAAACTCATATACATATTTAAAAGATTTTAGTAAGTTCTTTCAAAGCTCCGTTTCTTCTAGTAACTTTTTTTTATTACAAGATATATATATATATTTATTTATTTATTTATTTATTTACAGGGAACACTATCAAACAAGAATTGAGTATACACCTCAAGATCATCTGGTCGACTCATTCCTTTGGGCCTACACTGAAACTTCTGAAACTTGAAAGTCATGGGAAATAAGGTGATTCATCACCTAAAGTCTGGTTCTGAACCAAATACGTACGAAGTAAGGATAAATCACATATATCAAACAGTTACAGCTGAATGTAAGCATTCAGTCGATCCGTCTTTTATAAGTAAAGTTTCACTTTGAGGGTGGGAAAGGTTGAGAGGGAATGTAGAAACACGCAGGTTTATGCCCCACCTGGGAGAAAACAATGAGGGAGATGATACTGCTTACGCGCAAACATGCCACCGGGTCCCAATCTCGCCGAATGTCCAGCCCATAAGACGCTGTACAGCACTTCTCCCTCCATATAATCAATCCCAGAGCAGAACTCGGGGCTTAAAATAACGCCATTTGCTGGCACTCAGATGCCTTATTTTCGCCAATTGAGTCTCCTCCATTCTAGCACTATAGACCAGAAACTCACTGATCTAAGTGGATGCCAACCAGCTGGGATCCCACTGAAACCGCAAACATGCCGCACCACCATATCCCTGTCACCTACCTTCATCATAGTTATAGCCTCGAACATTCCGATGTCGTGCCATGGCGGCGGAAAGGGCTTATGCCACGGTCTTTTAGAAAACACCGGTTCACATACAAATACGGCGCCAACTTCGGACTGGGAAACACATAAACGCCATCTTAGCTTCCGGCAGGCCAGCGCGAGAAGGGCCTGCGCACGCGCGACTTCTTTTTCTGCTTACTAAGCGACGGCAACCCCTCAGGGTCATACTCATTCCTGCGGACATTTGCGTACTCAAGCGCATGCGGACTGCGACTCAGCGTGGCCCCGCCCACAGACTAGTAAACTGATCGGAGTCGGGAAGGTCAGAATACCGAAGCCCCCAGTTGATTTGCACTAAATAGGCTGCGGAAACTCTGACTTTAATCGGCGTTACTTATTATTTTACAATTTTTCAAACTTGATTATGGTAGTATGAACAGAAAGCTAGGTTAAAACTGAAAAAGTAGTGTGGTTATTTTATTTAATTTTCATATTTTGGGATTGGCTACCAAGTATTTGTACTTCTACTGCTATTCAGTGTAACGCCACAACAAAATTTTACACAAAAATGGACAAAAATATTTTATAATTCCTGTGTTATATTTATTTTGCACTCTCAGGTGATTCTCAATTTGTTCCCTTGTCTGTAAATGGAGGAAATAATAGTATCTAACTCCGAAAAAGTTGTAGCAGATTAGTTTTTCCACAGGAGATTGTACATGGATATTTGTAGGTGCTTGGAAAAGGATGACAGGACCTAATGGGGGTTGTATTGTTATGTGGAAAACTGAGAAATGTTATGCTTGTACAAACTATTCACTGTCAAATGAATCCCCCAATAAAGGAAAAAAATTGAAAAAATAAAAATCATACAAAACACTAAGTGCTATTAACATAAAAATGGTATCTCCCACCCCCCTGCTGTAGACAACTTGATCAATTCACCAAAATAAAAAGTAGTTGATTTACAAATTCACCACACAAAAGACAAAAAGAGCAATGAAGAAAAATAGCTTCTGCCTGAGTAATAGAATAATACTGAGTAATAGAATACAATTTGCTTTCGGGTTATCAGTTATGCACTTTGGTAAATTTCTTTTATTTTTTATTTTTTTATATTTGTTTTCCCTTTTGTTGCCCTTTTTTATTGTTGTAGTTATTGTTGTCGTTGTTGTTAGGGCAGAGAGGAATGGGAAGACTGAGGGGGGGTGAGAAAGACACCTGCAGACCTGCTTCACCACTTGTGAAGCGACTCCCTCAGGTGGAACACCAGGGGCTCGAACCAGGATCCTTATGCCAGTCCTTGCACTTCGCGTCATGGGTGCTTAACCCGCTGCGGCCACCACCCGACTCCCGGTAAGTTTCTATATGTTAGCTGCTTTGAGCTAATTTTCTTCATGTGTAAAAGAACAGTATTTGTGATGACAACTGTCTTGACGATCATTATTCCCCTAATAAAATGATTTTTAAAAAAATGTCTTCAAATATACGAAAACTAATTGAAATGATATCAAAACCGTTACGGTGTACAAGAATGGTATAGCTATATTATTTAAATAACCCCAAAGTGCAAACAAATGTTTATAAACTAGAATTGTTGACATACTCATTTACTAAGAAGAAATAATAAAAAATCAAGGGAAGTTTTATACTTATGAAAAATTATTGTGCTACATAGTTAATATTTGTATGTATTGCAGTATAAGGTACACCTTAATAAAACTAAATAAATGATCAGTACTTGTAGGCATAAGGTCCGGAGCTCAGTGCCAGGCACCACACATGATAAAGTAATATTCTAGTTATTTCTCTTTCTCTCTTTTCTCTCACAAAATAAAATTAAAAAAAAAAAAAATCCAGTGGTCCGGGAGGTGGCACAGTGGATAGCACATGTGCCAGAGTGATGTCTGGTTCTTTCTCTCTTTCCTGGTATCTTTCTAATTAATTAATTAGTTAATTAAATATTCTTTAAAAAGTCCAAAACTGAATTTAAGAATAGCAAAATAACCCATGGAATTTTCAAGCTAGCTTTGATATGAAATATACATATGTACAATATAGTTTAAAAATGTTTTCTTTGTCCTCTCATCAGGCCCTGCCTTAAAGATATGAAGGGAAACTAAGAACCCTTTAAATATAAGGATTAGAATTCATTCAACAGTATTCCAACAATTTCTGGAGTGCAGTACATTTTATTTCCTATTATAAACTATGCAAATACAGATCATTTGGATTAAAATTTTGCTGTTATTTTTGAAACAGCATTTCTCTTCTTGTAGTAGTGATTTAATGTTGATTTACATTATAAGATAATAGGGGTATATTTCTATATAATGCCTACCATTAGTGTTCTGTGTCTCCATCCCCCTACTGGAAACTGCAGTAGTTCTCCCAAGGTCACAAATATGAGCTGATTTTGTAACTATATATATAGACATTTTTTTTTCCTTTTTATCCCCTACAGTCCTGCCTTCACATCCTTTCTAAGTCACACCTACACCTACTTCCAGGTGTCTTTCCCTTTTCCCTCTTCTCTTTTAGAAATAGTGCCTGAGGGAGTCGGGCTATATAGCACAGCAGGTTAAGCGCAGGTGGCGCAAAGCACAAGGACCGGCATAAAGATCCCGGTTCGAACCCCGGCTCCCCACCTGCAGGGGAGTCGCTTCACAGGCGGTGAAGCAGGTCTGCAGGTGTCTATCTTTCTCTCCCCCTCTTTGTCTTCCCCTCCTCTCTCCATTTCTCTCTGTCCTATCCAACAACGACGACAACAACAATAATAACTACAATAAAAAAACAAGGGCAACAAAAGGGAATAAATAAATAAAATAAATATTAAAAAAAAAGAATAGCTTTAAAAAGAAATAGTTCCTGAGTTTCTCTGGTGTTTTCCAGATTCATTTCCCTCTCAGTGAAGGTATGAAAATAAGATTTCTGGTGACAGATGCTTTGGGTTCTGCTGGAGTATGAGCCAAATATTTTTTTGGGATGTAGAAGGTGGGAGTTCTGTAATTCCTTCTCCACTGGACATGGACGTTGGCAGGTAGAGCCATACCCCCAGCATTACTCTTTTTTATATATATTTATTTTATTTATTTATTCCCTTTTGTTGATCTTGTTTTTTATTGTTGTAGTTATTATTGTTGTCATCATTGTTGGATAGGACAGAGAGAAATGGAGAGAGGAGGGGAAGACAGAGAAGGGGAGAGAAAGATAGACACCTGCAGATGTGCTTAACTGCCTGTGAAGCGACTCCCCTCAGGTGGGGAGCCTGGGCTTGAACTGGGATCCTTATGCAGGTCCTTGTGCTTTGTGCGACGTGCGCTTAACCCACTGCGCTACCACGCAAGACTCCCTCCCAGCATTACTCTTAATAGTTGCATAAGTATAGATATAAATTCTGATGGCTTCTGTACTCAATTCTAAAAGGGGGGGGGGGAGAAATTAATCTTTACTGCTAAGGAATTAAAAAGTAGAAGAGAGGAGTTGGAGAGATACACAATGGTTATGCAAAGAGATTCTCAAGCCTAAGTCTCCAGAGTCCCAGGTTCAATCCCTGACCACCATAAAACAGCTGAGCAGTGCTCTAGTAAGAAAAAATAAATGATAGTTATGACTGAGACATTGGATACAACACATAAGAAAAGTTATCAAAATTGTGCGGGTCATCTGGCTGCATTATCTGTCACCATATTTGTCACCTGGGTTGATTCCACAGATCCGACTTACTAGGCATTTGTCTCCTACCTCCCTTACTGCTTCATGTGTCTTCTTCCCTGGTCTCACCCACCCACCACCACTCTCAAATTCATCTTCACCACCCTGGCAAGCTTCATAACTGATGGATGAAGTTGACTTCCAAATACTGAGTGATCTTCAGTGTATTGAATGGTCTTTAGTGGAGAGTATGTGAATAGTTCTGCTCCCCTGCTAGACCACCAAACAAGATCTCAAGACAAGTTAGAGTTTTTCTAATTAAATACCTAGGAAATATAATCTATACTGAAAACTATAAAGTGATACAGGTATATTGACTAATCATTTTGTGTTCCATTGCAGATTTATGATTATGCTAATAACTCAATTCATCTTGATTATTGTTACCAAATGTCTATAAAACTATAATCAAATAACTTTTTTCCTACTTATCTTCTAAATTAGTTGCATTTTACCCTTCTTTACCAAATTTCCCCTAACTTTCCAATATACTATCCTTTTCATCGTTCTGTATTTTTTTTAATGACATAAATTTCACTGAGTGAAAATTGGCAAGATCCACTGAACAGGTCCATTAAGAAAATGCTTTGCCGCAAAGGACTTAAGGACATACAAAGATCCCCTGCTTGGCAGAAGCATTGAGAGTGTAACTAAACAAACAAGTTATTCAAGGAAGCTGAAACAGATCTTCAAAGAAGACTTGGTGGGTGATTTTTAATTTTTGTGTAGCATGATAGATGTTAATGGAGAATATATCAAATGCAGAACATATCAAAAGGCGATAGAGAGGTCATGAACTTCTTAAGGCAGAATGATTACCTTAAAGATCAAAACAAATCAAAGAGCTCATATTTAAATAAGACCTACTAAATGGAAAATGGTATCAAGACAATAACCCCTGCACAGAAGTATTTCGCTTCACAGACAAGTTCTTATATCCACCAGTCTTGAACTCCAAGTGCCAAGAATTTATCGTTAAGTATAAATTTAAGACTGCTCCTAATTATGATCACAGAATTCGAGCTCAGACCTACAAGGATGTAGATGTTACACACACTCCAGCACAGAATACAGGCCTCAAATCAAATCGATGGGGTTTACAGTTAACAATATTTCTATACGTTGCCCATATTTGGACGCTACTCTCTTCCCTGATCCAGCCGTCTAATCCTATTTCCAACTTTGACATCATCTTCCGAAATAATACCTTTAATCCACCTGCATGTTAGCAGTCTGGCTCAGGCAAAAATTAGTAAAGTCATGGGCTGTTTAGAATATACCTAAAATAGACCTACTGACTTTTTCCAAAATGGAGACCCCCAAATCTCATCTGCTGTATTCTTGTCTTTAGGTTCCATATTATTAAACAATTTGTTCTTATTTACATCTAAACACTTTATCAGACACCAAATTGCAGATGCTGCCACAACGCCAACCTGACTTCCCCTAGCAGAAGACCTCACCAATGTACTCTGGAGCTCCACTTCTCCAGAGCCCTGCCCCACTAGGGAAAGAAAAACAGGCTGGGAGTATGGATTGACCTGCCAATCCCCATGTTCAGCGGAGAAGCAATTACAGAAGCCAGACCTTCCACCTTCTACACCTCATAATGATCCTGAGTCCATGCTCCCAGAAAGACAAAGAATAGGAACGTTTTCAAGGAAGGAGATGGAATACAGAACTCTGGTGGTGGAAATTGTTTAGAATTGTATCCCTCTTATCTTATGGTCTTGTCGATATTTTTTATTTTATAAATAAATTAAAAATATATTAAGACTGGTTTGTAAGTTCTAAGATTCCATTTCTTTTCAAAGCTCCATGTCTTAAGTGTTCTGAAATTATTAATCTTTTGGTTTAAGGTCTTTCAATAGAGCCACATTACTTATTGTAAATAAGCCCAAATCCTTATTAAGATGCTAGAAGGATTTTAAAAAGTGGGACTATTTGAAATGTCCATTTCATTTATTTCTTCATTAGGTAGTGAACATTTCAAGTAGTGCTACTTTTTATTATTTTGATCAATATTGCTATTAACGTGTGTACAATTGTTATATAATTTGTGCATATACTTTTAAGAGAGTGAGGTGGTACAGCGGGTGGCTCAGTGAATAAAGCATTGGATTCTCAAGCATGAAGTCCTGAGTTTGATCCCTGGCAATACATGTTGGTACAGAGTGATGTGTGGTTCTTCCTCTCTCTTCTCCTATCTTTCTCGTTAATAAATAAACAAAATTTTTAACAAATAATAAGTAACAATAAAAGACTGGTTAAATTTAGAAATCTTATTTAGTCTGTATTTTCATATGTATATTATCTCTCATTCTTTGCAAAAAAAAAGTTTTCTTTTTCCATAATTATTTTATTATGTACTTTTTTATTTATCAGAAGGAAACAATGACTAAACCACAGGATAAAACAACTTCACACAATTCCTACCACCAGAACTCTGTATCCCATTCCCTCCCCTGATAGCGTTCCTATTGTTCCTATTCTTTTTTAAAGAGATACATTTTGTGCCTTCTTTTTTTTAAATTAATTAATTTATTTATTTTCCCTTTTGTTGTCCTTGCTGTTTTTCATTGTTGTTGTAGTTATTATTGTTGTTATTGATATTGTCCTTGTTGTATAGGACAGAGAGAAATGTAGAGAGGAGGGAAAGACAGAGACTGGGAGAGAAAGATAGACACCTGCAGACCTGCTTCACCGCCTGTGAAGTGACTCTTCCTGCAGGTGGGAGCCAGGGGCTCGAACCCGGATCCTTATGCTGATCCTTGCACATTGCACTACATGGGCTTAACCCACTCTCCTACCACCCGACTCCCGCTTTCCTGTTCTTTAACCCTCTGGGAGTATGGACCCAAGGTCGTTGTGGGATGCAGAGGTGGAAGGTCTGGCTTCTATAATTGCTTCCCCGCTGAACATCAGCGTTGACTGGTCCATCCATACTGCCAGCCTGTCTTTCTCTCTCCCTAGTGGGGAAGGGCTCTGGAGAAGTGGAGCTCCAAGGCACATTGGTGGGGTTGTCTGCCCAGGGAAGTCTGGTTGGCATCATGCTAGCATCTGGAACCTGGTGGTTGAAAAGAGAGTTAACATACAAAGCCAAACAAATTGTTGAGCAATCATGGACCTAAAGGCTGGAATAGGGCTGATGAAGATTTGAGGTGGTCCTCCATTTTGTAGATAGCTAGTAGGCATCGTTTAGTTATATTCCAAAGGGCCTGTGGCTATACTAGTGTTTATTATTATTATTATTATTATTATTATTATTATTATTATGCCTGAGCCTGAAATCTGATATGCAGGTGAATCCTAACTATTGTCTGGGGAGGTAGTGTCATGGCTGGCAGAAGGATCAGAAAGCTGGGTCAGGGAAGCGAATAGCTCCCAAATATGGGAAAGGTGTATGAATATTGTTGACTGTAAACCCCATAGATTTTATGTAATATTCAGCTTAGGAGCCTATGTGAACTCTGCATCCCTGTAGATCTGAGCTCACATTTTGTGGTCATAAGTAAGAATGTTCCAAGCTGCCCCAGTATCAGGACCCATCTTCCTCAGGTGTAGCATAGAGTATGTTGTCCAGCCTCTCTTCAGAGGATGGAACATTCTCTACCATTGTTGATCCAAGTTGAAGGCAAGGTCCTATGGGGGTCCACACAGGGGTCTATTGTGTTGTTCCTGCTAGGAATGACCAGTAACAATGGAGAGAGCGATTTATCCAAGGTCTAGGCCCATCATGTCTGTTTGGGAATCTCAGGACTCCCCAAGTTGGGCCCCAGCTGATGGGATGGCCTGATAGTGACTAAAGAGTCATCATTTAAGTATGCCAGTCTCTTGGCCTTTTTTAGCTTTTGCAGTCCTTGCTTTGATAAAGTTAGCTTTGGATTGACTGAGGGAAGTATAATAAGAAGTAGGTGAGGAGGGTATGTAAGTCTAAGTAGACACTATTTCATTATGAACTTTATACTGACTCACTACAGACTATTGTGTATTTTTGCTTTCAGGTATATATTTTGCCCTAATTTATGGATACATGTGAACATATGCTCTATCTTATGGGACCTGGTCTATATCTAGGTTTTGGGATTTTGTTAGGAAGTAAACCATCTGGAATGGAATTAAAGAATCCTATGAAAGGAAAGGTTTCACCCGAGTAATGAGGCTGAAGGGTTGACATTCCATGCCTGATGTCTCTAAAGTGAAACAGTCTAAAGTGAAACATGCTAAGGTAGTACTTGTTGTATTGTTTTTCCAGAATTTTATTCCTTGATATTGAGGTTTTCAAAGTCATAACATTATTCTTAGAAATTATTTTACATGTTATAATTATCTAAGTATCATTTAACAAAGTGTATTTTATTTATTGAAATTTTGTCTCAGTTGCCACATTGGATAAAATAACGTGTCTTTGCATATATAGACATTACACCTAGATGGGTTGATAGCAAGGGGTATAAGGAAATATAGACAATTAGAATATTAATATGTGATATAGCAAAAACAGTGTTCTCAGGATACAAAGTAAAGGTGCTTATTCTGTCAAAATAAATTGTTTTTTGCCACCAGGGTTAAAGTAAATAACTTTATGTTATAAAGTAGATTACTAGGGGCTGAGCAGTAACACACCTGGTTAAATGCACATGTTACCATATACAAGGATGTGGGTTTAAGTGTCCAGTCCCCTTTACAGAAGGAAACTTCACTATGTTGTCTCTTTATCTTTCTCTCCCACTCTACTGCCCCCATCCCTCTCAATTCTTTTTGTCTTTCAAATAAAATAAATATAGTTTTAAAAAGTCATAAAAATAAAAAATTAGGTGGATTACTATTTGATAGTAAAAGAAGTAGAATACTGATAATATGCTATGTCACCGATAAGCTTTAAAAATTATTAAGTAAAATAGACCATAGAAAAATGTATATAACTCATACATTGCATGGTTCCATTTATGTGACATATCCAGCATAAGCTAATCTATAGACACAGAAAATTGATGAGTATCAATTGAGCTCAGGAAGTGGAAGGAAAATGAAGAGTGACTACTGATGGACGAAGGTGGTGGATCCTCTTGGGTCTAGTGAGAGCTTTTGAAAAGCTTGATAAGGGCCAGGCATTGAGCACAGTTGAGCACACATAATATAATGTACAAAGTCTTGGTTCAAGTTTCTGGTCCCCAGTTGCTGGGAGGAAGCTTTACAAGAGGTAAATAAGTGCTGCAAATGTCTCTCTCCCTCGGTATTTCCTCCTTCCTTCTCTATTTCTATTTCTATGTTATCAATCAATCAATCTTGATAATGGTAACAGCTGGGGAGACAGCTCAACTGATAGAACACTGAATATTCATGCCTGAAGTTCCTGGCTCTACATTTATTGTAGTAGTGCTCTCGTTTGTTTCTACCTATCCACCTCTCTTTCTGCCTCAAATAATCCTCTCTCATAGTTAATAAACAGATATTTAAAAAATATCAATGATAGTGACACAATTGCAAATATACCAGAGATTCTCTTTTTAATTGTTATTTATAAAAAGGAAACACTGACAAAACCATAGGATAAGAGGGGTACAACTTCACACAGTTTCCACCACCAGAACTCCGTATCCCATCCCCTCCCCTGATAGCTTTCCTATTCTTTATCCCTTTGGGAGTATGGATCCAGGGTCATTATGGGGTGCAGAAGGTGGAAGGTCTGGCTTCTGTAATTGCTTCCCTGCTGAACATGGGTACTGGTAGGTCAATCCATACTCCCAGCCTGTCTCTCTCTTTCTCTAGTGGGGTGGGGTTCTGGGGAAGCAGAGTTCCAAGACACGTTGGTGGGGTTGTCTGCCCAGGAAAGTCCGATTGGCATCATGTTAGCATCTGAAACCTGGTGGCTGAAAAAAGAGTTAACATATAAAGCCAAATTGTTGACTAATCATAAACTTAAAGGCTGGAATAGTTAAGATGAAGAGTTGGGGGGTTTCAGTTTTGTAGATAGCTAGTAGGCCTATTTTACAAAGGGCCCATGACTATACTAGCTTTTTGTTTATTTGTTTGTTTTGTTTTGTTCCTGAGCCTAACATCTGATATGCAGGTGGATCCAAGTTATTGTCTGGGAAGATATGTCATGACTGGAAAAAGGACCAGAAAGCTGGATCAAGGAAGAGAGTAGCTCCCAGATATGGGAAAGGTGTATGAATATTGCTGACTGTAAACCCCATAGATTTGATCAGAACAGGGGCCCATATTCAGCTTTGACAAATGTTTGTGCATTAATTATATATCAGTAAAGTGTTGTTTTCGACGGGCTATGTTGTTTTTGCCGGGCTGGCTTCACGGGTGGGTAACAGACGACCAGGGACATATGGCTGGGCAGGGAAGCTGTATTTCTTTATTCAAGTGTTGCTGAGGAGTTATTCTGATGCAGTCTCCGCCCCCAGGTTTTACTACGCCCCCGCGAAATCCTAGCAGTGCCCCTTCAACCAATCCTGGCCCTACACGTCACCCCTGGTTGTCGCCCTATAAAAAGCCCCCTCACACCCCCCCCCCCCCCCCCCCCCCCCCGGGCTCTCAGCTCTCCCTCTCTGAGGTCTCGCTCCCTGCTCTCCCCCCCGTGGTCTGCCATTGCCGGCTGGCTCCACATTTTTGTCTGAACCAAACCCCCCCATCCTATAATAAAGATTTGTGTACCCCTTTGCTCTGGACGTCCGCTCTCTTCTCCGCGGTGCAGCCCGACACCAGACCACCACCACAACATTCAAGAACAACGATTCATAAACTAAACCAAACTAATCACCAAACAGAACTCTGCTCTCTTTGCGGCGGCGCAAGCACTCTCTCTTACTCTGCAACTCTGGAACTCTCTCTTACTCTCGAACTCTGTAACTCTCCAACACTGTAACTCAGGAACTCTCTAACTTTGGAACCCTCTCTCGGGGTTCCTCGGGGTGGGGCTAAGCGGGCCCGCGAAACTAACAGGACTGATCCAATTCTCTTGGCGGGGGAGAACTAGAACCCAATGTAAAGCATACAACAGTAAAGTTGTTTTTTTTTTTTTTTTTTTTTAAGAAAAGGCTCTCTTTGAGTGAAAAAAAGTCTCTTCTGAGTAAATATTCTGTCAGTTTGAATCAGGTCAGAGTTTCATCCTCCTAGTGGACAGGTAGAATGAGAAGCTTCTATACCTTTACAGAGGACAAATATCTAGCATTTTTCAAGTGACAATTTATCATGGTGATTATGAGCCTCCAGGAAGAAGATACTGTTTCTACTATTTACTAATTATATACATGAGTTGGTTGCTTATTTTTGGTGCCTATGTTACCACACTGTAAAGTGTTGGAAAGGATGTAGAAAAGAGAGAACCTTTCTACATAGTTGGTGGGAACATGAATAAGTGTAGCCCCTGTGGAAAACAGTTTGAAAAGTCCTGAGAACACTAAAAATCAACCTACCATATGATCCAGCAGCTCCTTTCCTAGGTATCAATCTGAAGAACATACAAATAACCTATCCAAAAAGATCTGTGCACATCTATGTGCATAGCAGTGTTATTTATAGTAGTCCACATATAGAAACAAAAGTGTCCAATGAATAGTTATAGAAGTTGTGGCATATATACACAATGGAATACTACACAACTCTAAGAAATGACTGCATATTCTCTTTTATTACAGTTTGGATGGGCCCAGCGGGAATCATGTTGAGCAAGGTAATTCAGAATGGGAAGGATAATACTGGCTGATCTCACAGATGGGATCTAAAAAACAAACAAAAAAAAACTCTGGGGCACCCGCGTGAATAAAGATTTGCATTCCCGCCTGCCACAAATTCCTGGTCTCTTCTCTCTGCCCCACGACACAACCTGACAATTTGTTGGATATAAACAGCCAGAAATCAAGAGGGGAGGGGCTGATAGAGAGGAAAACAGAGAGAGACTTGCAATACTGCTTGACCACTCATAACGCTTTCTCCTTGCAGGTGGGGGTTGAGGGCTTGAACCCCTGCCCTTGCACATTGTAACATGTGCGCTCAACCAGGTGTCCCACCACCCAGCCCCAATTGATTGATTTTTAACCAAAGAACTGCTCATCTCTGGCTTATGGTCGTTCTGGGGATCTCTAGTACTTCAGACATTAAAGTGAGGACAGTGGTCCAGGAGGTGATGCAATGGATAAAGCATCCGACTCTCAAGCACGAGGTCCTGCATTTGATCGCTGGCAGCACATGTACCAGTGTGATGTCTGGTTCCTCCTCCTCCTCCTCCTGCTCCTCCTCCTCCTCTCTCTCTCTCTCTCTTTTCTCCTATTACACTCATTAATAAATAAAGAAAATATTTTTAAAAGAAACTGAGGATAGCTTTATTTATGCTTAGTGGAATACTTAAATAACCTACCAACTTTCCCCATTTTATTTTTATGTCAGGGATCAAACAGCATGTTGTGTGTTTGTATATGTGTGTGTGTGTTTGTGTGTGTGTGTGCGCCCCCGTGTGTAGTAGATAAATGAAAAATAAGGATAAAGGTCTCTACCTTTCCGGAAACAAGGAATAATATATAACAGTTGGGAATTTGCCAATTAATAATAGGGTGGGGCTTTATTTCAGTATTGTTGGAAATTTTATGACCAAAGGAAATGTCTTAATTTAAACTGGAAAATTAGGGAAAGTTGTATAATGAGAATATTTCATTTGGAAAGATGAAATATTTATCCATCCTGGTGTAAATTCAGGTTTTCTGGACATGCATTGTTAGTCTAGGATCTATTGACAGTTGATTTCTCTGCATCATCCTGCATATTCCTGATGTTATAAAGTAGGGGCATGTATGACTCCTTATAGTGGGAAGTAAATGTATCTGCTATACAAAATGCTCCAAGGCATCCACAGAATATTGATAATAAATCAAAGGACAAAACATTTGTAACCCCTGGGGGAAAATTCAAAGCAAAAGAATTTGCAAATCAAATTTAAAGAAGAAAGCATAAACATAAAAGGTAGGGTTTGAAAAGGTAAAATTGACTTTCATTAGAAGTCATTTAGAACACAAAACCGTTTTAGGAATTTCCCCTCCTTGCCTTGTCATGCTCTGCTTTCTTTGAAAAGGCAGAAAATGGAACAGAATATACTGTCACTGTGTTATTTAGGAGGCTAAATCTGAAGAAAAGACAAGGGGGGAAAAAGACATTCAAAAGACTTTAAGTCACTTGGGATAGTGCTAGTTTAATTTTTCTTAAGATAGACTTTAAAGTTGGAAAATGGAAAGGCAAGAAAGCAGGATTATATTTTTGTTTCAGTTTATGCTGAGCTGGAAGGCTTGGTTATCTTTGGAACACTAGGACAGGCACACTCACACGGTTGCCTGTGCACTTGCATCACAGATTTCACAAGCACATCAGATGTGTTAGCAGTTTTGAAAAATGAATCATACTGGGGGAAAAAAAGCCATTTAAGAGTGATTATCTTTTGTGTAATTATACTAAAGGTTATTTAGAAGACTTTTGGCCCCTTAATTTTATTTCTCCCAGTAAAAGTTTCAATGTGATTAGTCATTTCTCTCTTTAAAAAACTTTTTTTTTATTCCCTGACTTATGATTCTTAGGAGTAATTCAATTAAGGAAGGATTTTTTTTCTCCAGTAGAAGTAAAGGTTATTGATATAACTAGAAAGATTATAGCTGTATTTACAATTTGGTCAATCAAATAGGCATCCATTCTTTCTAAGTAGAACCCTTAGTTACGATTAATCCTAATGATTTCCCATCTCTATGGTAGTAGATCATAAT
Organism: Erinaceus europaeus; assembly: GCF_950295315.1. Classification (NCBI taxonomy): domain Eukaryota; kingdom Metazoa; phylum Chordata; class Mammalia; order Eulipotyphla; family Erinaceidae; genus Erinaceus; species Erinaceus europaeus. The sequence goes on along the minus strand of NC_080165.1, from coordinate 116,051,886 downwards.
TTTCTAAGATGTTCACATCATCAAGCTCTATCCAACATAATTTTTCTTACAATGTGAGGCTGACACCACTCCATAGAGAGATAGAAGTCTGTACTTTCTCACTTAATAGTTGTGACTATAGTGGAAACCACTTTTTTAAAAAATATATTTATTTACTCCCTTTTTGCTGCCCTTGTTTTTTTATTACTATAGTTATTATTGTTGTCTGTCTTCGTTGTTGGATAGGACCGAGAGAAATGGAGAGGGGAGGGGAAGACAGAGAGGGGAGAGGAAGAGAGACACCTACAGACTTGCTTCACCGCCTGTGAAGAGACACCCCTGCAGGTGGGGAGTCGGGGGCTCCAACCGGGATCCTTATGCTAGCCCTTGCACTTTGCGCCACGTGTGCTTAACCCACTGCTCTACTTATAGGTCTTCTAAGGATAGTCATAAAAGGTGATACAGCTTCCACCTGATGCACTAGGGATGCTTACTCTCAAAATTTAGCCATCATTTATGAAACAGCCAAATGCCACATGAAAAGGCCATATGGAGATGTTCCAGTGCCAGCCTTAACTATGAAGTTTCATATGATCCTAACACCTTCCTTCCAGATGGCTCCTATATTGTTGAGTGAACCAGAGTACCCTGTCATCACCAATCCTACTCAAGTTGCATATTTATAAACGTCAACAAAAATATTTTCAAAATTTTCAAGATTTACTTATTTTAGGAAATAGAATCAGAACATCACTCCAGCATAGGTGATGCCAAGGAGAGAACCTTGAGTTTCACAGCTGCAAATTACCTCGGTGGTTGCGATAATTTTAATTTAATTTAATTTTTTTTTTAAATTTTTTATTTAAGAAAGGATTAGTGAACAAAAGCATAAGGTATGAGGGGTACAACTCCACACAATTCCCACCACCCAATCCCCATAACCCACCCCCTCCCATGATAGCCTTCCCATTCTCTAGCCCTCTGGGAGCATGGACCCAGGGTCGTTGAGGGTTGCAGAAGGTAGAGGGTCTGGCTTCTGTAATTGCTTCCCCGCTGAACATGGGCGTTGACTGGTCGGTCCATACTCCCAGTCTGCCTCTCTCTTTCCCTAGTAAGGTGTGTCTCTGGGGAAGCTGAACTCCAGGACACATTGGTGGGGTCTTCAATCCAGGGAAGCCTAGCCAGCATCCTGGTGGCATCTGGAACCTGGTGATTGAAGAGGGTTAACATACAAAGCCAAACAATTTGTTGAGCAATCATGGATCCCAAGCTTGGAATAGTGGAGAGGAAGTGTTAGGGAGGTACTCACTGCAAACTCTAGTGTAATCCTGCTTTCAGGTATGTATTTTGCAGTAGTTTATGGATACGTGTGCACATACGCTCTCTCTCACAGAAACTGGTGTATGTCTAGGTTATGGGACTTTGTTAGAAAGTGAACTTCCTGAGATGAAATTAGAGTGTACTATAAAAGGAAAGGTCTCACCCGAGTAATGAAGCTGAAGGGTTGTCATTCCACACGTGAAGTCTCTGGATACACTCTGAGGTGAAGCATGTTGAGATGGCAATCGTTGCTTTGGTTAGGTTGTGATCGGCGGATGCAATGTTATTTGGTTTGGATTGGGAGATGCATACGGGAAAGTGAGCCCTATCCAAGGGTGCCAGGACTGGGGGAAGTAGGGGCTCTATAGTGAAGATGTGAGGTTCCTGCTGTCTTAGGGTTCAAAAAGACAATCAATAGTTAATATTATCATCACATTATTTGTTAATTGGGTTAACTTTGAAAAGTCCCTTTGTTATGGTTTGCTGTACAGTACCCAGTATCTTGTATATAGCTGTGCTATTGGAAGCTTCTAATCTACTTGGTCTAGGCTTTTGAGAGAGTCCGCATATCAAATACGTAGCCTATCTATTAAAAAGATTCAGTTTGTCTTTTGAGAACCTTTGAGACATACAATTGATTTCCCCCTCTCATATTAATTAACTACTGATTTATATGTCTACATTTTGCTAGGAGTGTACATAAACACCATTCCCATCACCAAAGGACCGTGACCCATCCCTCCCGCCCACTCCCACCCCCCACTGGCCCAGGAAGCTACATGTCTACCCCTCACCACTGGGGATGATCCCACTCATCAACAGAAGCTGACTTAGAAGATCTAAAAGGGAAACTAAAAGCAGGACCTGATCAAAATGTAAGTAGGGCACCAAAGATAATTTTAATTTTAAACCATTATGTTTGGGTGGTGTTTTTTGCAGCAGTAAATAACTAGAATAATTATCAACCAAAAAAACATCTCAGAGGGAATTAAAAAAATTCATTTTACTTATGTAAATTTACTATGTTGTAATAAAGAGTTCCCTTCCTCTAGACTCTCAGAACTCATAAAAACATTTATGATGGTAAAATAAAGTTAAGGACAAATATTATTGGTTAAGATAGTTTATTTGAGAAAGAATAAAAACTTAAAAATTCTATTTTGGGTCTGCAAGACAGACCACTCTGAAGGTGAGCTTACTATTTCATATATATGAAACAAGAATCTCTTGTGTAAAACCACTGTACTAGCTAATGGGGCCCCTAGAGTTTCCTTTAACCAAGAGTTTTTCTTTGTAAACCTCTAGCCACAATTCAGAAAACTTCCTCCCGGTACATCATTCACAGTAACAAAAGATCTTCTTACTCCATTTGATTGGCATTTCATCCTAAAATGACATAGAAGAACACGCTTTTTTGACTGGGAAATTTGTTGTGAAATTCTACAGTCTACATTCTTTAACATAACCAGCACATCTGAAAGGTTTTTAAGGAACAAACACTTTATTCAAAGATATACATTTTTTAAATGATAGCTCAGGGAGTCCGGCGGTAGCGAAGCGGGTTAAGCGCACGTGGCACAAAGCATAGTGGTTTAAGTAAGAAATTATTTTTTAAAAATATTCACTTTTGTTACCCTTGTAGTTGTATTGTTGTAGTTACTATTGTTGTTGTGTTGGACAGGACAGAGAGGAATGGAGAGTGGATGGGAAGACAGAGAGGGGGAGAGAAAGATTGACACCTGCAGACCTGCTTCACTGCCTGTGAAGCGACTACCCTGGAGGTGGGGAGCCGGGGCTAGAACGGGATCCTTAAGCCAGTCCTCCCGCCTTGTGCCACTTGTGATTAACCCGCTGGCTACCGCCTGACTCCCAGTAAAATACGTTTATACCTGAGGCACCAGAGGTCCCAGATTCAGTCTCTAGTATTACGTCACAGATGACCAGTGTTATGGTTAAAAATAATAATATTAGTAAAAAACAACATAGGAATTTAAGCAGCATGGAACTAACCATGTTACTAAAATAATCATAATAAAATGAAGTAGAAACATTCTCTGTATGAGAAATTTTTTTAAATCGTCAATAAAATGCTTAAGAATTATCACCTTCTATGTATTTTAGACCAAGAAAAGGAGGTAAGGCACTTGAAGTTCCAGTATTCAGTGTACACACATATATGTGTATTAGTGTACATGTATCTGTCTTAATGTAGAGGTTAATATATAGCATTCTGACAATAATAAAAAAGATGACAATAAAAAATTAAAGAAGAAAATCATATTGAACATAATTCAGCAAACAGGACCAAGAGGAAGAGCCAAACATAGACAGGCCATTAAACTGGTTCCTCTTTCATCCACCCAGCATTGAACCTAGGACTATTGGTTTGATGAATTCTGAACTCTTTGTATAGCAAATTCTTTATATTTCAGGAAAAGAATTTTCCTGTACATAATGATGCTGAGGGAGGGGATGTCCCAAAAGGAGAAAGATGTGAAAACAAGTTATAGTTAGTGCCTAAGGACAGATACTAAAAATAGTTAGCATAAGCATAGGCGTTAAACAGGAAAGACAGAAAGAATCTAGGTAATTCTGAGTGTGGGTGGACTGAACTCTGAAGCTCTTCTAGTTATAACAAACTTTCAGTATTAGTGTATATCCCAGGGCACCTAACTTACCTAACTTACCAGTACAAGTAGTGATGAGGGAACATTTTTTTCCAAGGATGAATAAAGTACATGGGGAGATTCTCTTGTTCCCATTTTTGTGATTTTCTTAGTGATTTCATAGTTGATCTGTTTGTTTCTTTGTTTGTTTGTTTTGTTTTTAGTTAGTTTGTTTTGTTTTTAGTAATACCACCTGGGATCAGGTGGTATTACAGGTGGTTAAGCCTACATGTTACCATGCACAAGAACTAGGATTCAAGCTTCCAGTTCTCACCTGGGGTTGGGGAAAGAGGGACGTGGCTTCAGGAAGAGTGTGAAGCAGGTCTCTCTCTCTCTCTCTCTCTGTCTCTCTCTCTCTACCTCTCTCTCTCTCTCTCCTATCTCCCAAGTTCTCTCAAGTTCTCTCTGCCATATCAAATATAATAGAGTTCAAATATAATAAAAATAAATTTTAAAAAAGATCATAGGAATATATAGTTCTACACTGAATCCACTGCCAACTTTCTTCTTGTCCCCCTCCCCCTACCATACTTCTCTAGTTTTGTTTCCTTTTAAGGAGGAACTTGGTGCAAAGGAAAGAGTAACTGACTGTATTTTAGAGTTCTATTTTATATATATATTTATTTATTTTCCCTTTTGTTGTCCTTGTTTTTTATTGTTGTTATAGCTGTTGTTATTGATGTCATCGTTGTTGGATAGGACAGAGAGAAATGGAGAGAGGAGGGGAAGACAGAGGGGGGAGAGAAAGACAGACACCTCTAGACCTGCCTCACCGCTTGTGAAGCTACTCCCCTGCAGGTGGGGAGTCAGGGGCTCAAACAGGGATCCTTAAGCTGGTCCTTGCACTTTGTGCCACGTGTGCTTAACCCGTTGTGCTACCGCCCAACTCCCAAGAGTTCTATTTCTTATCCATGGTATTCGTCAACAATAACTGTATGTCTTAGAGAAAATTACTTTATTTTTGTTTTCATTTCATTTATTTATATTTTTCAGCTTTTCTACAAAAACACTGTTCAGCTCTGGCTCATATGGTAGTGCTGGAGATTGGACCTGAAACCCCAAAACCTCAGGCATGACAATCTTTTGCAGAACAACTGTCCTATCTCCCCAGCCCCTTCTTCTTTTTTTTTTTAAATAAGTTCTACTATATGACTTTTAATTTTTTTCCAGTTTAAAATTTCTATGACTTTATACAAATATTTTTAACTGGATAGAAACTGCCAGAATTTGAGAAGAAGGGGGAGACAGAGAAAAGAGGCAGAGAGATACCTGCAGACCTACTCCACTGCAGGTGGGGAGTGGGGACTTGAACCTGAATCCTTACACATAGTAATATTAGCACTTAATGGGGTGCACAACTGCCCAGCCCCACAAATAAGTGTTAAAATTGACGTAAATGCTGTCTGGTAAGTCAATGAATAGGAAACAGGGGAATCAAATAATTATATAGAGAGCTTAAAGACTGAAAGTGGATTAGAAACCAAAGGGCATAAAGTAGGCTGGGAACATAGGTCACAATTAGAGCACAGTACTTGCAAGCCTGAGACTCCAAAGAACTCAGTTCTTATGCCCTCTTATGCCAGAGCTGAAAAGTGCTGTGGTCTCTCTCATAAAAAAATAATAAAAGTATTACACACATTAGCATAAGAAGATGAATACTACTATGCTTTAAGAAAAGTGACTGAATGGTTTAGAATTAGCAATCAATCCTAGAGAAGATGAGATCATAAGAAAACCACTGTATCAAATATTTTCAAAACTATGTTATATGCTATAGAATCAAATTATTGTGTATTGCCCTATAAAGATAAATGTTGGAGAGACTGTGGAGAAAAAGAGACACTTCTACAGTTCTGGTAGGAGTATAAATTGGTTTAACCCTTCTGGAAAATAGTTTAGAAATATCTCAGAACAGTAGCCATGGATCTATCCTTTGATGTAATTCCTTTCCTGGGGACTTACCCAAAGAAATAAAAGCACCTATCAGAAGATATTTAGGGGGGGCCAGGTGGCATACACACCTGGTTGAAGGCATGTTACAACACACAAGGACCTGGTTCAAGCCCCACCCCGTCCCCACCTGTAGGGGGAAGCTTCCCAAGTGGTGAAGCAGGGCTTTAGGTGTCTCTCTGTCTCTCTCCCTCTGTCTCCACCTCCCCTCTCAATTTCTCTCTGTCTCTATCCAATAAATATAGTTAAAATATTTTTAAAAAGAGAAGATATTTATGTACACCTATGTTTATAGTAGCACAATTTGTAATTGTGTAAGCCAAAACTTGGAAGTAAACTAGGAGTTTGAGGATAGATCAATAGCTACCTTTTTATATCTATATCTATCTATATCTGTGTATATATCTGTATATATATATGTATATATATATATACACAATGGAATACTACTCAGTTGTTAAAAATGAAGTCATTTCCTTTGTGTTAAATTGGATGGAATTTGAGGATATCATGTTAAGTGAGATAAACCAAACAGAAGGACAAATACTGAATAGTCTCTTATGGGTGGAACTCAATAAATAGTGACAGGGAGAGAGAATGCCAAGTGAAGCTTGGGCATGGTGTATTACATTAAAGAAAAAAACTCTGTTTGGAAGTATGGATCAACCTGCCAATGCCCATGTCCAGTGGGAAAACAATTACAGAAGACAGACCTTCCACCTTTTGCATCCCATAATGACCCTGGGTCCATATTCCCAGAGGGTTAAAGAATAGGAAAGCTTCTATTGGAAGGGATGGGATGTAAAACTCTGGTGGTGGGAATTATGTGGAATTGTACTCCTCTTATCCAAAAGACTTGTCATTCATAATTACATCAATTAAAAAAAGAGAAAGAAAGAAAAAGGAAAAAGACTCTAGAGAAGAAGGGGAGGGGGGACCAAATAGAACCTTGGAGTCCTGGTTTATGATGATATAAAAGGACTTTGGTTGTGGGTAAGAGTGTTCTGCAGAGAACAGGCAAAGCATGGGACTTGTTCTGAATTCAATCCTTGGCATTTCATATATCAAGCACAAAAGTCTTGCTGTATAATCATTATGCTATTCACCCCAGCCCATATGGTGATTTCCTTTTACAGTGCTACATCTCCATGAAGCAAAAAAGGATACATTTCAGGAAAATAAGTAAACTCTTGAACACTTTACATGTTTGTATTTATTAAAGGCTACATATTACTTTAAGAAAAGGTATGGTAATATTCTCACATGTTGGTCAAATTCCAAGTCAAATAATTTCCTTCTGCCTACCTAAATCCTCTGCTGCTAAATTGAGGGAAGTCATACTTACCTTTACTTCCTTACAACCTAATAAAACATGCCTGGAGTTGTTCACACGATTATTCCATGTTCTATAATGTGAATCTTAAAATATTTAAAGTTCACAAATGTCTTCACATCCCTCAGAAAACATTCTTTATAATTAGATGAGCATTTTCCTTCCCCAAAATAACACTTTGTTAGAAATTGAAGTTTATGAAGCATTAAAATTGTGAATAAAATTGAATATGATCATTTTCATACAGCAATATGACATCTTTTCTAAAATTATATTACAGAATGGATTTTTACAGTTTTTCTTGTATTTTACCTGATTTTCTTGAGGTATTTCCCAGTCTCACTATAGAAACCCAACACAGTGTGGCCAGGGAGGTGGTGCAACATGTAAAGTACAGGGTTTGCAAGTGTGAGGCTCTGAATTCAACTCTTGACATTTCATATACCAGGAAGAAATTTGGTTCTTTCTTGTCCTAATAAGTGAATAAATAAATATTTTTTTATCCAATAAAGCACACTCTACTTATTTTCATTTACGTTTCCACTGTCAATTTTTGAATTCTCTTTTCTATAAGGCAAGACCTAACTTGGCTTGCTTGTTGGACAATCCTGGCGTCAGAAAAGGTACAAAATGGCTCTGTTCCAACAAACTTTCATGATAGCACTCTTTCAGCTTCATTTTAGTGGCTTAATCTAATAGATAGAAAGAAAGGAACTACTTAACAATATGTCAGCGTACTATCTTGTTCTGTTCACATGTCGAAAGTATAAAATTCTACTACCCATTGCTAGGATAAATGTCATATCTTACAAAGGCAAATCTTGTTCTACTGATGCATTTTTAAATGTATAAATCTACTTGAAAACCAATCTGATAACAAAGACATGCCTGCAGAAGGATGATTCAGTTGTATCAATGTACTTGTCACTCAGAACTAAACCAAAAGAAAATATAATGTGATGGGGTTGGGTGGGTGTTAAAAGCATGCAAGGTCTTGATAATAGAAAACATTAGCCACAAAATGAGAAGAAGAAAAAAATTTCAAGTTCCAGGCAAAACAAAAGTCTAGTGCGGTTACTTTAGAATTTATTATATGACTACAAATGGACAAACTTAATTTTCCTAAAAAGTTAGCAAATTCTAAGAAAGTTTTATTTACTTTGACCATTATCATTCTTTTAAAATTGATACTAAGACTGATATTATGCCTATTGTCCTGAATCAATCTTAAATGGTATGTTTGAAATTGGGAATATATAACTCTCTTTTGCTTCAAATGTAGTATTTAATTTTATACTATGATGGGGGCCAAGAGTTTTCTCTTTTTTTCCAGAAAATGTTTTATCTCCCCACTACCTTCCTGTTTCCCCTTTTTTCTTGCACAATTTTTAGTTATTTGTAAATTCTAATATGATTTTCCTTACAGAAACCTTTAGCCAATTTCAGCAATCTCTAAAAGTGAAGGCTGTTCTCCATACAATATATATTTTTAAATTTTTATTTATAAAAAAGAAACACTGACAAAAACCACAGGATAAGAGGGGTATAACTCCACACAATTCTCATCACCAGAAAATCTTTTTAAAAAAATTTTATTTATTTGTAAAATGGAAATACTGACAAGACCATAATATAAGAGGGGTACAGTTCCCACCATATCTGTATCCCATCCCCTCCCCTGATAGCTTTATTATTCTTTAACCCTTTGGGAATATGGACCCAAGGTCATTATGGGGTACAGAAGGTGGAAGGTCTGGCTTCTGTAATTGCTTCACTGCTGATTGTGGATGTTGGCAGGTCGATCCATACTCCCAGCCTGTCTCTCTCTTTTCCTAGTGGGGTAGTGCTCTGAGGAAGCGGGGCTCCAGGATATATTGGTGGGGTCATCTGTCCTGGGAATTCCAGTTGGTATCATGGTAACATCTGGAACCTGGTGGTTTTAATTTTTAATACTTCACTGGGACACTATCAAGTTCAATTTCACATGAGAATTTTTTCCTTTGAAAACTACTTAAACTATTCTAAGATGGTAATTATTTTTTTAAGTTTGGAAAGTCCAGTCCTAAAAAGTTATATTTTTCTAATTAATCCAACTAACCCCTCCCTACTTCAGAATTGATATCCATACTTCCATGGTCAAACAAAAACATTATTATTTGATGCTATTATTATTTTATATATTGGTCAGAGCAATCTTATTCCCAGAAACTGACTTTAAAAATGTTTTTCTCAGTAAATTAGAATCTCTTTCTGTATTTTGTAAATTAGTAGTTACATTATTGCTTGACTTTTCTCATGTCTGTATCATATGAATTCAATTTTTCTTTACCAGATAGCAAAACAAGCCCGCCCTTCCTTCCTTCCTTCCTTCCTTCCTTCCTTTCCTTCCTTTCCTTCCTACCTTCCTTCCTATCCTCCTCCTTCATTCCCTTTCTTTCTTCCTGTCTTCTCATTACTTTCTTTAGTCAAAAATTTGGGCTTTGTTGCTTTCTTAGACAGTAGAAAGAGCACAGAACTTGCATGTGTGAGACCCTGGGTTTGATCACCAACACTGTATAAAGTATTGTGGAGCACTACTCTGTGTAACTATTGTCTAGATAAATAAACAGACAAGTGTTTTGAGAGAGAGAGAGAGAACACACCAGGGTTTCACTGTGGCATATGAAATACTGAGGACTGAACTTGAGACCTTTTATAAGTGTTTTACTTTATCACTATTCTATCTCCCCAATTGCTTGTCTTGTTTTTTGTTCATTTTTTTTCAGTATCTCTGGTTGGATGGTTATTGTGTATTCGTGCTCATATGTATAGCATAGCTATAAGCATGGCTATAAATCTGAGAGTTCATAGTTGTTTTATTATTATATACATAGGGCAACATTTTACCTCCCACTTCAAGAATTTTGTTAGAAAAATCTACATACAGGCTAATAAATAACTTTCCATTGCTGCATTTAAAAATCAAGCAAAATATAAAATTAATCAGATGAAAGATTGTATAAAATTAATCAGACCCAGTATTGTGGGTGCTACACTTGATCCTGGGAGAGAAAATCATGAAAACAGGATTAAGCTAGATTTTTCCATGAGAATCTTTATAAAATACAAGGCAAGAGAGGTATCACTTAGATTTTCATATGACAAAGTATAACACAAACTTCAGAAAATTAGTGTTCCCTGAACCCCATTTCTGAGAAAAACACGATGCCTCAGTGGCATGCTTAAAGCTGAATTAGACCTAGTAGGAATGAGTAAATAATGTTGCCCTCAAAACCTAAAATCAGAACTGAACTAGTAAAAGCCCAACAGGGAGCTCAGTTAAAGGTTTAACTCAGAAGGTAAGTTCTATCCCTCATTATTCTCTACTATGCAAATGAATTTTGTAGTAACATTTAATTTCTTAGTGAAGTATTCATTGATAACTACTAGTAATGTTAGTTTACAGCACAAACTCTTATATGTGAATCAGAAATTTTTGTAGTTATCCAGTGATGTTACATATCACTAGTATGAAATTTCAGTTAATTTAAAACGTGTGCTCATTAAATTGTACATTACTAGCCATGTGAAATTTTGGAAATAAAAGTCACAAATGTTTAGGCTAATATCATATTGTGTAGATCTATTTTTATTATTTGCTTTTTTTTTTTTTAACCACAGCACTGCTCAGTTTTGGCTTAAAGTGGTGTGAGGGATTAAACCTAAAACATTGGAGCCTCAGGCATGAGATTCACTTTGCATAACTATTATATTCTCTTACCACCACCACCCCCCCCCCCCCCCCCGCCCAATTTGCCTTATTTTTCTGGAGAGGTAATTCTCCCATCTAGCCTGTCACTGAAGAAACTGATATTTGTAGCTTCCAGTGCGATAAACATGTGTCATACTACATAAAGTGCTTTTCCAAGTTGTATACTAAAAACCAAAGGAACTGTGTCACCAAATTCTACCCATGAGTTTCCCTTAAATCTTAAATTAGATAGTATTAAGATTTTTATGGATGCCTTTTATTGTGTCTTGTTTTTTGCCTCCAATGTTAATGCTTGGACTCGCCTGCACTACGAATCTACGGCTCCTGGAGGCCTTTCTTCCCCCCTTTTGTTGCCCTTGTTGTTCATCTTTGTTGTCATTATTATTGTTGCTACTGCTGTCGTTGTTGTTGGATAGGACAGAGAGAAATGGAGAGAAGAGGGGAAGACAGAGGGGGGGGAGAGAAAGATAGACACCTGAAGACCTGCTTCGCAGCCTGTAAAGCGATCCCCCTCCCCCGCAGGTGGGGGGCTGGGGACTCCAACCCGTATGCTTGCGCTGGTCCTTGAGCTTAGCGCCATGAGCGCTTAACCTGCTGCATTACAGCCCCCTCCCCCTTTCACAGTGTCTTTAGGATTTTTATTGAGTTTAAAGAACATTAAATGTCTAAAAATTCCTTGGGGTATATACAGAACACAATGTCGGATGTAGCAGAACATTTAAAACCATTCTGAAGCATTGCCACGCCATATATTTGTGGGGATATTGTAATTCTTCTTCTAGCGTTTGCCAGGGATATTGTAATGAATTGTTGGAAGTGTAATTTCACTGCAGCACTTTTTATACTAAGAATGATATTTAAGCAGACAATCTGTCCAAGACTTCTGCTAGCTTAATTATTTACATTCTAAGTCTAATGTAAGCTCGACACGTTTATTTCTGTAAACAGCAAGTATTTTGCTGTAGAAGGAAGGTGTTTGTAAGCATTGTCGCATGGTTTTGAGGAGTTCGACAGTAGGGCAATCAATTTAAAAATAAGAAAACAAAGACGATGCATAGACTAGAGGCAAGTAAGACTGAATTTTAGTGTTTAAACTCTTTGTAGAGAGTTTTATATTGTTTTTAACTTAAGACACAGAAGGCATAGCTTTAAAGAGTAATCCTTGGGTAAGATGTGACTCAGTTACAAAATTTATGACCTGCAAGCATGAGTCCTTCAGTTTAATTACAAGTATCACATATGATGAAACAGTGCTCTGGGGGAGTCGGGCTGTAGCACAGTGGGTTAAGCGCAGGTGGCGCAAAGCACAAGGACCAGCATAAGGATCCCAGTTCGAACCTCGGCTTCCCACCTGCAGGGGAGTCGCTTCACAGGCGGTGAAGCAGGTCTGCAGGTGTTGATCTAACTACTCATATGTCATTGAACAATAACTAAACTATGGCCAAAAAAAAAAAAGTGTTTGCATAGTATAAAGAGTACAAGGGCTGGGTGGTGCCATACCTGGTTGAGCACACATATAACAATGTGCAAATACCTGGATTCCAGCCCCTGGTCCTCCAGCCTTTAGGGGGAAAGCTTTGCAACTGATAAAGCAGTATTGCTGGTGTCTCTCTGTCTCTCTCCTTCTGTATCTTCCCCTCCCCTCTCTATTTATGGCTATCTCTATCCAATAAATAAATAAATATTTTTTAAAAGTACAAGATTTGTTGGAGTAGGGCACCAAAGTAAAAAATCTCTGGGTGGAATTCAGCTTCACTGGTGGGGAGTAGGGGGAGGGACACGGACCTTTGGTAGTGAGAATGGTGTTAATATACACTCCTATTATAACTTATAATCTCATATATCACTATTTAATTAATATAAGAAGGGAAAATTGGATCGAATGTCTCAAACTTTGTGGTGCATAGACCATAGCTCTGATTATATGTTCCTTCATCTAAGCACCAAAACCTCAGTTTGGTAATCATATTGAATTTTAACAGTGGGCTTAAATTATAAATACATTTCAAATAATGATATGTTCCTTGAAATATTAAATCTTCTAAAAGCTTAGACCAGGGAGAAGAGAACAGGAACAACTGGTGGTGTTACTTTATAAAATACAGCTATATGTAAATAGCATTAAAGGACATAAATTATGGTGAGGTCTTATATGATACAACAAATGCTAACAAAGGGATTTTCAAAGTTAACACAATTGCCAAATAATTTGGTTATAGCAATAACTATCTACTATGTTCTTAAACCCTTAGACAGCAGGAACTTTCCTTTTTCTCTATAAAGCCCATATTTCTCCAAGGCCTGGAACATCTAGGGTGAGGCTCACTTCCCCATATGCTTCTCTCAAGTCATACGAACTGATACCGCATATGCTGATCTCAACCTAAGCAATGCAACCAGTACCACCTCGGCATGTTACATGTCTGACTGAGACCAGAGACGTCAAGCATGGAATGTCAACCCTTCCTATCTGGTGAGACCTTTCTTGTCTCATAGGATTCCTCAATTTCATTTCGGGTGGCACACATCTTAACAAAACCTCAAAACCTAGATATAGACCAGGGCCCATGAGATAAGGCTTATGTGCATGTATCCACAAGTTAGGAGAAAATATATACCTTAAAGAAAAGTGCACAATAGTTTTCAGTGAGTCAATAAATGATGCAAGCAAGTAGAAAGTCTTAAAAGAAACCTTAAAATACCAAATCAAACAGTTTCTACTTCGACCTAAATACCCTCCTCACCTACCTCTTATTACACGTCCCTCAGTCACTCCAAAGTTAACCTTGTCAGACAAAGTAAGGACTACAAAAGCTGAATATGGGCAACTGGCATGCTTTAATAATGACTCTTTAGAGGCCACCCCAACAGCTGGGATCCTAGTAAGGGAGTCCCAGGATTCCCACACAGACATGATGGGCCTAGAACTCTAACACATCCCTCTCTACATGGTCACTGGTCATCTCCATCAGGAAGAACATAATGAACACCTTTGTGGGCCCCTATAAGACCTTGCTCTCAATGTGGATCAGCAATGGTAGGGAATGTTCTATTCTCCGAAGGAAGGTTGGACAACATACTCTACCTAATACCCAAGGAAGATGGGCCCTGAAATTAGTGCAGCCTTGAATGTTCCTAGCCTTGACCACAAAATGTGAGCTCAGACTTACAGGGATGGAGAGGGAATCTAGGCTCCTGTGCTGAATATGGGCCCCCTATCAAATTGATGGGGTTTATAGTTGACAATATTTATATACTTTCCCCATATTTGGGAGCTACTCTTTCCCCTGATCCAGCTTTCTTGTCTTCTTGCCAACTATGACACCATCTCCCCAGACAATACCTTGGGCCCACAAGCATGTTATCTCTCAGGCTCTAAATCCATGGGCCCCTTGGAATATACTTAAAATAGACCTACTAGCTTTTTCCAAAACAGAGACCCCAAATCCTCATCTGCAATATTCTTGCCTTTAGGTTCGTGATTAGTCAACAATTTTTCCTGCTTTGTATCTTGACTCTTTTTTAGCCACCAGGTTCCAGATGCCAACATGACTTTCCTGGGCAGACAACCCCACCATGTGTCCTGGAGTCCCGCCTTCCCAGAGCACTGCCCCACCGATAGTATGGATGGACTTGCAAATGCCCATGTTCAGTGGGGAAGTAATTACAGAAGCCACCTTCTGCACCCCATAATGATCCTGGGTCCATACTCCCAGAGGGATAAAGAATAGGGAAGCTATCAAGGGAAGAGATTGGATATGGAGTTCTGGAGGTGGGAATTGTATTAAAATGTATCCCTCTTATCCTATAGTATTGTTAATATTTCCATTTTATAAATAAGAATTTTTTTTTAAAGTACAAGATTAGGAGCCACTCATAAACACAAATCCCTCAGTAAGTACATTTTGTTAAGCTACTTAAACCTTTCTTATATTTTTTGTGGATAGAGAAAGAAATTAAGAGGGAAATGGAAGATAGAGAGGGATAGAGAAAGACTCCTGCAATAGTGCTTTACCACCTATGAAACTTTGCCCCTGCATGTGGGGACTAGAAGTCTTGAATCCAGGTCCTTGCACACTTTAATGCACATACTTAACTACCTGGTCCTTGTTAAGCTATTTAATTTTATTGCACTTACTTCCTTATCTACAGAATGGAGAGGATACCTTCTTTTTGGCATTTCTGTGGGAGTTATAACATAATGGTTGAACTTTAATAATTGAAGCACAGCATATATGTAATTTTTTGGTAGTAGTTATTATTATTGTTGTTGTTGAGGCCATTGTTGTTGGATAGGATAAAGAGAAATGGAGAGAGGATGGGAAGACAGAGAGGGGAGAGAAAGATAGATACCTGCAGACCTGCTTCACCACTTGTGAAGTGACTCCCCTGCAGGTGAGGAGCTGGGAGCTCGAACCCGGATCCTCATGCTGGTCCTTGCGCTTCGCGCCACGTACATTTAACCTGCTGCACTACTGCCTGACTCCCATCATATAATTAATTTATGATACAATTAGGATGAAGAGTTCTACCTGCTTATGGTTGACAGTAGTTAAGAACTGGAACTGTGTATTTATGATGGTTATGTAGAAAGACAGAGGTCTGTGGCAATAACTTGATCAGAGGAATTAGGTCAGAACTTTTGTATTTCTTTCTGAGATCCAATGGAAAAAAAAAGGAAAGAAAGAGAGGGAGGAAGGAAGGAAGGAAAGGAGGGAGGGAGGGAGGGAGGAAGGAAGGAAGGAAGGAAGGAAAGAAAGAAGGAAGGAAAGAAGGAAGGAAGACTGTTGCTGAATGCCAGCCAGGCAGGAAGCAATATTTGCATCCACACAGTTGGAAAAGATGGTGCCTATAGTTAAGGACAACTGTCTCATTACCCTTGCCAATCTATAAATTCAGGACCCCTTTGTGTGAGCTGTTTTCTTTCAACCTAAGGCACCCGGAAACTCCAACAACAACATCCAGTTGGCTTCACCAATGACAGTGATCAAATAACACTTCCTGTTTCCTATCTATGTCTCTCTTTTACCACTATAAAAGAAACACCTTTTAGGGCTGGCAAAATAGGTTACCAGGATAGTAAACTTCCTTTGCCATGTGCATGACCCAAGTTTAATCCTGCCCTTCACCATACTGGAGGAAACTTTGGTTCTGTGAAGTCTCCCCCAGTCTGTCTCTTTTGATCTGAAGAAGTCAAGTGAGGGCAGTAAAGCCCCATTGATAACAACAACAGCAAACACAATACCTCTGCAATATATAATGTATAATATATAGACTATATTGTATCTCTTCAAGCAAAATGTCTTAGTATTTCATATATGGTTACATTTAAAGTCTAAGTTTTACCATCATACAAAAAGGAAAGGATCATATGATTGTGATTTGTCTTTCCTTGAGGGAATTTTCCCTCTGTAAACCATATAGCAAAGGGACAAGACAGAACATGAGTCATAGCACACATGGGAACAAACAGCCAGACATAATGACAGACAATGCCATAACTCCAGGAGCTAGCAGTTTCTGGGGTTCTAAAGTGGAATTATTCTTTTTTCTTTTTTTTAACTAAGCAAACCACAGTTCCTTGTGTGGTTGGTGGGTAGCTTAAAGGCCATAGCAGCTCTCCTATCACATGATCTCACACAGAGCTGGAGTTCTTCCAGCAAGCAGGTGCTAACGGTCCTGAAACCAGTTTTTGTAAGACTCAGACAGGATAAAAAGACACCTTCAGCTGTCATTCCAGAGTGACAAGCCTTCCCTGTTTGCCGAATTTCTCAGGAAATTACTACCAAAGTTAAACAGCAACTCCAGTACATGAACAGCACATACTGTGTGCCAGGTACTATGAACCTCCCAGTTATGTCTAAATCGCTCTATTTCTTTAAGTCTGAGACGCATCAGAGACTCATAGCCCTTCTTTTCTTTCCTGACAAGATCAAATCCTCCTTTTATACACTCTGATAACACTATATATTTATCCTTCATAGCTTTTACTGTGATTGAACATCACATTTAGTTGTGGTATTCCTTGATTAACATCAGTCTTATCCACCAAATTATAAGCATCATGACAGCTGGGGACCTACCACTTTGTCCACCAAAGTATCCACAGCACTTAGCAGGCACTCACTCTACATTTGTTAACCAGGATACCATTATGTTGCCTGCAAACTTACCAGCTCTTAGGGTGATTTTTTAATAAAACTTTTTTTAATGTTTATTTGTTGGATAGAGACTGTCAGAAATTGAGAGGGAATAAAGGAGAGAGACAGAGAGGCACTTGCAGCACTGCTTCACCACTTGTGAAGCTTTCCCCCTGCAGGTGGGGACCAGGGGCTTGAACTTGGGTCCTTGCTCATTGTAACATGTGCGCTCAACCAGGTGTGCCACCACCTGGCCCCTATGATTTTTTTCTTAAAAGTGGGGTCAAGGTAATAGCATAATGGCTATGCAAAGGTGATTCATGCCCA
Source organism: Erinaceus europaeus (assembly GCF_950295315.1). Lineage (NCBI taxonomy): Eukaryota > Metazoa > Chordata > Mammalia > Eulipotyphla > Erinaceidae > Erinaceus > Erinaceus europaeus. The sequence goes on along the minus strand of NC_080165.1, from coordinate 116,034,420 downwards.
AGGCTGGATATCTCAAGCTCAACTTCCAGTTTTCCATCACCACTTTAAGCCATTGCTGAGCTCTGGTTAAAATATAAATAAATATGTTTTGTTGCAATACACTCCACCCAATCCAATTGTACTCTCATGTCAATAATTATACTGTAAACCGTTAACCCACCAATAATATGATTAAAAGATTAAATATAAATATAACTCTGGAGGATTCCTGGCTGTACACCAGGTAATTTTTTATGTAAACATTTGTTGTTGTTTTATATTTTATTTCTTTTATATTAATGAAAGTTATACAGAGAGAAGGACCAGAGCACTGCTCAGCTCTGGCTTATGGTGATGCTGGGGATTGAACATGAAACATCAGCTTCTTTTGCATAACCATTATGCTGTTTCTCCAAACCTAAACATGATTTTTTTTAAAGATAACAACACAAATGAGTTGGTTTAATATCAGTTAGGATATAATGAGTAAATATTCTGCAATATACATATTTCTTCCCTTGAGAGATAAAAATGGAACATCCCATAAATAAGTTAAATTAATTAGTAATTGTCATTTGTATGTGATGACTCATATAAGACCTCACCATTATTTATGTCCTTTAATGCTATTCATATGTAGCTGTATCTTACAAAGTGATGCCACAAGTGGCTTTTGCTCTCCCTAGTCTAAGCTTATAAGTGATTTAGTATTTCAAAGCACAAGTCATTACTAGAAATGAATTAACAATTTGAGCTCATTTTTGATGGAGCCTACAACTTTTGTCCCCTGGTTGCATATAATTAGAGATTTCATGAAGTCACACAGTCATATGCCCACAAAAGTCAATATAAATGGGTATTATCGAGAATGGAATGCTACTTTATTTTTTGTCATATCTGGGACTTCACTTATCTAGGCCAACCTTTTAAGATATGAAGATAGAGACAGGTAGCCAGGTGGTAGTGCACCAGGTTAAGCACACGTATCACCATGCATAAGGACATGGGGTCGAGCCTGTGTTCCCCACCAGCAGAGGGAACACTTCATGAGTATTGAAGCAGGTCTGCTGGTGTCCGTCTCACTCTCCCCCTCTCTAACTCTTTTCACCTCTCAATTTTTCTCTATCCAGTCAAATAAAAATAGAAATAAAAAAATAGAAAAAATGGCCACCAGGAGCTGTGGATTCCTAGTGTAGACACCAAGTTCCAGTGATAACCGTGGTTGAAAAAGAGAGAGTGAGAGGAAAGACAGAAAGAGATAAAAGACAAGAAAGCAGGGGGATGATACAACAGCACCAGAACTTTCTCTAACAGAATGGGAGCTGGATTTGGAATGTTAATTTTTAATATGCATGGATTAAAAATACAATTAGTATATTAGTTAATGAAAAATTTATTCATAATAAACTCTGGGGAAAAATGGCATGAAAACATGGATACTTTTTTTTAGAATGTCATTGATCTAGTAAAAGGACACTAATATTTCTCCAACAGATTCTTCTCTAGGCCTAAATTGGAAACTAAAATATTACCTTAAAAAGTAACTATATTCTGTGAGAGAGAGCATATCTTCACAGGTATCTATAAACTACTGCAAAATATATACCTGAAAGCAGAAGTACACTAGAGCTTGCAGTGAGTACCTCCCTAACACTTCCTCTCCACTATTCCAAGCTTTGGGTCCATGATTGCTCAACAATTTGTTTGGCTTCGTATGTTAACTCTCTTTTCAGTCACCAGGTTCCAGATGCCATCAGGATGCTGGCCAGGCTTCCCTGGATTGAAGACCCCACCAAGGTGTCCTGAAGCTCAGCTTCCCCAGAGACACACCCTACTAGGGAAAGAGAGAGGCAGACTGGGAGTATGGACCGACCAGTCAATGCCCATGTTCAGTGGGGAAGCAATTACAGAAGCCAGACCTTCTACCTTCTGCAACCCACAATGAGCCTGGGTCCATGCTCCCAGAGGGATGGAGAACGGGAAAGCTATCAGGGGAAGGGGTGGGATATGGAGATTGGGTGGTGGGAATTGTGTGGAGTTGTACCCCTCCTACCCTATGGTTTTGTTAATTAATCCTTTCTTAAATAAATAAATAAAGTAACTATAGATTCAGATCAGCAGGGGTGCAGGGGTCACATAGGTTCCTAAGCTGAATATGGTTCCCAGATCACATCAAATCGATGGGATTTACAGTCAGTAATATTTTTATTAATGTTTATTTATGTATTTATTTATTCCCTTTTGTTGCCCTTGTAGTTTTATTGTTGTAATTATTATTGTTGTTATTGATGTCGTCATTGTTGAGTAGGACAGAGAGAAATGGAGAGAGGAGGGGAAGACAGAGAGGGGAAGAGAAAGATAGACATTTGCAGACCTGCTTCACCACTTGTGACATGACTCCCCTACATATGGGAAGCCAGGGCTCGAACCAGGATCCTTACACTGGTCCTTGCGCTTTGCACTACCTGCGCTTCACCTGCTGCACTCCCAACAGTCAACAATATTTACACACCTTTTCCATACTTGAGAGCTAATCTCTTCCCTGATCCAACTTTCTGGTCCTTTTTACAGCCATAACATCATCTTCCCTGACAATAACTTAGAGCCACCTGCATATTAGATGTCAGGCTCAGAAAAAAAAAAAAAAGAAAAAAACTAATGTAGTCATGAAATATAACTAAAATATAACTACAAAACAGAGACCACCCAACTCATCATCTGAACTATTTCAGCCTTTAGGTTCATGATTAGTCAACAATTTGTTTGGCTTTATATGTTTACTCTTCTTTCAGCCACCAGGTTCCAGATGCTAGCATGATGCCAACCAGACTTCCCTGGACAGACAACCCCACCAATGTGTCCTGGAGCTCTGCTTCCCCAGAGCCCCAGCCCACTAGGGAAAGAGAGAGACAGGCTGAGTATGGATCGACCTGTCAATGTCCATGTTCAGTGGGGAAGCAATTACAGAAGCCAGACCTTCCACCTTCTGCACCCCATAATGACCCTGGGTCTATACTTCTAGAAGGATAAAGAATAGGAAAGCTATCAGGGGAGGGTTGGGATACAGAGTTCTGGTAGTGGGTATTGAGTGGAGTTGTACCCCTCTTATCCTATGATTTTTGTCAGTGTTTCCTTTTTATAAATAAAAATTAAAAAACATATATGTAAGTAGGGCTGAGGAGAGACCATAATGGTTATACAAAAGACTTTCATGCCTGATGCTCTCAGCTCCCAAATGCAGTCCCCAGCATAAGCCAAAGCTGAGCAGTCTTCTGATCTCTCTTTCTCTATCTCTATCTCTGTACCATTCGCTATATATCTCACTAAGGAGAATAAATTAAAAATTATTTGTTTTAATTTTTTAATCTAAGTATTTTCATAGAAGAGTTTGCACTTTAATCTCTGATCAGTTAATGTGTTCACCATGAATTTAAACCTGGGAACTTGGGAAATGAGTTCAACAAGTGAAGCACTTGCCTTATAATACCTGGGTTTTTAGATTCTGTCCCTGATACCATACTGGTGCATCTAGGACAAACAGCATCCAAGTGACACAATGATGATTAAATAGTGCTTTGGTATCTCTCTCCCTCTCTCAAAAATCTGGAATAAAAATTAAGCTGGGGAGGTAGCATGTGCTATGCATGCACAAGACCCTGGATTCATTTCCAGACACTACATAAAAAGAAGAAGAAGAAAAGAAGAACCAAAACACACAAGTTCACTAAGCCCCAATAGATGAGGGCAGAAGTACTGACAGGGGAATTGGAAATTTGCATGAGCAGGTTATCTACTTCACACTCATTACTTCCTCATTTATGTCCAATTTAGCCAACTACTTCTCTTTCGGTTATACGTTACCTAATACAGGATATATACCTATGTATGTTCACAGATCTCTGTGTATATATTTACCTATATACTCTCTGAAAAATAAAGATGATATGCTAACATATCAAAGCCTGTACCCACTTTTGGCACAGGTAGGGACTCAAAAGGCTTTCATCTAATTAACTATAAACTTAAACATGTGAAACAAGAGCTCTGTAAAAGATCTTAAGGCTAACAACATATTATATAATAGACACTAGATTGAAGTAGAAAATAGAGGGCAGATATGACAGTAGAGTCTTTGATGTTATAGACAGGCAAACTGGAAAATATTCATCCTTCAGAAGCTCAAATCCACCCACACTGGAAATTGTCACTAACATACTCTTGCTCAGGAATAACACACACTCTGACTTGTAAAACTTATCTTGTTCTTTTATTCTTATACTAGGTAGAGGTGAAGGGACAAAGAGAAGACAATTTATAGTTCTAACAAAGTCAGTTTGAAACACATTAGAACTTGGATGGGGTAAGAGCATAAACACTAAATATATATTTAGTGTATATATTAAGTACTAAATATATACACTAAATTTATATACACTAAAACAGTGAGAAGATTAGAGCAATATAGAAAACCATTACCCCTCTGAAATTCTAAATCTTTATCTGGAAGACATCTCAGCTTTGAAATATCATACATCCATTCTATAGAATTGGGCAATTTTCTCTTCACTTAATTTCATTGCTTAGCTTGCGACAACAATCTTCTATGTTTATCTCAGTAACACAGTGTAATATGGTTGCATCTATTCGGTTGTCAGAAAAGTTATGATGAATCTTACGATAGAAAAACAGAAGAATACATGATAACTTTTCTGACCGCCTAATACTTTTTGAAAAATGGCTTTCTTTTGCAGATTTAATAAAGCTTAGAGTGTTGCTTTGAAGGAAAACATGGAGCAGTAGTCATTTCTTTTGCTTTACTATGGTGGTGATGATAAAGCTAACTAAATCCTACTTCCTGGAATTTGTGAATCCATTAGTTTAGATGAAAAATAAAAATGGGACTGTACATATATATATATGTATATATATATATATATATATATATATCCTTAAAGTTTAAAGTTAAGAACCGTGAATTTCAGCAGCAACAAATGCTGGAGAGGTTGTGGGGACAGAGGAACCCTTTTACATTGCTGGTGGGAATGTAAATTGGTACAGCCTCTGTGGAGAGCAGTCTGGAAAACTCTCAGAAGGCTAGACATGGACCTTCCATATGATCCAGTAATTCCTCTCCTGGGGTTATACCCCAAGGACTCCATAACACCCAACCAAAAAGAGGTGTGTACTCCTATGTTCATAGCATTACAATTCATAATAGCTAAAACCTGGAAGCAACCCAGGTGCCCAACAACAGATGAGTGGCTGAGAAAGCTGTGGTATATATACACAATAGAATAGTATGCAGCTATCAAGAACAATGAACCCACCTTCTCTGACCCATCTTGGACAGAGCTAGAAGGAATTATGTTAAGTGAGCTAAGTCAGAAAGATAAAGATGAGTATGGGATGATCCCACTCATCAACAGAAGTTGAGTAAGAAGATCTGAAAGGGAAACTAAAAGCAGGACCTGATCAAATTGTAAGTAGGGCACCAAAGTAAAAACCCTGTGGTGAGGGGTAGACATGTAGCTTCCTGGGCCAGTGGGGGATGGGAGTGGGTGGGAGGGATGGGTCACAGTCTTTTGGTGGTGGGAATGGTGTTTATGTACACTGCTAGCAAAATGTAGACATATAAATCACTAGTTAATTAATATGAGAGGAGGAAAATCAATTGTATGTCTCAAAGTTTTTCAAAACACAAACTGAATCTTTTTAATATATAGGCTGTGTATTTGATATGCAGACTCTCTCAAAAGCCTAGACCAAGTAGATCAGAAGCATCCAATAGCACAGCTATATACAAGATACTGGGTACTGTACAGCAAACCCTAACAAAAGGACTTTTCAAAGTTAACCTAATTACCAAATAATGTGATGATAACATTAACTATCGATTGTCTTTTTGAACCCTAAGACAGCAGGAACCTCACATCTCCACTATAGAGCCCCTACTTCCCCCAGTCCTGGAACCCTTGGATAGGGTCCACTTTCCCGTATGCCTCTCCCAATCCATATCAAATAATATTGCATCTGCCGATCACAACCTAACCAACGCAACGATTGCCACCTCAACATGCTTCACTTCAGACTGTGTCCAGAGACTTCATGTGTGGAATGACAACTCTTCAGCTTCATTACTCGGGTGAGACCTTTCCTTTCATAGTATACTCTAATTTCATCTCAGGTGGTTCACTTTCTAACAAAGTCCCCAAACCTAGATATACACCAGTTTCTGTGTGAGAGAGCATATGTTCACACGTATCCACAAACTACTGCAAAATATATACCTGAAAGCAGAAGTACACTAGAGTTTGCAGTGAGTATCCCCCTAACACTTCCTCTCCACTATTCCAAGCTTTGGGTCCATGATTGCTCAACAATTTGTTTGGCTTCGTATGTTAACTCTCTTTTCAGTCACCAGGTTCCAGATGCCATCAGGATGCTGGCCAGGCTTCCCTGGATTGAAGACCCCACCAAGGTGTCCTGGAGCTCAGCTTCCCCAGAGACACACCCTACTAGGGAAAGAGAGAGGCAGACTGGGAGTATGGACCGACCAGTCAACGCCCATGTTCAGCAGGGAAGCAATTACAGAAGCCAGACCTTCTACCTTCTGCAACCCACAATGAGCCTGGGTCCATGTTCCCAGAGGGATAGAGAATGGGAAAGCTATCAGGGGAGGGGGTGGGATATGGAGATTGGGTGGTGGGAATTGTGTGGAGTTGTACCCCTCCTACCCTATGGTTCTGTTAATTAATCCTTTCTTAAATTAAAAAAAAAAAAGAAGAGAAATACAGTATTTCCCACTCCCCCCCAAAAAAGAACCGTGAATTTGAAGATTATCCCAGATTATCCTGGTAGACCTAACCTAATCATACCAGTTGTTAAAAACAGTCCATTACCCAGCCTAATCCAGGCTCTGAAAGACATAAATACACAGGGTTAAATGTGATTTGAGAAGTCAACCACTGGTGGAAGCACTGAAAACAGATGACAAAGAATGTAAGTAGTCCCTGGTAGCTGGAAACTACTTATCCCTAGCATCTCCAGAAAGAGAAGAAAAGAGAAAAGAAAAGGAAAAGAACGGAAAAGAAAAGAACGAAATGCAATCCTAGCAGCTTGATTTTAGAACAACCTATGGGAAACTTCTGATACACTGAGATGTATTCTAATAAATTTGAGTTGTTTTGAGTCACATGGAAGCAGTAAAAAAATAAATAATATAAAATGCATGCCCATTGTTTGGTTTACATGAATATATATATACATATACACATAATATATATTACATTCAACGTGAAATAATAGTAAAGTCTTTAGAAAGAAAACATCTTTCAACATCTTTATAAACATATAAAACATATCAAACATGTCCCATCAATATATATTGATATAAGACATATCAACATATAAAACATCTTTATATCTCCAACCTCAGGTGAGGTTGAAGATATAACTCACTACATGGAATGTATTCTTGGCCATGCATGGCTCTGGTTCAAGATCTGACACTAAGAGTAGCTGTGACATTTGGGAAACTCTGGTGGTGTTCTCTCTCTCTCTTTCTCTCTCTGATGAGAACTGTGACTCTGGAGTGTACCAGCTACACACACACACCTCAAAAGGCAATTAAACACACACATAGACATACACACACAATATATATATATATATATATATATATATATTCAATAATATATGCAGTCAAATTGAATTGTCCATAATATAAAATTATATCAAGTTCATTTATATTCAAGCAATAACAGCTACATTAAACTGGTGTCTCACTAGCAGTTATGATAGGTTAGAAGGTACAATCCAAACGCAAGGGGTACTACTTCAGACTTTGTCCAGAGATATCAGGTATGGAATATCAACCCTTAAGCCTATTACTCGGGTGAGACATTTCATTTCATAGTATTCTGTAATTCCATTCCAGGCAGTTGACTTCCTAACAAAGTCCCATAACCTAGATATAGACCAGGTCCCGTGAGATAGAAATTAGGGCAAAATATATACCTGAAAGCAAAAGTACACAATAGTCTGCAGTGATTCAGTATAAAGTTCATAATGAAATAGTGTCTACTTAGACTTACATACCCTCCTCACCTACTTCCTATTACAATTCTTTCACTCACTACAAAGCTAACTTTATCAAAGCAAGGACTGCAAAAGCTGAATAAGGGCAAAAGACTGGCATACTTTAATGATGACTCTTTAGTCACTATCAGGGCACCCCATCACCTGGGGCCCTATTCGGGGAGTCCTGAGATTCCCAAACAGACATGATGGGCCTAGACCTCAAAAAAATCCCTCTCTCCATTGTTACTGGTCATCTGTATCATGAACAACACAATAGATCCCTTTGTGGGTCCCCCATAAGACCTTGCTCTCAACTTGAATGAACAATAGTAGAGAATGTTCCGTCCTCTGAAGGGAGGATAGACAACATCCTCTATGCTACACCTGAGGAAGATGGGTCGATATTGGGGCAGCTTGGAATGTTCCTACTCATGACCACAGAATGTGAGCTCAGATCTACAGGGATGCAGAGGTCACATAGGCTCCTAAGCTGAATATGGGCTCCAGACCAAATCAAATCAATGTGGCTTACAGTCAACAATATTTATACCCCTTTCCCATATTAGGGAGCTACTCTCTTCCCTGACCCAGCTTTCTGGTCCTTTTCTAGCCATGACATCATCTCCCCCACAATAACTTGGATCCACCTGCACATCAGATTTCAGGCTCAGGGGAAAAAAAACAACAACTAGTATAGCCACAGGCTCTTTGGAATATAACTAAAATATGCCTACTAGCTATCTACAAAATGGAGGACCCCCCCCCAACTCTTCATCTGCACTATTCCAGCCTTTAGGTCCATGATTGCTCAACAATTTGTTTGGCTTTATATGTTAACTCTCTTTTTAGCCACCAGGTTCCAGATGCTAGCATGATGCTGACCACACTTCCCTGGATAGACAGCCCCACCAATATGTCCTGGAGCTCCAATATGTCCCCAGAGCCCCACCCTACTAGGGAAAGAGAGAGGCAGGTTGGGAGTATGGATTGACCAGTCAACACCCATGTTCAGTGGGGAAGCAATTCCAGAAGCCAGACCTTCCACCTTCCGCATCCCACAATGACCTTGGGTCCATACTCCCAGAGGGTTAAATAGGAAAGCTATCAGGGGAGGAGATGGGATACAGAGATCTGGTGGTGGGAATTGTGTGGAGTTGTACCCTTCTTATCCTATGGTTTTGTCAATGTTTCCTTTTTATAAATAAAAAAAATTTAAAAGAATTTACAATCCAATTTCAAAAATGTCAATTTGATCAGACAGTCTACAAAATGTGAAAAACAGAGAATAGCTTCTTTATACATTTTCATAATCTCCACCACTAACTTTCTTTGCTACCTGGAATTACTTGCATGGCCTTTAGCAAAACCTGGTTTAACTTTTCTATTTCTAGTTTTTTTGTAGCCAATAAAAATGATACTCCACTCATCATAAAAAGAAGGGTGAAGTAAGATCATAAATATGAGGAGTTTTGGGGTTTAGAGTATCACACAGATACATTCTCCCATCGATCCATGCCATATTGATTCTCAGATCTTTTCATCTATTTTTTCTTTTGTTTTGCCCTTCCACATGCTAGATCTCAATTATCTTAATAGTTTCCTAATGGTTCTGCAGTTCTATCTGTTGTTTCTTTTCCTGCCAGACTCACAATGGTCAGTACCATAGCTAATTGTCCAAGACAGTGTCTTATCTGCATGTACCATTTAATGGTTTTAAATTTTGAATGAAAAAGTGCAACCATCTTATCCTAATACCCAAGGCCCAAAGCAGTGTTACTCTCCACTAAAATACCCACAAATATATTGTATCTTTACCAGCTGAATTCTCCTGGTTCCTTTTCTTCCATTATACAATATTTGAGTTCTAAGATTTTTTATTTTTATTTTTATTATTCAGCTTTACTAAGTTCGAAGATTTTATTCGAGTTGAGCTGAAGTTTCAGTTCCTTTATGGAACTTAGAACAATAAATCCAGTCCTGACTCCTTACTCTAACCTCTTTATCACTTGTCTAATGTCTCTGACCTTTTATTTTTCCTTCCTTATCCCACACCATGCCATGATTAATATAAGATGTTGGTTGTTGATTATCATGAAAATCTTCCATAACATTTTCTTATAACTATGTTATGTTATTCCTGTTTTGACAATTTACTGAGTTACTTCAGCTTTATCTAAGATGCTCTTCCCTTAGATGCAAGCTTTCCAAACCCTACTTACATTTCAACAATCAGGTAAAGTTTTCAGCACCTCCTAAGATCATAACAGCCACTCTAGCTTGTGCGCTCTTTGAATTATTGATTTAGATAACTGAGTTTGTTTTGTTACATACTTCTATCTATGTAACTCATGATTTTTCTTCCAAACAAATTTCAACTCCTTAAGAATGAACCTTTATAATACTCTTTGAATATAGAATGTTACCTTTGTCATATACTTGTCAGTCAAGCTCTAAGACCCTTAATTTCTTTATTTGTAAAGTGGAGAAAAATGTCTGAGAACAAACCTCTGTGCCTGGCACAAAGTAGTTTTCATTATATGTTTATTGTTTGTATAATAGTAGTTTATAAGCTTCTATCCCAACCCATTCCCCGCCACTCTGTCCACTTATACATAAAGGCTACTCGTTAGACTAATTATTCCATACTCAAATGGGTGTACCTCTAATCTTTGGATGGTTTGTTGCTCACCACAATGACCACAACTAATGATATGCTATCCAGAGGACAGACGCTCCCAGAGGTCGGTGCTTTGTTAGTGAGATATTGAAGGAACACACTGTCATCTTTTGATCTTGAACCTTATATTTTCCAACTATAATAACACTTGCCTCCTTAGCAAGAGTTCAAATGAGATACATTTTGTGAAAGTGTTTTATAAAGTATTCATAACATATAAAGCACTGTTACAATGTCCTTACTTAAAATTTTGTTTTAGTTAAATTGCTTTCCCAAATATAAGGGAAGAGGCTGCAAACAATTCTCAAAAGACTGTCAATTCATTCATGTTCTTTTCCAATGGATCTTTATGGATGTTCTATTACTGTGCTTGTAACAAGACATGCAAAGGTGTAATAATACATCTGCCCTCAAAAACAATCTCACAGTATCCTTTTTCCCTTCTCACCTTTCACCTTAAGCCATCCTGTTTATCAACTGAACAGTTTACGTGTCTGTACATGAGACAGGATGGGGTTGAGGAAGAAGCTGAGTAGCTGACACTGAAGGGGATTCATCTGTATGATCAGCTCTGTTGTACCATGTGAACCACAATAACTGTATTTATGGTAGTGAATCTTCTAGAGATGAAAAGTCTTAGCCCCAGAAAGCAATGCCAAATTATGAAAAATCTGGAGGCAGAAGAAAACCACCAAAGGGTATTCTTTAAAAAAAAAAAAAAGTGTACCTGAAGAATCTGACCACATATCATTATGACTCATAGCAAAATGGTCCCTGGTGATTCACTGCTACTTATTTTTTTAAGAGTGATAATTATCTTTACTGTTTAAATTAAGCTTTTCTTATTTCCAAAAACAATTTTTAAAAACCCTTGAGGCTTTGTTGGATTTTTATTCCATTGTTTAATGTAAATAAGATTAAATTCTCTGAGTCTTTCAAGTCTCAAATAAGACTTTGTTACACTTTTAAAATACAGATGTGTTTAAAGTTTCCATTTTAGATCACTTTTTGAAAGAATAAAAAAATTTAATTGCAAGTCAGCTATAAAAGATAATTTTTAAAGATATATAAATAAAGATATATTATAAAATAAGATTTTTCTATATTTCACATGTAGAGCACTTAGGTAAGCAAAGGGAGAGAGAGGGAGTAAGGGAGAAGTCTATGAGATGCTTTTAATGCTTATATTTAGGCAAGTATTAACCTACTTCAAAACCAATATCAGTTTCATAGTAAATGAGTTTTGACATGTGCATGATTATGGTTCTATTTTAAGTGAAAATAGCCTGGCTTAAGGCTGAGAATCTTCTGAGATATTAACCACTCAGATATTCTCACTACTACATTTTATTCATTAGTGAGTGAATATCCATCTGATAGGTAGATTGGATGCAACTGAAGTCCCCATTAAGTAATTCAGCTATTTTAAATGCCTGGTAATAAGGAAAAAAAGCCCTGGAATACTCTAAAGTCAACAACAGAAGCATATAGTCTAAAGGCTAGACTATCTCATGAGTACAGTCCTCAGTGTCTTTAGTAAGTCTGCACATCTGGAAGAGAAATTGGCACATCATAGTTTGTTAGCTTTTTAACTGTAATAAAGTCAGAAAAAATGAACCAAACTGAAAGGACATATATGTTTATGAATATATATTATAATGATCTGATATGACTTATTGGACATACAATTGCATTTTGCCAACTTTTCCATCATTTAGTGAATTTGGATTGCTACTAACTTTTACCAAATGTTTAATGAAGGCACTTCTCTGTTTCCCCATATTTGCTTGTTTAGTAGCTCTTACTTATGAAGTGGGATTGCTTAATTCCTGACTATATGATGTATGAATATACTCTTTGTATTTGAGAACATAGGTGGACTCACATTATCGGAAATTTATATGATGTTACAAACTCACCAAAAGCTTAGTGTTCAAGCACCTTAAAGGAAGAATACCTGATAATTGATTCATAGAATTCTATACACTACATCCATATTATCTTATATGCCTGGAATATATCTAAAACAGTGTTTTAGACACATAACTTTTATACTATGAGAGTTAATTCTAGATCTGACTGAAATTATAATACTAAATTATTTTTTTAAAACTTTGTATTTCAAGAAAATTAAAAAGACAACTAACTGATCTGCTCTAACAATAAATGCACATATTAATACAAAACATTTTCTAACAACTTGTATTACTGTCTAACTAATTAACTGACCATTCTTTTTCAGATACTATAGTCAAGCTGAGGACCAAGTAAAAATGTATTTGCCTAAGTTTAATATATACACAGTCATTGTTCAAGAGCATTGTTCAACAATCATGAACTCCTGTCATATTCAGTGTAATAGCCTATACTTAGGGGCATCTATGAAATGTTTGCTGAGGAGAATGATAACAACAGTGGTCAGTATATTTTAGTGAGCCTTTCTCTGAAAGCCATTGTCTCCAAAGTTACTGCCTTTAACTGACATGAATTTGGATGAGGGCTTTAGTGAATGAAGCAATAGAAAAATATTATCACAATTTGTTCTGCAACTTAGAAATTGCTAACAGCAGCATTGATCATCCTCACTTTCTTCATTAGTAAAATAGGAATATTTCATACCCTGAGAAAAATGTAAGGGTTTTAGATAATATAATAGTAAAAGTGTTACAGAGTGATGTATAGTAACTATGTGGTTAATGTTGACAATACTTATAATTAACATTATCTTCCCTAGATCCAAAGCACACTTTTAGCAGATGCACAAATAAAATCAGGTCCTCAAACAAATACTTATTGCTATTTTTCTCCTTTGTAGTTACTAGAGATAAATTGAACAACTTTTACATTAACCTAATACTATCATCATACTTTTAAGACTCATCATTTGTATGTTCTGTTTTTATGCCTGATTGTGAAAGTAGGTTTGTGATGTTTCAGGACAACAGAGCAATTTGGTCTTTCTGATTAAGACAATCTGCTGACAATATAGCAGGATTAAATTCCACTCTAGAAAGCAGATGGTATTATATGCAAACCACAATGTGTTATCAGGGTGGTTCCCACAAAGGATACTTACTGGCAAAAACTTCTGATACTTATTATCAAAATTTTATTTTTTTCTTTATAAGAATTTATGTTAGAAAATTAAGATGTACAAATGAATAAGACAAAAAAGAAAAATTATCCAAAAATGCCATTCCTCAGAAAAAAAATATACACCTGGTGGGGGAGATAAAGAAATTGTGAAGCGTGGAAAATTTTTATAATTTGCATTTTGATCTACAGTAGTTGTTTTCATCACACTAACTAATTATTAAGCAATATTTTTTGTACATTAATTCTTGCACATCACCTTAAAAAGTTGTAGAATTTTATTATGTAGACACTTCTTCTAGCGTTTGCCATTCTTCCATAGCCAGTCAACAGCGTCAGGTTGAAAGCTGTCAGGAGCTGCTTGTTGCTGGCTTTGAAAGTGACTGGGACCTATGTGGATTCAGTCGGCTAGGAAGGATCGTCAGTTTCCCCAATGAATGGGTACTCACGGGATGCACCACGAGAAGGTCGATCCAATGCATCCCATGTAGACACTAATTTAATTGATAATATAATCTATAATCAAAAATAGTTGTTATACTTTTTTCAGCACTATAACTAAGATTGCTATGAAGATTGCTGTGCACAGATACAGTTTTTGAAGTAATTATTTATATTAAAAATACCACACTTTATTTCTTTTTTTCTAGGAAAATATTCTTTAGAGTTTTTTCCTCCCCCTGTGCAGAATGCTTAGTTAGGAAAAATTAATCTCCATATGAGTTCTCAGAGATTAAAGTCAATATAGGACCTGTACAGACCTAAAGATAATATTTGCATAATGGGTGAACACAAGAGATAGGTAAATGCAAGCCATGGTGAGTATACAGGGTTCCATTTTGGTAAAAAGTGCCTATTATGTTAATTGAAAGTAGTAGGTCCTCAGTAGTTTGTGTGTGCATGTGTGCATTTTTAGGTTGAGAGTGCATATTATAGATACATCGTGAGTGAGGCATGCAGAATTTCACCCTGAAGGACTGACTACAAAATAAGTCTTGACAGCAGTTTTCAACAACAGGGAAAAATATTATTCTTTGCTAACTTTGCTTTCAATGTATATAGAAATATAGCTGTAAGTTATAGAAATGTCATATTTCTCTAAAGATGTTAAGAACCACATGTATGCATTTTAAATTTATTTATGCAGTAGCTAGCAAATCCTTGGTTTAAAAAACTGTGTTTTTACCTCTGTATGATTATCAATTCTGAAAATACTTCTTAATTATTACATCTTTCCAAGAGCAGTTTTCAAAGGTTAGTTTTGAAAATATTTTAAGATTGTTTATTCCTAAGGAATGTATGTTTTTCAGCTTTTATGAACTAAAATACTAAGAAACATTATGTATTAATGAAACTACAATAAAAGTTGTGATTGTAGGCCTGCAAAATAGCTTGCCTTGAAGGTGACCTACTTTGTCATGTGTAAGCTAGTTTCTAGTCTAATCCTTACCATGTGAGCGGAAGTTTTGTGCTGTGGTAACTCTCCTTCTCTTCGTTTGTTTTTTTTCTGCCTATGTCTATCTGAATAAATTATCCCAGGTCAATGAAGCCCTGGTGATAACAAATCAAAAATGTTGTGATGTTTTTCAGTTAAAATATTCTGGACCCGAACCGCCCCTTCATGGGAAGGAGTTTTGGTGTTATGATCTTTCTCTCTCTCTCTCTCTTTCTAAAAAAAGTTGGCCTGAATGATGTTCTTAGGTGACATAACTAACAAGATAAATAAATAAATAAATAAATAAAATAAATTTTGGTAGTTAAATCATTTGGTCAAAATTTTTAAATATTTTTAATATCACCAATTACTGTCCACAAATTATGTTCACCAAAGTACTTCCAACAGTTAATGAACCTTACCATTCTTAAATACTATCACTAAAACAATCTTTGTTCACATATTGTTTTTCTTTGCATAATATTGCCCTACGTTTTTTAAAAATTGTAATTTGGTAAGTTATTTACCACCCACCAAGTTTTTAAAATATATATTTAGCTCTCACTTTGTGATCTTTTTTTGTGAAATTTTTGTCAAGTATACTTCATCACTTAAATATAGAATGCTTTTCATTATTTATCATGTGACTTATTTATGTAGTACTCTTACATAAATATGTACATATGCACCAGTGCTTTCATCATACATTTTTATTTTGATTTTTATCCCAGGATATCTCAAGGCTGATTTTTATGTAATTTAATCTGCTACCATTGGTACCAAACTTTGAAATTCTCACTTTACTCAGAGATCATAGAATCATTTGCACCTTTATAGGTTTTGGAATTAACTTCTAAGAATATAATATCTTAGAGTATTAGTTAAGTTTGGAAAATATACATACAGACACTCCTGTATAATAGAATGTATATAATACAGATCTTACATTTTTCCTCAAATGACTAATTATAGCATCACTTATTGAATAACTTCCTACCATTATTGATTTGAAAATCTACTTTGATTAAATATTATTTTTCAGTTGTGTTTTTAGATTTTTCTTCTATTGTTTTATTATATGTCAGTTGTCTTCTATTTTAATTATGGTGGATTTTATTTTTAAAAAACAATAGGACAGATTCCTGATTTTTTAAATTTTATTTAATTAATTAATTTTATTTTTGTACCAGAGCACTGCTCAGCTTATGACCTTGGGATTTTGGAGCCCCATGTGTGAAAGTATCTGTGCATAGTCATTATGCTATTTACCCCTGCTTATTTTCTAAAAATTTAACATGTCTCATATTTTCTTTCAAATAAACTTAAAAGTTATTTTGGCACATTTTCATAGTTAAAGATTCACAAGTTGTCCATTAGCAACCTAATGAGAAATTGTAATCCCACTATTTAAAATAGTAATATTTTTTGCTGGTAAAAGAGTAAGGTTGACTATGAAACAGGACCCTATAAGAGTGTGAATTATTTTAATCTGTGTTTTTAATGTTGGTATAGAGTCATTTAGATGAAAATGAACTTGAAAATAGGATGTTGGACTTGTAGTCATTCATCAAGTTTTATTAATTTTGCCCTGCGATATTTTTCTAAGTGTAAATTACATATTTCAGGCCCAGAATCACATGTTTTATATTATACTTTTTGTTACCTTAAAACTTATATATTTAAAAAAAAAAGGTTATTAGGCTTAGGCTTCTTTTAAAGATATGATCATATTCCCTTTTTTCTAATTTTAATTTTTTATTTATAAAAAAGGAAGCATTGACAAAACCACGGTTATAAGAGGGGTACAACTCCACACAATTCCCACCACCAGAACTCCGTATCACATCCCCTCCCCTGATAGCTTTCCTATTCTTTAACCCTCTGGGAGTATGGACCAAAGGTCATTGTGGGATGCAGAAGGTGGAAGGTCTGGCTTCTGTAATTGCCTCCCCACTGAACATGGGCGTTGACAGGTCAATCCATACTCCCAGCCTGCCTCTCTCTTTCCCTAGTAGGGTGGGCTCTGGGAAAGCAGAGCTCCAGGACACATTGGTTCATATTCCCTTTCTTACAAGAAGTCTTCTTCATTCTGTCCGGATGTTGGTATAATCTTTTGCTGAGAACTAGATCAGACTGCCTATTCCTGTATAATACTTTTCATTATTGATGTGGTGTATGTTTGCTGCTGTATGTACACAATCTGTGTACAACAGATTACAAACATACTAGTTCTCAAGAAACAGTACATGGTTGTATGTCCCTCAGGGTCATTTCCAATACTGTGAGTCAATATTGTTGTTTTTATTCCCTCCAAGGAATAAAAGGAATGCTATTTATTTAACTCTAGTCTTAATTTTATTGTAGGCTGATACAATATTGAGTGATTACAACATTTATTTGATTTAGAATAGGATAGCTTTTATAGTGAATCAACACTGATTAGCACTGTGTCAGTGTGGGTGATACAGAAATCTTTTATATGGAACTGTATGTATTTAAAGACTTTGGGCAAAAATCATGAAATAAAGTAGAGTCACAGATTCTCCATTTTCAAAAAAAATGGAAAAAGTCAGCAAACTTGGGTGATACAATTAGAAAAGGAGTGAATAAGGAAAATGAAGATTTTGGTGGGGCAAAACGTAAATATTTTCTAATTACTGTATACTTACTAATTATTTCCTAAGCAGGCACAGTCAGTATGGAGTAAAAGAAAGGTTTTAAAAAATTTTTCAGAGTAAGTAACAGTATATCCATTGGTAGCTGTGGGAAAAGTTAAGTGAAATTCCTCAAGAGTAGAGGAACCAAATTTAGAACATTGGCTGAAGCAGAAGGTTGTCAGTACTTACCATATTAAAGGATGCTGTGGTCTTGCGCTGGCAAACCAAACCTTGTAGATGGGCTGTATCTGTGTCTAGCTGGAGTGGGTCAGAGAACAACACCTTTAGTACCTTAAGAAGAATGTGCAGAACAAGATTTCCCAGCAAATGGTACAGAACCCTGATTAAACTCATTCTCTTTCTCTTCCCTCAATCTCTGTAGTTATGCCAAAAGGGACAATAAAAATGAACTGAAAAAAAAAATAAAACTACTCTCAAATATTAGCCCAGAGGGGGAAAATGTATAGATACCAGAGATAGTAAGAAAAACATTAGGAAAAACACACCTACACTCTACTATATAGAACTCAAAGTGTTTAAATTAAGACATTTATGTAAAACATGAACAAGAGGAAAATAAATATAATAGCAATAAGACAAGCAGAAAAAAGTAAAAAGAAGGTAGAAAGGCAGGTAGGAAGGTAGATGGGTAGAGAAAACGAAGGAAAGAAAAGGGAAAGAGAAGAAAAAGGGTAAAATGAGGACAGAAAGGAAAATATAATAGCAGCAAATTTAGGTGAAAAATCTTTGAAGAAAAAACAATTGAAACTCATTTCTCAAGAGCACTTCATTATAGAAATAATGTAGTAAGTATCTATCTTTAGTAAACAGAACAAAAACTTAA
The DNA here is from genome assembly GCF_950295315.1 of Erinaceus europaeus. NCBI lineage: Eukaryota > Metazoa > Chordata > Mammalia > Eulipotyphla > Erinaceidae > Erinaceus > Erinaceus europaeus. Next base: position 116,015,656 of record NC_080165.1, on the reverse strand, counting down.
GTTGACACATAGCAGAGATTAAAAAATGATTCTAGAACAGCAACTCATAGACTTCTGCTGTTTTGTATGACCTGTGAAAGCAACTCAACATCAGTTTTTATATTTGTAAGGGTTGTAAGAAAACAGACTATGTTGACAGAGACCAGCCTTGCACACAAAGCCTGAAATAATTACTCTCTGACCCTACATAGAAAAGCATATTGACTCCTGCTTGTGAGCAGTAAAATAGACTAGGAGCCAAATAATGTCATTATAGGCTTGAATATCTACAGGTCATAAGTGTTAACTGAAAAATGCAAGAAATATTCATTTTGAATTCAAAAGGTAAAGAGGTTAAAAGAACTATTGAAGTAGAAAACAAAGAAAATTAGCAGACAAATATAATCTGGTCTTTGAAGTATCATCTGGACAAACTTAAACACTATTTAAGGTGTTATTCAGTAATTTCTTAATAGAAAGAACACATGATTCTATAGGTCAAATGTTTACACTATTCACAAGACTGATAAAGGACTGCCAAGACTGGGACAGACACTGACTAAGATAATGAACTTAAAGTCAGAGAGAATTCTAGGATCCAGGTACAATATACAGTAGGGCGAACAGGAGTGCATCAGGAAGACCTCAACTATTTCCACAATAATATTCAACACCGTAAGGCATTACAGAGATACTTATAGTGCTCTGAGGGAGGAAAAAATTACATAGGTTACTGCAGACTTTATTGGTGAATAAATATATTGAACTCAGAGGCTGTGATACGTTCCAAAGGAACAGTGCGCCCATTAGAGAAGAACAAAGAGGCCATTGAACTCAGAATTCCACAGTACCAGGGCCCACAGGACAGCAAGGAGGTCAGAAATCCACCAGGAAGGCCACTTAGAAACCTCTTCCCCCTTGTGGAATGAAATTGCGAAAAGGAAGATGAACCTGCAGGAGTTTGAGTTCATTCATATGAACATAAGAACATTTTCTCTACTTTTGCCAAGCTCAACCTACAAAGTTCCTTTCCCTGAGACCTCTGCCTCAAGAGGAAGCCGTGGAAGACCAGGAACTTCCTTCACTCCTCAACAGTATTGTCTCTTATATTACAACTCTCTCATCTAGAGACGAAATTTGAAAGTTGAAAAATTATTCCCCCAAAAAATTACTCAACAAAAATTGTTCCCAAAAATTATTCAACAGCTGTACTCTAAATCATCACCTCTCCCCCCAGATGATTTAAAAATAATAATAATAAAGTAACATGTACCATTTAGAAGACATTCTTGTATTATCTTCAGGTTGTTAACATATGCCTTCACAGACTTGTATTTTCTTTATCTTTTCTTTTTAAATTTTACTTGCCCATTTTATTCTTATCATTATTTTTTAAATATGTATTTATTCCCTTTTGTTGCCCTTGTTGCTTTATTGTTGTAGTTACATTATTATTGTTGTTGTCATTGTTAGGATAGAGATAAATGGAGATAGGAGGGGAAGACAGAGAGGGGGAGAGAAAGATAAGGCTGAACCGCCTGTGAAGCGACTCCCCTGCAGGTGGGGAGCTGGGGGTTTGAATCAGGATCCTTACAGCGGTCCTTGTACTTTGCGCCACATGCGCTTAACTCGCTGCACTACTGCCAGACTCCCATCATTATTATTTTTTTAGTACACTATTCACCTCTGGTTTGAGGTGGTGCAGGAAGAATGAACCTGGGACCTCAGATTCCTAAGTCATGAGCTCTGCATAACCATTATAATTATCCTCCCAGCCTTAGACTTGTCTTGTTATTATTGAATTGTTTTTTTGCTTTTTTTAGGGAGTTTTTTTTTAAAGAATTTATTTATTTATTTATGAGAAATTCTAGGAGAGAAAGAACCAGACATCACATGTGCTGCCAGGAATTGACCTGAGAACCTCATGCTTGAGAGTTTAGTGCCTTATCCACTGCGCCACCTCCCGACAATGGGAGGTTTTCTTAAAAATATATATTTTATTTATTTATTTTGTTTACCAGAGCGCAGTTCAACTCTGGGTTGTGGTGGTGTGGGGGGATTGAACCTGGGACTTTGGAGCATGAGAGTCTCTTTTTATAACCATTATGCTATCTACTCCCACCAGCTGCTACTGCTATTGTCAGTATAACTTAAGCTTCTTCTATCATGATGCAAATTTTCCCTCTGTAGGTATAACTGCGCCTTGATCCACACTGAAGTTTGAGGAAAGAAGCAGCCTAAATTTTTGTTAAGACTAGGTTTTTTCCTCCCAGAGGATTTTTTTTTTCCTAACACCAGTTCAGAAATAATCAAGTTCCTTCTTCCCCCTCATGCAATGGTGGTATATGATTTAAGTTGACTCCCTGAATATAGTTTCTCCATCTTCATAAAAAGCTTTAACAAGTTAACAGGCTATTTCTTTTTTATTTAATAGATCACTTTATTGGAGGAAATATGGATTTACAAGACTGTCGTTGTCACGAGTGTATAATTTCACATCTCCCCATGATAGGTGTTAGCACTCCACATCTACCTCATAGGACACTGAGTCCCCACGTGCCTTTTTCTTATCCCACCTCTACTTTTCAGAGTCAACAAGCCCTTTCTTAATTTGTTTTTCTTGCCACTAGGGCTTCACTTATAATTTGCACCTGCACAATTCTATTGCTACCAGCAAACTTTTTTTTCCAGATAGAGAATTAGATGCATACACACACACACACACACACACACACACACACACACACACACACACACACAGAGAGAGAGAGAGAGAGAGAGAGAGAGAGAAGGAGAATATAGAAACCACAATACCTCACTACTTTTCTGAAGTTTCCCTTTTGCTGGTACTTTCAAAACTTGCTCCTCCAGTATGATAAAGTATGCTCTCTACTAGGCTATTGGGTAAGTTATCACCAAGCCCCCCCCCCCATTTTTTTTTCACTGGGTCATCTCAAAGACTTCACCTCCTGGCCGAACTTTTTAAGATACAAAGAGCAAAACAGAGGAAAAGATGGGGGCAAGAAATCCCAACACCAAGGCTACCATTTTAATGTTGTGGGGGCTAGGCTCCAGTGATCCTCAATTTCTTAATTTGTTCACGAGCATTTTGTTATTCATAAGACTATACTTTTCCTTATTTGTCATTTGACCTTGATTTGTCTTTATAAATAATACTATACATGAGACTGGGTAGTGGTACACCTGTTCGAGGGCGCATGCTACAATATGCAAAGACCTGGATTCAAATCCCTGATCCTGGGTCCCCATCTGCAGGGAGGAAGCTTCTCAGGTGGTGATGCAGTGTTACAGGTCTCTTTCTGTCTCTCTTCCTCTCTATATCCCCCTGCCCTCTTGATTTCTCTATGCCTCTATAAATAAATTAAATTAAATTAAAAAAAATTTTTAAAGAATAATATACTATAAATCTGACATTGAAATGTACAAGTACAGGCATCCTTTAAGTTGAAAGTTTTCAAAAGATAATGCTCTACTTTATTTTGAGAAATGAAAACTAGCCTACTTAGAAGTGAATCAAAACTAAATTTTCGGGAGTCAGGCGGTAGCACAGTGGGTAAAGTGCAGGTGGCGCAAAACACAAGGACCAGCTGAAGGATCCCAGTTCGATCCTCCGGCTCCCCACCTGCAGGGGAGTCACTTCACAAGCAGTGAAGTAGGTCTACAGGTGTCTATCTTTCTCTCCCCCTGTCTGTCTTCCCCTCCTCTCTCCATTTCTCTATGTCCTATCCAACAACAACGACATCAATAATAACTACAACAATAGAAAAAACAAGGGCAACAAAAGGGAATAAATAAATAAATATTTAAAAACACCTAAATTCTCAATAGACAGATAGTAAGGTAAAAGACTGATGAGCACCAAACCCACTTAAACATAAAATTAATGCAAAAACAATTTTAAGGAACATACTTTGAGAACAGAGTATAAATACTATGAACTCAAAATCAAAAATAAAGAGCAGACATTGGGGGACTAGAGTAGAGGAAATGGATGTATAAAAGTGGTAATCACTTTTCTTTCACTTAATAGAGACAATCCATGGTGTCCAAAATTGAATACATAGTTTTATAAATATATATTATTCCAACTTCTTTTTCAAACAGAGTAGTCTTGTGGTGAAAAGAGACATTTCTCTGAATTTTATTAACTCTCCACTTTTGGTTTCATTCTTTTCTTTGTGTTATATTTATGTTAAATTGAATACAACCTTTCTATTTTAAAACTTGTGTATTATATGACCTCATTCCTTAAATTATCAGTTGATCCTGTATTTCTTCCAGACAATTTCCATTTACCTACTTATTCAGTCATCTCAAATAAATGCAAAAAGAGATGTCTAAAATGAGATCCATCAGGATGTGAAGCAATTAGGAGACTTTTTGCTTTCTCATTTACCTAAAATCCATACCCATAGACATATGTTAGTATTTGAAAACCTAAAGTAATAGCCCAAGAGATAAGTCACCTGGTTGAGTGCATACCTTCCCTTGTGTGAAGCCCTAGGATCTGAAGCTTTGGATGCTATAATTGATGCTAATTCAAGGTCAAATGTCTCTGTCTCTCTTTTGAAATAAAGAGTGAAAAAGTTGACTGAAAAGCAATAAATGGGTGAGGCTCTGATGACACACACAAAAACATGAGAAAAAATGAAATCATTACCTTTTTCTGGCTAGTTAAAGGCTCCCCCCTTTTATATTGTAGTAAAATATACACAATATAGAAAATTCCAGTCTTGTTTAGCTGTATAGCTCTGTTGTATTAAGTGCACTTACAGTGTTATGTAACCATCAATATCCACCTCCTGAGTGTTATCTCAAATGGAAAGTCTTTACCTGTTAAGAGTCATCTTTTTTTCCCCTGCTCCTTCAGCACAACTATATTTTACTTTCTGTGTTGATGGATGTACTTGTTCTAGGTAGCTCTTTTCATGAGAATCACACATTTCTTTTGTGTCTTGTTTATTTCACGTAATATAATATTTTTATGTTTCAACCATATTATAGTATGTGTCAAAATATCTCCTTTTTTATATTTTATTTATTTTATTTTTGAGAGTGGTGCAGAGAGAGAGAGAGAAAAGAGAGAGAGAGAGACAGAGACAGAGAGACAGAGAGAAACACCAGAGCACTGCTCAGCTCTGGCTTATGGTGGTGCCGGGGACTGAACCTGGGACTTAGGAGTCTCAGGCATGAGAGTCTGTTTGCATAACCATTATGCTATCTCCTCCACCCTAAAATTTTCTCCTTTTTAACACCAAATAATACTCTGTTGTGTTGCACACATATGCACACACATATCTATATATATTATTGTGTGTATGTGTATATATACATACAATGGAATATTATGTATAGATTATATTCTGTTTATCCATTCAGTGTTTCAGAGATTTAGATTGTTTCCAACTGTTATCAATTGTGATTAATAAAGCTGTGAATGTTGGGGTATAAATGTCTCTTAGTGTTCTATCTGAATTATTTTAGTATATACATAGACATGGGATTGCTTGATCAAAGAATACTTCTGTTTAAATTATCCTTTTTAAAGGAACAGCTATACTGCTTCACACAGCAATTACAGCACCTTATACTCCAACAAGCAACTCTTCACCTCCTGGGCAAAATTTATTATTATTATTTTTTAATAGAATCAGCCTTCTGATAGTCACGAAATGATGTCCCATTTTGGTTTTTATCTGCATTTCCCTAGGGATGCATTGGATCGACCTTCTAGTGGTGCATCCCGTGAGTACCCATTCATTGGGGAAACTGACAATCCTTCCTAGCCGACTGAATCCACATGGATCCCAGTCACTTTCAAAGCCAGCAACAAGCAGCTCCTGAAAGCTTTTAGCCTGACCTGTTGACTGGCTACGGAAGAAGGGCAAACGCTAGAAGAAGAAGTGACACTGAGATTCTCTTTATGTGTTGATTGAGCATTTAATTATCTTCTTTGGCAAAATGTCTGTTCAAATCCTACCCCCACTTTCTAATTGAGTTGTTGGGGTATTTTTTTTGCTATTGTTGGTATTAAAATCAGAAGTATTTACATATTAGATCCACTATCAGATGTATGATTTATTTATATATTATCCATTATCAGATGTATGATTTGGACATTTTTTTATCTGTGAGTAGCTTGTTCACTCTGTTGGTGTATCCAAAGTTAAAACATTTAACTTTCATGAAATCCAATTCATCTGTTTTATTTCCTTTTAGCCTGTGTTTCTGATGTCTTAACTAAGAAATTATTGAAAAATCTAATGTCATAGACATTCTTCTATTTCCTTCTAAGAGTTTTATTATTATTTTTTTTATATTTAGATTCCCCCTGCCACACACACATACTTTTTGAGTTAAACTTTTTATACAACATAAATTATGAAAGGGTCCCAATTTCTTTAGCGTGTAAGTCCATTATTCTTCAAAAATTTTTGTCATGTAGCAATTTGGTTCTGACACTGTAGGCTTCCCCCAGAAGAAAGTGTAACTATAACTTAAGTACCCTGAGACACCTTGGTGACACAGTGACCCAGAACTGCCACTGAGCCAGTCCTTCCACTGCTCCCACTCATCACTTCCTGAAGACTGCTAAAACACTGGTACAAGAGCTGCTTATTTCTTTTTTAAACATCTAGAGGCACCTGTTCTTTGAAGTGGGTGTCAGCTGCAGATGTAACACCCATCATCACATGACATCTGTTTTTAGTTAGTGGAAAATGCTACAGTACTTATTTGCCACTCTGCCTGAAAAATCCACAAACCAAAATTTCCCTCAAGGGATAATATTTTTTCTCAAATATTTTTTATTTTTATGTCTCAAGAGATCAATTTAATCTTGGCAATTGTCATTTAAACTTTCCACTACTTTTAATGGAAACAAGCAAATTGATATTTTTAAAAGAAATATCTTACATGTCAGGGGTCAGACCAGAAATAAAAAATTCTTGACAGTCTTCCCGCTAGAGATCTGGATGAATGATCAGTGAAAAAATTGCCAACATCAGATAAGGCACATACCACAGAAACAGAATATTACAGGCTAATCAAAGTAAAATACATGATTTTTTGTAAGTATTCCATCACAGTTTTCTAATTAATATAAATTTCAATTTGAACATATCAAACTATGTATTATTATCTCCATCCAAATATATATTAGATCCATCCCAAACTATTTTTTAAATTTACACAAATTATTTAGAGTCATAAAATACTGTTAGATAATGTAATTCTGATTCCAAAGACTATTGTACTTATCTAAAACAAAAACTCTTAAATAGACTATGGGAAGGTTCTTAGGATTTCTTAATGACCTGGCAACCAAATATATAACATCTATTTCCATAATTCAAATCTACTAGTTTTCCTCAGCCATACTGAGTGAGGAACTATGGTGCAAACTTTGAGTTGGCTACATGATCTGTACAAAGTGGTAATGCAGGACTCTGTTCGAAATCATCAGAAAGTTTGAGATAGTAGCAATAGCAGAACATTAAATCAAGTACAGGGTTATTCAAGTAGGTTCCATGTGCCTGTTTGTTTCTGTATTTCCTATCTTTTCCCCCATCTTTTTTCTTTTTTTTTGTTTGTTTAAGATTTACAGTTGTTACCAAAAATAAATTTTCAGTTTTTCCATAGTATAATGTTCTTATCTCCATTTTATTGGTGGTGTCTTCATCTGTCTGCTTAGTTTCCACCTTCCATGACCCTATACTCCAACTTTCCCATCTACAGTGTTCTTCTAGTCACATGTCCAGGATCCATATGAAGTTCATTCATTAACAGCATGTATTTGTTGTCTTGATTCAGTTGCACCAAACATGTGAAAAATAGTTTACTTGAACAGTGCAAGCTGGTTGGAGAATGAAGAAGTGATACGGGGAAGGGAGTCGTTAGTAAACATTAGACAGCTACCTCAGTCTTAGAAGTGCCTCCCCACCCTCTTTATTATTCTCACCCTCCTCCATTGAAGGCAGAGGGGCTGTAGCATTTATTAAATTGAATGCTGAGACTCATAAGCTCAAGCTTGCTCTGTGGGGAGAAGGGGATTTAAGATCCTCAAGTTTGATGCATATGTAGGAAAAATGATCTTTAGCATTGTCTGGAAAGCACTCTTAAGATTAGAGATACAGATATTGACCAGAATATCTGGCTGAAATACCTGGTTGAAATTTGGCTAAAGCACCTTCAAATGTTAAAATCCAAGAAAGGGGCTTGAAACAAGTTCTGTTTCATTGAGTGCTGACTTTGTCTCAAGTATATAAGTCATTAACAGAACCTAAGTTTATAGATTTTATTCTGATAGGGGTAGATAATAAGCAAATAATAAATACAGTAAATGAAAAAATACAGTAAATGAAATAGAAATAAAATTGGCTATGGGAAAAGAATGATGGCAATTGGGTAACTGACTTAGAATGTACAGTTGAAAAAAGTCTGTTAAATAATTGTGCAGCACATTACAGTGCACAAAGACCCAGGTTCAAGCCCCTGGTCCCCACTTGCAGGGAGGAAAGCTTCATGAGTACTGAAGTAGGGCTGCAGATGTCTCTCTGTTTCTTTCCCTCTCTACCTCCCCCGCTCTTGTCAGTTTTTCCCTCTGTCCAATAATAAATAAAAAAAAAATAAGTACCGATTGTTCAGTTATTTGAGTGGGTGAGGGAGAAAGTCTAACATAGGTCATGTGATGAGAGTATAGTAGTTTGTTTGAAACAGAGTGAGGAGATGGTCCATGGTACTAGATAAATTTTATGAAAACAAAGGAAAAAAAGCCTTATGTGATAGAATCAGAATAGTACGTAGGAGTGAGATCATGTAGTGGTCTTGAAGACCACAAATGGAATTTGTCTCTTGCTGATTTATTGTGTTGTGAGATGGAAAGAAACTGGAGGCTTTTGAGCGAAGAAGTGATTTCATCTGTGTTATCACCAATCAGAATTGGTGGTTGCTCTATCTTTTCTCTTTTCCATCTTGTAGTAGTGATAAGTAGTAGACCAATATAGGTCAAAGACTGCCTAATTATTTACTCTGCCTATAATATAATTTTCGGAAACCAAGTCTTTAAAAATAGTAAAGTAAACACATGACCACCCATCCATTCATCCATAAATTGAGAAAACCTTGCAGAGTTGAGTAATTCCTGAACCCTGACCCACACTGCCATCTGGGAAAAACTTCTGTGAGGGTGAAGCAAATTAAATCGTACATATGAAGCTAAAGGCAGAGAAACACAAAGATGTGTTCATTTTTCATTTCCTTTTCTTTCTTTTGCTTTTTTTTTCATTTTTCTTTCCTCTTTTCCTTTGTCCATTTTTTAAATATATACCATACAGGCACCACTAAACATACATTACAGTTCTTGGTACACAAAAGTATTCAGTGAATGTTAATGGATTATAAAAATCTGCTAGCAAAAAAAGCAGTATACAATACTTATTGGCTTGAATAATAAAATTTTCCCCAAAAACCATTTAAGATATTTCCCTGGGAGGCTGAAACTGTGGCCAGGTGTCATCAAGGAGAAAAAGTTGATTTTCACTTTATTAGAAAATTATACTATGGTGATGTTATAACTGGAGATGAAAAGTCATGAGAGAAAATGGAACTCCTTTTGAATGAGAAGGTATCTGTAAAATGTGATTCCCTCCCATGGAACAAGCAGTGGATAAAGAGGAATAAGAAGCACTTCTCCCAGAAAAATCTACATTCTGGCAGCCTCAGGCTTCCATGGGGGTGGAATGAATGAAATGAAAAAATTGACTGCATCCCCCTGTCCTATATATGATTGGACAGCAGAAAGGTTTAAATATTTCTATTATATTGCATCATATCAAAGGCAGAAAAGCAGAAGAGAGACCTTAATATCACTGAGAGTATAATCCTTTGTGGCAAAGGAAAGTTTTGTTCATAGCAAAGATGGGCATCAGGATAGTAGTTTTGGTAAAAGGTAAACTCCAGAGATTTTCATGCAATGTCTGAAATCTAGAAACATGCAATATCTGAGATCTAGAAACAGGACTAAGAAGATGTCAACCAGTCTTTTCAGGATTTAAATTGAAGGGAAGGACATAGGGGCAATTGTGTACCCAGGATAGCAGGAGCAAAGGATGAGGCCCTGATGACTTATTGTCAAACATTTATAGATAATATTCAGGGGACAATACCCTCCTAAGTAATGTGCAATAAATGTGGCTAAAAGAAAATCATCCTCTTCTAGGAATATCTGAGGAGTCATATTTGGATTAAATGTCAAATCTTGACAGAAAAGATCAATTCTTCCAAGTTTAAGTCCCAAGAGGAGCACCAGAAGCACACAAGTTTCCTTTGAACCTTCTTAAGAGTCTGCTTTGATTGGGGGAGTCGGGCTGTAGCGCAGCGGGTTAAGCGCAGGTGGCGCAAAGCACAAGGACGGGCATAAGGATCCCGGTTCGAACCCCGGCTCCCCACCTGCAGGGGAGTCGCTTCACAGGTAGTGAAGCAGGTCTGCAGGTGTCTATCTTTCTCTCCTCCTCTCTGTCTTCCCTTCCTCTCTCCATTTCTCTCTGTCCTATCCAACAACAACAACAACAATAATAACTACAACAATAAAACAACAAGGGCAACAAAAGGAAATAAATAAATAAAATAAATATTTTTAAAAAAAGAGTCTACTTTGAGCCCTCAAAGGCATCTACATGATTATACCATGGGGAAAAAAAGAGGAATGTTTCATGATCTTCTCTGTTATTTATTTTTTAATAGCCTTATTCAGAAACTGCAGACCTTGTGTATTTATCTGTCTTGCTAATTTTAGTGATTTTTCTTTTTGTTCAGAAATAAGTCTAGTAGGTCTAGTCCTCAAATTTAGAAATTTGAAAATCAAATGGAAGATTATTCTTTGTGTTAGAATTTAAACATAATTCTTATTTAGAAATTGCAGTTACAGCTTGTACAGATTATGATTCCCTCAGCCCCACAACTACCTTCTTCTGTTCTTGTATATATCAAGATGGCAGTAGAGTTAAGTACTTTTGGTGGTAAATAAAATTAATACAACTGGAATTATTTTTGTAAAGAATAGAAGTTCTTTAAAAAAATTTTTTTTCGGCGAGTTGGGGGCTAGTGCAGGGGTTAAGCGCAGGTAGTGCAAAGCGCAAGGACCGGCTTAAGGATTCCGGTTTGAGCCCCTGCTCTCCACCTGCAGGAGAGTCGCTTCACAAGTGGTGAAGCAGGTCTACAGGTGTCTGTCTTTCTCTTCCTCTCTCTGTGTTTCCCTCCTTTCTCCATTTCTCTCTGTCCTATCCAATAAAGACGACATCAATAACGACAATAATAACTACAACAATAAAACAAGGGCAACAAAAGGGAATAAATAAATATTTTTAATGATTTTTAATATTTATTTACTTATTTATTTCCTTTTTGTTGCCCTTGTTGTTTTTATTGTTGTTGTAGTTACTATTATTGTTGATGTCGTCGCCTGTGAAGCGACTCCCCTGCAAGTGGGGAGCCGGGGCCTCCAATTGAGATCTGCACGCTGGTCCTTGCGCTTTGCACCACGTGCGCTTAATCCACTGCGCTACCGCTGACTCTCATAAATAAATACTAAACAAATTTTTTTCTTTCTCTTTTATTTTTTCCTTAGATAGAACAGAGATAAATTGAGAGGGGAAGGGAGGTAGGGAGGGAAAAAGAGAAAACTACAGATTCAGATTCGCTTCATCTCTTATGAAATGTCCTCCTTGTGGAAGGGTAGCAGGAGCTCAAATCAGAGTCCACGTGCATGGTAATATAGGTGCTTAACCAGGTGTGCCATCACCCAATCCCAAGAGTATAATTTCTAGTAAAATATTTTTAGTAAAATATTTTAAAAGTACTAGTATGATTTTGTGTTAAAATATAAATCTTTTTTATTTTAAATGTTTAATGATTGCTTTTAATTTTTTTTTTCAAGAAGAGATAGCCTAGATCACTGCACAGCTCTGGTTTATGGTGGTGCTAGGGACTGAACCTGAGACCTCAGAACCTCAGGCATGGAAGTTAAGATAATTTCTAAAACTACTTCTGGTGAACTATGTTTACATGTCTCCACTCAGCTTTGATATGCAGAATCATTCTTTCATTTTCATTCTTTCAAATAAAAAGCTAATTATGTTCATGCTGTAATGAGTGCCTCTATATATTCTCCCAGTAAGTTCTAGATGATAAAAAGAACTGAACTGTGAAATATAGTGGGGAAAAAATCTTCAAATGTACTTTTCACATTCAGACATCATAAAACTTTTTCAGAAAAACCATACTCCATTTAAATTATGCTGTCAAGTTTCTAAATACAAGCAAAGTCCCAGAGGTTCCAGGACTGGGAGAACTAAGGATTTTAAGGAAAATTAAAAGGTTCCTTGTAGTAATAGAGTTTAAGAATGCAATAGTTATTATTATAACCAAGTTACTTGGGAGCTTGGTTTACTTTGAAAATCCCATGGTTAAGATTTACCATGCTATACTTCACCCTACTATGATTTCTGTAATTTAATGTTATCTCCTAAACAACTATATCTTAGATAATGACAGAACCAGATGATTCTTATCTATCTGGCCTAAGGTTGTATGTAACTTAGTATTTAAAAATATATATCCTTGTGCATTGCAACTTGTTTGCTCAACCAGGCACACCACCACCCAGCCTCGCTGAAGATAGACTCTTCAGGACAATTTTGAATGTCGTAACATTCAGTGGAACACTTCGGAATTTATATTTACTCATTTCTCAGACTGGGATGTGTGCACATTTACTCTGCTGCACTATCCAGGTGAGCTATTTTGCCAAGACAATGCGTCTCACCTTAATTACTTAACTAGACAAGTCCAATATCAACAGACTACTTGACTTCTGCTTTTACTTTTATTTTTGCTTATATGTCGACCCTTTGATATCTGAAATTGGGACGTATCTATATGCATGTATTGAAGTGAGGTAGCTAACCATAAACTTTCTAAATTATTTATTATGTTTTCTAAAACCACTTATTAGCCCTTTCCCCAGAGTATCCATCATATCTCTATGCTAATAAGAGTGATTTCTGGGCTGTCTATTCTGTTATATTGATCTCTATAGTCACTTTAGCACTAATATAAAACTATTTTATTAGTATAGCTTTGTATTTTCATATATAGTAATGCAAGATCAATTAATTGTAGTTATTTTCCTATAATTTTTTATTCCATATGCTTGTATATTTATCTCTTTGAATTTAGAATTTCATTCCAGGGCTATTTTAGAAGTAAATTTCATTAAAAATCCTTATAATGTTTTTGTTTATTTATTTTATTTATTTATTCCCTTTAGTTGCGCTTGTTTTATTGTTGCAGTTATTGTTGTTATTAATGTCATTGTTGTTGGATAGAACAGAGAGACATGGAGAGAGAAGGGGAAGATAGAGAGGGGGACAGAAAGACACCTGCAGATCTGCTTCACCGCTTGTAAAGCGACTCCCCTGCAGTTGGGAGCCAGCAGCTCTAACCGGTGTCCTTAAACTGGTTGTTGCGCTTTGCGCCACCTGCGGTTAACCCGCTGTGTTACCGCCCGCCTCCCCTTTACAATGTTTTGTTCGAATTATGATATGCTTTTAAATTAACTTGAGTAGAATTAATTTTTCACAGTATTGTTTTCCCTTTAGTAGCATAACTTATCTCTCCATTTTCTGTTATTTTAACAATAATAATAATAAGAATAACAATAATAATGATGATATTCTTCATATAGGTTTCGCACATTTGTTGCTGTTGTGAGTGAAACTTTCACTTTACATTTTTATTAGCTATAAGTGATATAGAATACCTATATTACTTTCATTCAAAGAAGCTTATGATTTATTGTTTTTTCTATAGCTCTTTTAATAAAGTAATTGAAATAGGATGAGTAACTTGAAGAAGTGGGTAATGTACTGAATAAATGACATCATTCAGGTCACCTAATGTGAATTAGTTTCTGGCTATACTGATGATACATCTATCTAGCTGTGATGGCATGGCACCTGACAAATATTCACTCCTGTCTGTAGGAGAAGTGTCACAGCCTCAGCTAGATAGGACTGGAGTATGTCTGTTGAGGTTGTAAGAGTTTTTATGTGGCTCCCACTTTTTGGGACTTACTATCTACAGTTGTACTTCTATCACTCTCTTCTGTCTGTTATTGGAGAATGCTGCTGGCCTCTTTGCTGTGTATACTGATTACAATGACTTCCTTCTGTAGCTTCTAGATAAGAATTTTTTTTTTTTACTTATCAGGAGGTGTCTTTGTTCTTTCAGTCAATTCACTGTTATTATTGACATGTAAAACATTTTCATGTGAAATATTTTAATCTAATAAATTACATAAACATAATTCCTAATAGTAATTCTTGAGTTACTGGAATACATCCTACTAGTTTAGGAAAATGTCCCCATTGTTACTGGAAACAGATATATTTAAATAATAATTAACATGAAGGATGTAGCTTCTCAGTTCATGGTGGAAAAGATAAACTTTTTTTCTTTCTTTTTTTTATTAGTGATTTGACAATGATCAACAAGATTGTGGTGTAAGAGAGGTACAATTCCATACGATTCCCACCACCAGAGTTCCATAAGATGAACTTGCGCAATATATGGTGGTAAAGAAAGTGGGTAGGGCATAAAGAAGTATTAAATTAAATTTATCTTTTATAATGTGCAAAAGATAGTCTACAAATGCACCAATGATTGAATGTAAACTATAGTATATAACGGTAAAATTAAAAAATAGAATATTTGTGAATTCCTTAATAACCCTGAACTAAGAAAAGCATTTCTAAATAAAATTTCAGAATCTAGGAATCAATAACATGAAAAAAATTGATAATATGCATGGTACAAAGCATGCAAAATTTTCACATGGCAAAAGCTCTATGGGCAAGTCTAAAATCAGATGATAAAGTGAAACAAAGCATTTTAAATTCGTAGCAATATTTTAAAGGTCTCTGGATACTTCCACTAATCTCTCAAAAATCCCTAGAAAATAAGAAATAAAAGATGAATAACCTGAAAGGAAATCTATGAGGGGCCAGATCCCGGTGCACCTGAGTGTACATCTTGTAAAGTACAATGACAAGCCCAGTTCTCACCTATGGGTGGGGAAACTTTGCAAGGGGTAAAGCAGTGCTGCAGATGTCTCTCTCCCTCCTCTGTTTTCCCTTTTCCTCCTGGTTTCTCTTGGTTTCTTCACAAATAAATAAATACATATATCTTAAGAAAAGAAAATCTATGATTCATAGAAAAACAGTCCTCACACATAAAAAGATATTCAACCTCACTTACCATCAGAAAAAAAAAGTCCCATTAAGACTGTCCTAAGATGATGTTGATCATCTGTCAAATTAGCAAAGCAACAAACAGTAAATTGGAAACAAGAGCCTGCTAGTGTGTTATTGATAGGCATGCAAAATAGAGAGCCCTACAAAGAGTAATTTCACCAGTTCTAGAAAGACAGCAGTCAGCATTATACTTCTCCATTTATCCCTGCAAATATTTGTATACAATGTAGGATTTACTAGGTTATTTATCTAAACTGTTGTTTGCTATAGAAAAAAGCTATAAAAGGGGTAAAGAGAATCCAAGTGTTTATAAAAAAAAAAAAAGAAAAACTGCTGGGAGTCGGGCAGTAGTGCAGTGGGTTAAGCACAGGTGGTGCAAATGCAAGGACCGGCAAAAGGACCCTGGTTCGAGCCCCTGGCTCCCCACCTGCAGGGGGGTCACTTCACAAGCAGTGAAGCAGGTCTTCAGGTGTCTATCTTTCTCTCCCCTTTTCTGTCTTCCCCTCCTCTCTCCATTTCTCTCTGTCCTATCCAACAACATCAACAACAGTAAAAAAAAAAAAAACTGCTAAATTCAGTTAAGGTAAATCCAAACAATAGAACACTAGGCTATTGCAAAGACATATAAAGCCACATTTCTTGTAGAGACATGGGAAGATTTTTAAGACAAATAAAGGTCAAAATGAAGAAGAATCTGGAAATCTAGCTATTATAATATTAAATCAAATATAGATAAATACCATCACAGCCAGGATTCTCAAAGTATGTCCTTGATTCTCGATGACACTATTTTTGTTTGCAAGTTCAAAAATATTTTCATAGTAATACTAAAAATGTATTTTATCAATTTTAGTTACATTCTAAAGTGTATAAAGCATCAGGGAACACTCTAAGAGTAAATTCAGGTTCAAATGCACTAATTTAAAGAAATATGGTTGACTTCTTTTGTTTGGTCATTTAGTCCTGTGACAATATCAAGGGCATTTGAGTCAGATTGTAAAGAAACGAAATTATATTGCCTGTCTAAACTGTCTCTCAGACTGTGAGAATTAAAGAGGTTGCAGAGGGTGGAATGGTGGGCACAGACCTTGTGTCATGTGTGGTATAAAAGTATAACCCTGCAGTCTTTTAATCTTATAAACCATTATTAAATTTCTACTAATTTTTTAAAAGATACTGCTTGTCTAGCTAACTTACATGTACAGTAAAAACTGCCTGATAATATATAGTATACATTATATATACATATATATGTACATATAGTCCAAAATTGTAAAAGTTAAACTTTTCTTTCTCTTCAGACTTGATAGAATTAAGGCAGTTAATCAAGGCATGTAGCAAATTAAAATTTAGACAAATTAAAATTGGTCTTTTTAACAAGTAAGAATGACCTACATAGGGAGTCGGGTGGTGGCGCAGCGGGTTAAGCGCACGTGGCGCAAATCGCCAGGACCTGCGTAAGGATCCCAGTTCGAGCCCCCAGCTCCCCACCTGCAGGGGAGTCGCTTCACAAGCGGTGAAGTAGGTCTGCAGGTGTCTGTCTTTCTCTCCTCCTCTCTGTCTTCCCCTCCTGTCTCCATTTCTCTCTGTCCTATAAAAAAAAAAAAAAAAGAATGACCTACAAAATACAGGACTGGTGATCTTTGCTCTATATGAGTCCAGTTGCTTGGTGACAGAGGAAATGGCATGAGGGTAAAGTGCCACCTATACTATTCAGATAATTTTAAAGCATGTAGCATTTACTGTTTATGAAATGTTTCTCCCTTGTGTAAAGAGTTTCTGAACCATAGTCTCCAGGGCACACACTTTGAGCTGTTTTTTCCTGGAGCTATGTTTCGTTTGCACAGACTAACCCACATTTTCTTCTATGATTCTCCATATGACTAATGAAGCATACCTTTGATGTAATGATTTTGGAGAATATTTGGCTGTGGAGTTCACAACCCTAACTAGACCATTGTCTGATCATAGGCACACACAGTTGGCAGACCAACCTTCCTTCCATTTCTTTATGATTTTTTCAATTTATTTTTAAATTTTTGAATATTACAGAGTGGCAGAGGCAGAGAGATAACACACAAAGGACCACATCCAAAGCTTCCTTCAATGAGATAGGGGTCAGGCTTGAACCTGAGTTATGCACATGGCAAAGTAGCACAATATCCAAGCGAGCTGTTTTGCCACCTTGTATTCCAAGTTTTTTAAACTATTGAACTGTAACTTGTATTACTTGTATTTAAGAAAATTATTTTTTTCTATGCTAACTTTTTAATACAATTATTTAGTGGGGGGGTAATGTTTTACAGTACAGTTGTTGAGACCTGGGTACAATAGCTCATCATTCCATGATTAGTGTCTGCAAAACACTCTCACCCCACACTTAGGTCCTTTCCATTATCATGCACTGGGACCACAAAGACTTCTCTACCCTCTCACTCCCTTCTCCTCTTTCCCCCAGCATCCTTTGCTTTGGTGCAATGCAGCATACTCAGTACAAGTTTTCCTTTGTGTTTTCTCTTTCTATTCTTTTTTCTTAAGTTCCATCTATGAGTGGGCTCTTTTATTTATAGTATGTAGCCATCAGTTCTTTAACAAGAGATAGTTCCAAGCTTCATAACTTCACCCTAAACAGTCTATCAGCCACTCATATGTTCCAGCAGTTTATGGTTACAAAATTGTTTGAAGAAATACTGTAGAAAATGCTTTTTCCTTTTTGTTCACATTGATCTAACATATCCATCCATGGATAATAGCTCCTGAAGCAAATATGCCTATAACCCCATTTACTCGGGTAGCTAGATTGATAAAGTGAATGCATGTGCATGTAAGTAACTTAGGTTGTGTGTTTATTTGAAAAATAATGAAACAACTTCAAGAGTAAATGTATTTTAATTTGGGAATTAATAGACAACACAATTTTGAGGATTTATTAATATATTATTTGAATGTTTTCACCTGAATAATAAACACACAAGTGAATGAGTCCTAAATTAGGATCTCTCGTAGATCTTAAGTAGGTAGTCTTGCAAGGAACTCAAAGTTTGATTTCATTGGAGTCATGTATCAGATTTAAATAACATTTCAGTTTCTGGAGTCATTTCATTTTTAGTTCTCCTGTCAAATGCAAGAAAATTGTATCCATGTATCAACTGCTATACTATAAACCATTTACTCCCTGCTCCAATAAAATAATAAAGGAAAGGGGGAAAAAGGTTTAGTATTCCTTGTAGAATTTCTTTTCAACATAGTTCTGGGTCTAGCAGATTACTTTTCTTCTCTTCCTCCTCCTCCACCTCCTTCTCCTTATCTATTCTACTTGATAGAACAGGAAGAGATTGAGAGGGTTGGGGGAGATAGAGACACCAGGAGACCTACTTCACTGCTCATGAAGTGTCCCCCCTGCAGGTGGGGAGTGGGGGATTCAAACTTGGGTCCCTGTACTTGGTAATGTGTGCGCTTAACCAGGTGCGTCACCACCCAACGCCACTTGGTTTTCTATTGCAACGCCTGTGTTGAGCTCACTCAGAGGCTCCAGAGCATTTCATCAGCAACATGTGGGGGTGCTTGAAGACTTTTAAGGGAAGATCAAGTAGTTCCTCTGTTCTTCATAGGAAGGAGGGAGAGACCTACTTGTTAAATACAACAAATGTTTCCTGGATTGAAGCCAGTTTATTTTTTATCTTTATTTGATCTTTATTTTGACTAATCCTTTTCTTTGTATAATTTCCTTTTGTTGATATGCCAAAATTCTGCCAACTTGCTTCCTTTCTCAAAGGAAAAAAAAACCCTAATTTCTGGTAAGTTTAATTTAGTATTCAGACTTGCTTGCCAGAAGTAAATTAATTCCCGTCTGCCCCAAGCACCAACTTTTAATCATGTCAGAAATCAATTCCATAAAATGGGTTGCCCATTGGTTCATCTCTGTGCCTTTTGTGCCTTTACCTTTTGAGGATTGTCATATACATTGGACCTAATGGGGAGAGAAAAATAGGATTCTCATTTCAGGGATTTATTCTTACATTAGAGAATATTTTCATAGCACTATCATCAGTTCTACAGACTGTCATCTAGGTAATCCATGCAACATATTCAGTTTCATTTATTTGAATTGTTCATATAAAATGAATTTCCCAAAATTCCCTAATGCAAGGATGGGATATACATACTGGATTAATTCCAGAGACACCTTTAGGGACTGTGCTTGGCAATTTGGCCTGCTAGCAGTTACTACATCTCCTCAATTGCAAATAATCTCTTGTCAACAAGACCAAGATTCTTATGCAAAACTTTAGTAAGCTCCATATCTATTGAAATAAAAATTCTTTTCTAGATGACATTATTCTCAAGACCTGGGCAAAGCAAATTAAATCACCAATTAGCATTGTCAGCTCAGCATTTTCAACATGCAAGGTTGCTTCCCAAAACCTCCCTCTCAGCTTGAGTTTGCAAGAGGTTCGGTTCTCCTGAGTTTCATTCTGAGTGTCAGATTCAAGCAGAATACCAAATAAACTAAAAGCAAAACTCCCTTTGGACCCTCTGAGTTTCACCTGGCTTCTACCTGAAAGAACAGCCTACAGTTCCCTTGAAGCTTGACCCAAGTTTGCATGCAATTTAACTGAAATCCTATTCTGCAAAGTTTTGCAAGCCTTCAAAATGTGGCCTGTGAACCTAATATGACCTTTGGGTACCTTGGGAAGTTTACCAGAATTTCCAACAAGTGTATATTAAACAGAACTATTGGGACTTGGTGAAGAGTCTGGATAATATATTTTAAACTATAATTCACCTTTAGGAAATCTGTGTATCAGAAATAACTACCCTCCCATCTGAAGATGAGCTTTATCTGCTTTGTCAAACTAATATCACTTTCATCTCTGTATACTCATTTAAATAGAAGTTTGACAAGAAATTGGGGTTTCAGGAGTCGGGCGGTAGTTCAGCAGGTTAAGTGCAGGTAGCGCAAAGCACAAGGACCAGCATAAGGATCCCGGTTCGAGCCCCCGGCTCCCCACCTACAGGAGAGTCGCTTCACAAGCGGTGAAGCAGGTCTGCAGGTGTCTGTCTGTCTTTCTCTCCCCCTCTCTGTCTTCCGCTCCTCTCTCCATTTCTCTCTGTCATATCCAACAATAATGACATCAATAATAACTACAACAATAAAACAAGGGCAACAAAAGGGAATAAATAAATATTTTTTTTAAAAAAAGAAATTGTATAGGTTTCATTACATGCTGTCATAAACTCCAGGAGCTCAGGCATGTTGTTAAGCATTGGCCATAAAGTGGCCTGGGAATCTACACATTTCTGATGGTAAACAGTTGAGATAATACAATATCTTCACACAGCACAATGGTTTGCAACAGCCTGCCATGAAAGACAAACTTCCACTTTCTCTAATGAAGATAAAATTGCACTTATATTTTCATTATTCTTCAGGCAAAGTTTCTTCCTGTCTCATTTCTTCCTTGCCCTCCACCCTCTACTCTCACCACAAAGCCCTCCTTGTGTCTTTCTGATAATGCTCATCCTTTTCTAACCTCCTTAACCTCTTAACTCTTCGTCTCCCTCTAACTTACCCTCTTTGAACAACTTTTAAACAACTTTCCCCTTTATTCTATATTAACTCCCTCTCTTTCCTTTATTGCCTCTTAAACTCTCCTCCAGTAATTCACTGGATTCTGACTGCACCTATTTTATAACAGGCCTGTAAATGAATCTTGATGTCTCCTTCCAACATTCTTGTGCTTATCTCTGTCTTTATATTCTAAAGCTGTTCCTTTCTCTCTAAACTGGTGTGTAGAGAAGTCTTCTAAGAGGAAGTCTGAGAGGCTGTCCTCCTACCTTGCCAGTATATAACATTTGGTAGCAACTATGGATTTATGATCTTATTCTATCAATATAAATGCAAAGAGGAGGAGGAAATAATGTAGACTGAAAAAAAAAACCAAGCATTTATTGGGTAGTCAATCAGACTCAGTTTGAATCACTTCCCTGCCACAGTGACTTTGTATAACTGAACTAATATATAGGAACTCTGGTTCCTTTGCCAGCGAATTGGGGATGCCTACATATATCACCGGGAGTTGGGCGGTAGCAGCAGGTTAAGCGCACGTGGCACAAAGTGCAAGGACTGGCATAAGGATCCCGGTTCAAGCCCCCAGCTCCCCACCTGCAGGGCAGTCACTTCACAGGTGGTGAAGCAGGTCTGTAGGTGTCAATCTTTCTCTCTACTTCTCTGTATTCCCCATCCTCTCTCCATGCCTCTCTGTCCTTTCCAACAACAACAATAATGACTACAACAATAAAATAACAAGGGCAACAAAAGGGAATAAATAAATTTTTAAAAAAGGAAAAAAGAGGGGGAGGTAATATGGCGACGGCCTGAGAAGTCGCTAACAGCGACTGCTCTGATAGCATCGTCGGCAAAGGTAGGATTTTCTGCCTTTAGCAGGCCAGTCAATAAGGGGGGGGGGCACCAAAGAAGTTATTACAGTTTAATTTGGGTTAACAATTAGAGCAAAGGTGACACGGACTAGCGGGGCGCCAGAATTCCCAGGCGGCGCCAGGCAAGGCGAGTGCGCCGGGCATTGTCCTCCGCCCGCCCGGGAAGACGGCTCCTCCGCCAGTTGCAGAGCGCGGCGGGCAGAGGACCCGGAGAGAGCACTTTAGCTCGGGGGCTGCCTCTTGGGAGTTGCCAGGGTCCACCGCGACCCTGAGGGTGGATCCAAAGACTTCTTGAGTATAGCTCTCATTGGATCAAAGGACTTGGAGCTAGTTTTCATTTTTGAGAAATCCTTTAAAAAAGTCTGGAGGGCGGGGTTTCCCGGAAAATGGCGCCCGGAGAAGCAGAAGCGGCCAGCCTTTGAGCTCCGGACACATCTCGTGTAAACAATAGGATTTTCTGCCTTTAGCAGGCCATCCAATAAGGGGCCATAACGGTCATACCAAGGATGTTTCTATAACTTAATTTGGGTTAAGAATTAGAGTAGGGGGAAAAAATTCTTTTTTCTTCCTTTTAATTTTCAAGCATACATCCTTCCCGCCGCCCGCCCCCCCTCCCCCCATAAGCAGTGCCTGGGACCAGCTACTAGCAGGATACCCCATACCACCAAACAGGGTTTTTTTTTTTTTTTTTTTTTTTTTGTTAATTCACTGATACACATTTGGGAAGTTCCTCGCACTGCTCTTTAATTACAACTCTTCTTCCTATCTTCTCCCTTTTCTCTCTCTTATCTCTCTCAATCTCTCTCTCTTTTTTTTTTTTTTTTTTTTAATCTTGTCATACACGTCTTTCTTCTTTGACTTTCTGAATTTGTGAATTACTTTGGGGAAGAAATCTGACCCAGAGTGGACTCTCTATGTGTGTATCTCTGCTCTAGTTCCCTTTACACTCTTGTCACCCTTAGAATATACACTGGATAGTAAATTTGCATAACTGTCTATTCTTGCTATCCTCTCTTCCTTTTCTCTTTCTTCACTGGGATTTGGTTACTATTTTTTCACGGACTGGAGAAATTGTTTGGCTAACTGGTAACGATTAAACTCCTTCAATACTTACTTCAGTTGCTACGGTTATTCCGGAGGTTGGTGAGTGCAATTGTCATAAAGGTATTTAGTACAGTGTTACTTGTGCTCAAAACACAACAACTGAGGAACAACAGAACATTAAAAAAAAAAAAAAAAAGAGAGAAACACATAAATTAAAAAAAAATGGGTAGATTAAAAACAAATAAAACTGCTACCCCAATGAATGAAGACAAGAGCCCAGAAGAAACCACAAATCAGTCAGAAGTAACCATAGATAAGAAAAGTATGCAAGCAATAATAAACTTATTAATCACAGAAATGAAAACAACATTGGAGGAAAGAAATGGCAGTATTAGGGAAACAACAGTTGAGACCCCCAAGGAAAATACTGATTATCTTGAGACAATTAGAGAACTGAAAGCTGAAATAGCTGTAATGAAGAAAGAAGCTGAGGCAAGGGAAAGCAGACTAACAGAAGCAGAAAACAGAATTAGTCAGACAGAGGATGAGTTAGAGAAAACTAAGAAAGAGGTGAAAGAGCTTAAAAAGAGATTGAGAGACACTGAAAACAACAACAGAGACATATGGGATGATCTCAAAAGAAGTAACATTCGTATAATTGGCCTGCCAGAGGAAGAAAGAGAGGAAGGGGAAGCAAACATCCTAGAGGAAATAATACAAGAAAATTTCCCAGACCTGAATAACAGAAAGGATATCAAGGTGCAAGAGGCCCAGAGAGTACCAAACAGAATCAACCCAGACCTGAAAACACCAAGACACATCATAGTCACAATGAGAAGAAGTAAGGATAAAGAAAGGATCCTAAAGGCTGCAAGAGAGAAACAAAAAGTCACATACAGGGGAAAACCCATAAGACTTTCTGCAGATTTTTCAACTCAAACTCTAAAAGCCAGAAGGGAGTGGCAAGATATCTATCGAGCCCTGAATGAAAAAGGGTTTCAACCAAGGATTATATATCCTGCTAGACTTTCATTCAAGCTAGATGGAGGGATCAAAACCTTCTTAGACAAACAACAGTTAAAGGAGGCAACTATCACCAAGCCGGCCCTGAAAGAGGTATTAAAAGACCTCTTATAAACAAGAACATCACTATAATACTTGTAATATATCAGAGCAAACAAATTGTTTTTTAGAACAATGGCACTACAATACATTAAATCCATAATATCAATAAATGTCAATGGCTTAAATTCACCCATCAAAAGGCACAGGGTGGGGGGATGGATCAGAAAACATAACCCAACCATATGCTGCTTGCAAGAATCCCATCTGTCACAACAAGATAAACACAGACTTAAAGTGAAAGGATGGAAAACTATCATACAGGCTAATGGTCCACAAAAAAGGGCAGGAACAGCCATTCTCATCTCAGACACGATAGATTTTAAATTAAATAAAGTAATAAAAGATAGGCAAGGACATTACATAATGATAAGAGGATCAATCAGCCAAGAAGACTTAACAATTATTAACATCTATGCACCCAACGAGGGACCATCTAAATACATTAAACACCTATTGAAAGAATTTCAAAAATACATCAATAGTAATACAATAATAGTGGGAGACTTCAATACCCCACTCTCACACTTAGACAGATCAACAAAGAAGAGAACCAATAAAGATATAAGAGAATTGAATGAAGAGATTGACAGACTAGACCTCTTGGACATTTTCAGACTCCTCCACCCCAAAAAACTGGAATACACCTTCTTTTCAAATCCACACAACACATACTCAAGGATAGACCACATGTTAGGTCACAAAGACAGCATCAATAAATTCAAGAGCATTGAAATCATCCCAAGTATCTTCTCAGACCACAGTGGAGTAAAACTAACTTTTAACAACAAACAGAAAATTATTAAAAGACATAGAATTTGGAAACTAAACAACATGCTCCTTAAGAACCACTGGGTCAGACACTCACTCAAACAGGAAATTCAAATGTTCCTGGAAACTAATGAAAATGAAGACACAACCTATCAAAATATTTGGGACACAGCTAAAGCAGTACTGAGAGGGAAACTTATAGCTATACAATCACATATTAAACACCAAGAAGAAGCCCAAATGAACGAACTTACTACACACCTCAAGGACTTAGAGGAAGAGGAACAAAGGAACCCTAAAGCAACCAGAAGGACAGAAATCACTAAAGTTAGAGCAGAAATAAACAACATCGAAAATAAAAGAACCATACAAAAGATCAATGAAGCCAAATGTTGGTTCTTTGAAAGATTAAACAAAATTGACAAACCCCTAGCCAGACTCACCAAACAAAAAAGAGAGAAGACTCAAATTAATAGAATTGTCAACGATACAGGAGATATCACAACTGACACCACAGAAATCCAGAGAATTCTGCGAAACTTCTATAAAGAACTATATGCCACCAAGCTAGAGAATCTGGAAGAAATGGAACAATTCCTAGAAACCTATGCACTTCCAAAACTGAACCAAGAAGAACTACAAAATCTAAATGCACCAATCACAGACAAAGAAATTGAAACCGTTATTAAGAATCTCCCCAACAACAAAAGTCCTGGACCAGATGGCTTCACAAACGAATTCTACAAAACTTTCAGGAAACAGTTAATACCCATACTTCTTAAGCTATTCCATAAGATTGAAGAAACAGGAATACTCCCTTCCACCTTTTATGAAGCCAACATCACCCTGATACCAAAAGCTGATAGGGACAGAACAAAAAAGGAAAACTACAGACCAATATCTCTGATGAACATAGATGCCAAAATATTAAACAAGATCTTGGCCAACCGGATACAGCAACACATCAAAAAGATTGTTCATCATGACCAAGTGGGATTCATCCCAGGAATGCAAGGCTGGTTCAACATCCGTAAATCAATCAATGTCATTCATCACATCAATAAAAGCAAAGCCAAAAACCACATGATTATCTCAATAGATGCAGAGAAAGCCTTTGACAAAATCCAACACCCATTCATGCTCAAAACTCTACAAAAAATGGGAATAGATGGGAAATTCCTCAAGATAGTGGAGTCTATATATAGCAAACCTACAGCCAACATCATACTCAATGGAGAGAAGCTGAAAGCATTCCCCCTCAGATCAGGGACTAGACAGGGCTGCCCACTGTCACCGTTACTCTTCAACATAGTATTGGAAGTTCTTGCCATAGCAATCAGGCAAGAGAAAGAAATCAAAGGGATACAGATTGGAAGGGAAGAAGTCAAGCTCTCACTATTTGCAGATGATATGATAGTATACATAGAAAGACCTAAAGAATCCAGTAGAAAATTACTGGAAGTTGTTAGGCAATATAGCAAGGTATCAGGCTACAAAATCAATGTACAAAAATCAGTGGCATTTCTTTATGCAAACACTAAATCTGAAGAAGAAGACATCCAGAAATCACTCCCATTCACTGTTTCAGCAAAATCAATCAAATACCTAGGAATAAAGTTGACCAAAGAAGTGAAAGACTTGTATGCTGAAAACTATGAGTCGCTACTCAAGGAGATAGAAACTGATACCAAGAAATGGAAAGATATCCCATGCTCATGGATTGGAAGAATAAATATCATCAAAATGAACATTCTCCCCAGAGCCATATACAAATTTAATGCAATACCCATCAAAGTTCCACCAAGCTTCTTTAAGAGAATAGAACAAACACTACAATCATTTATCTGGAACCTGAAAACACCTAGAATTGCCAAAACCATCTTGGGGAAAAGAAACAGAAATGGAGGCATCACACTCCCAGACCTTAAACTATATTATAAAGCCATCATCATCAAAACAGCATGGTACTGGAACAAAAATAGGCACACAGACCAGTGGAACAGAATTGAAAGCCCAGAAGTAAATCCCAACACCTATGGGCATCTAATCTTTGATAAGGGGGCCCAAAGGATTAAATGGAAGAAGGAGGCTCTCTTCAATAAATGGTGCTGGGAAAACTGGGTTGAAACATGCAGAAGAATGAAATTGAACCACTTTATCTCACCAGAAACAAAAATCAACTCCAAATGGATCAAAGACCTAGATGTCAGACCAGAAACAATCAAATACTTAGAGGAAAACATTGGTAAAACACTTTCCCATCTACACCTCAAGGATATCTTTGATGAATCAAACCCAATTGCAAGGAAGACCAAAGTAGAAACAAACCAATGGGACTACATCAAATTGAAAAGCTTCTGCACATCCAAAGAAACAATTAAACAAACAGAGAGACCCCTCACAGAATGGGAGAAGATCTTCACATGCCAGACATCAGACAAGAAACTAATCACCAAAATATATAAAGAGCTCAGCAAACTTAGCACCAAAAAAGCAAATGACCCCATCCAAAAATGGGCAGAGGAAATGAACAAAACACTCACCACAGAGGAGATCCAAAAGGCTAACAAACATATGAAAAACTGCTCTAGGTCACTGATTGTCAGAGAAATGCAAATTAAGACAACACTAAGATACCACCTCACTCCTGTAAGAATGGCATACATCAAAAAGGACAGCAGCAACAAATGCTGGAGAGGATGTGGGGACAGAGGAACCCTTTTACATTGCTGGTGGGAATGTAAATTGGTACAGCCTCTGTGGAGAGCAGTCTGGAAAACCCTCAGAAGGCTAGACATGGACCTTCCATATGACCCAATAATTCCTCTCCTGGGGTTATACCCCAAGGACTCCATAACACCCAACCAAAAAGAGGTGTGTACTCCTATGTTCATAGCAGCACAATTCATAATAGCTAAAACCTGGAAGCAACCCAGGTGCCCAACAACAGATGAATGGCTGAGAAAGCTGTGGTATATATACACAATGGAATACTATGCAGCTATCAAGAACAATGAACCCACCTTCTCTGACCCATCTTGGACAGAGCTAGAAGGAATTATGTTAAGTGAACTGAGTCAGAAAGTTAAAGATGAGTATGGGATGATCCCACTCATCAACAGAAGCTGACTTAGAAGATCTGAAAGGGAAACTAAAAGCAGGACCTGATCAAATTGTAAGTAGGGCACCAAAGAAAAAACCCAGTGGTGAGGGGTAGACATGTAGCTTTCTGGGCCAGTGGGGGGTGGGAATGGGCGGGAGGGATGGGTCACGGTCCTTTGGTGATGGGAATGGTGTTTATGTACACTCCTAGCAAAATGTAGACATATAAATCAGTAGTTAATTAATATGAGAGGGGGAAATCAATTGTATGTCTCAAAGGTTCTCAGGAGACAAACTGAATCTTTTTAATAGATAGGCTACGTATTTGATATGCGGACTCTCTCAAAAGCCTAGACCAAGTAGATTGGAGGCTTCCAATAGCACAGCTATATACAAGATACTGGGTACTGTACAGCAAACCATAACAAAGGGACTTTTCAAAGTTAACCCAATTAACAAATAATGTGATGATAATATTAACTATTGATTGTCTTTTTGAACCCTAAGACAGCAGGAACCTCACATCTTCACTATAGAGCCCCTACTTCCCCCAGTCCTGGCACCCATGGATAGGGCTCACTTTCCCGTATGCTTCTCCCAATCCATACCAAATAATATTGCATCCGCCGATCACAACCTAACCAAAGCAACGATTGCCATCTCAACATGCTTCACCTCAGAGTGTATCCAGAGACTTCACGTGTGGAATGACAACCCTTCAGCTTCATTACTCGGGTGAGACCTTTCCTTTTATAGTACACTCTAATTTCATCTCAGGTAGTTCACTTTCTAACAAAGTCCCATAACCTAGACATACACCAGTTTCTGTGAGAGAGAGCGTATGCGCACACGTATCCATAAACTACTGCAAAATATATACCTGAAAGCAGGATTACACTAGAGTTTGCAGTGAGTACCTCCCCAACACTTCCTCTCCACTATTCCAATCTTGGGATCCATGTTTGCTCAACAAATTGTTTGGCTTTGTATGTTAACTCTCTTTTCAATCACCAGGTTCCAGATGCCACCAGGATGCTGGCTAGGCTTCCCTGGATTGAAGACCCCACCAATGTGTCCTGGAGCTCAGCTTCCCCAGAGACACACCTTACTAGGGAAAGAGAGAGGCAGACTGGGAGTATGGACCGACCAGTCAACGCCCATGTTCAGCGGGGAAGCAATTACAGAAGCCAGACCCTCTACCTTCTGCAACCCTCAACGACCCTGGGTCCATGCTCCCAGAGGGCTAGAGAATGGGAAGGCTATCATGGGAGAGGGTGGGTTATGGGGATTGGGTGGTGGGAATTGTGTGGAGTTGTACCCCTCCTACCTTATGCTTTTGTTCACTAATCCTTTCTTAAATTAAAAATTTAAATAAAAAAAAAAAAAAAAAAAAAAAAAAAAAAAAAGGAAAAAAGAAATAAATAGTGGAGGAGAGATGGGTGGAGATGTGAAGGGATAGGAATAATGAAGAAGTGACAGGAGGAAAGAAGAAGGAAAAGTGAAGAGGGTGGTATGAGTGAAAAAAAGGAAATAGCTAAGAGAAGGTACTGCTGGAGACAGGCGACAGGGACAAGAAGATAAGAAAAAATGGTTCCCCTCAACCTGGGAATAACCTTAACTACAGCCTTACAGAGCACAGCACTCCATGGGCTCATTTATTCATACCAATGTATCTAGCTAAGCAACTTTGAAGTGTGCAGCTTTGTTCAGAAACGGCTCCAGTCTCAGAAGATAACTCTACAATAAATTTGAGGGATGTTTCATTATAACCACAAATCCGAAAGAGTGAAATTCAAAGAAAGAGGAAAATGAAAACATTGTATTTTGCTTGAAAAAGTTTGTCCTGAGGTCATTACCCAGTAATGATTCATTTTCCCCAGCAAGAAAAGCAAGGTGAACCCTTTTTAAGAATTCAAGTCTTTATTCGTGTATACTTCTTTGTCTTTTTTTTTTATTACTATTTCTTGTTTGGCTAAATGATACTATTGAGAAGTAATATAACAAACGGAGAATCATTTGAAGACATCCCCACATTTGTTAATACTGAACACTGGGGCATCAGTTCTTAGGATACATGTGATAAAATAACATTTTTGTCTTCTCCAATATTTTCTTAACTGGTAGTCAAAAGTAATAAAATGTTCTTGATATTACAATTAGATCCTTGTTTGCTCTAGAGAATTTCTAGATGTCATTTAGAGTATACACATGGGGAAAAAGTGCTACTTTTTATCAGCTTTATTGAATATAACTGACACAAGTATAAAATTCTGAGTGTGCTTCACGTGATGACTTGTTATTCATAAACACTGGGAAAGTGCACCTCTCATCAAACTATTTAACACATTCATCATTTCGCATATTTACACTCTAACCTCTTCACTGATCTTTATGTTCTCCTGTGAGTTTACATTAGTCAGTCATACAATACAGTGTCATCAACCACAGCCACCATATTATGTATTAGAACCTCAGAACTTACTTATTTTAGAACTATCTGTACCCTTTTACCAAACTCTCTTTAGTTTCCTTCACCAAGACCATTCCCAGTCCCTGTCTACTATCTTCTTACTTTGCCACATAGGAATTTAAAAGTACATCAGGGACAATATCAGCAAAAAAAAAAAAAAAAAAAAAAAAACTGGCTTAGAGCAGTGAAAATTCAGCAGTGAGAGAAAAAGACAAAGGAGGGGAGTAGTTGGGGGATATAGGTCATATAGTCAATGTCTGAAAAAGAGATGTTTCTAAAGGTTCCTATTTATGGTCCAATGTCTCCACCGGCACTAGTGTTGAGTATCTGATCCAAACTCTTTCAAAAAAATCACACCTCTTAGGGGACATGCTGTTGAATATATCCAATGTTACTATGCATGTATCCAATGTTATTATGCACTTGGCAAATATTGCACTTGGGTTACAATATATATGATAAGGAGGGTTTTGAGGAAGGTTAACTTAGTAGTGGAACACTGAAAAGCTTAATTTTTTTTTTCCATACCCCAGATAAAACTGGTGGTAACTCAGCCAGAAACCTGGGAATCGAATAAATTCACAAATCTCACAAATGTGGGAGCATAATGATAATTGCAAGATATTTCCACTCTAACTTAAGTCCTTTCTTACCAGTGAACTAGAAGCATTATTTTCCATCTTCCTCCTTCAACCTCCAACATCGTCACTACGAAATACATCTGACTTACCTGGACTATTCTAATTACTTCCTACTCTTCCTGTTGCATTTGAGTTTCTCAAAAATAATCATTACTTAAAATACATGTCTAGGGGGAAGATAGCATAATGGTTATGCAAAGAGACTCTCATGCCTGAGACTCCGAAGTCCCAGGTTCAATCCCCCACACCACAATAAGCCAGAGCTGTGCAGTGCTCTGTGTCTTTCTCTCTCTGCATCTCTCTTAAAAATAAAGTAAATAAAAAAATACATGTGTCTAATCACTTATTTATAATTGTTTATTTAGTGCTTACCTTATACCACATGAAGCAAAACAATTGTTGCACAAAAGTAGAAAAGGTCTTTCAATGTCATGGAGACAGCATTGTTAGAGATAATGACCAAAATAGGCTCAAAAACTAATGTTGAACTTAATATTGAACATAGCTTTCTTTCTAGGTATCTATTTTCTCGTGTTTTAATAGGAGTTCTGAAATCTAACTCAAAGCATTATTATGAGGTTGAAACATGAGAGGGGAAGAATAAACTTTGTCTACTGCTAGTCAATGACTTTGTGAGAACAACTTACACATTGCAATTTATTTTACTTTTGAAAAAAAAAAAGTAAAGTTTAAAGTTTGTTTTAAGATTCCTCAGGGAACTTCAAATGCAACAGAGGGGACTCACTAAAGGTAGTAAGGGGGAGACCAGAGCTACAGACACCTCTGTGAATCTGATGTAGCTCAGGTCCATAGCACAGTAATCTGGGAGATCATACTTCTCCCTGAAATCTCACAAGATGTATTTCAGCTTTCAGGCATAAGTCAGTGTATGAAAAATGGAAATAAAAAATAAAACACAGAACAAAGAGACAAAGTTGGCATCTGAACCAGATTTAGCTATGAACCAGACACACATTTCATTATCAAATGGGGGAGTTGACTTTCTTTTCTTTTTCTTCCTTTTTTTTTTTTTTTTTTTTTACAGGGCTAGTGTACTTGCTACTTCACCTCTCCTGGGTTGACTTTTCTTCATTTTTTAATTCCATACATATATATTTATATTATGTATTTATATTATATATTTATATGTATGTTTTAAAGTCATGATGCATTTTTCTGTTTTATGCAAAAATGCATCATGATTTTTTATAAATATACATACATATATATATATATATATATATATATAGAGAGAGAGAGAGAGAGAGAGGGAGAGGGAGAGGGAGAGAGGGAGAAAGGGAGAAGCATCAGTGTACCAATGCTTCCCTTGATGCCTAGCACCTTCCATATGGTGTCAGAGTTTGAACTTGGGCTATATGCATAATAAGGAAATGACCTTAAATAGTGAGATAGCTCCACGACCTCCAGATAGGGAATTTAAAAGAACTATGGCATGTTAGGATATAAAATATAAATAAAATACCTGGTAGAACAGCTAAGGGCTGATCATGTTCTTGCATAATTCATAATGTTTACATCTCTGCACAAACATGAAAAAGCAGGTAGATAATGTTAGCCAAGGCACAAAAATCCTTTAAAAAGTATAAAAACAAACAGAAATTTAAAAAAAATACTCATAGAAAGGACAAATGTCTTTAATAGAGCTAGTAGATCAGCAAAATGTAGATCAGTGAGCAAGAGAGTATGTTCATAGTATGTTCTAAACTGGAAGTAAAGAAAGAAAATAATTGGAGGTGGCACACAAAAAATAATAACAACCACTAGGCTTCCATTTAAAATATAAAGGTGTAAATGTCATGAATTATGTCAAGAAAATGATTGACTCTCAGCTGTTCTATCAAGTGCTTTAAGAAATAAATGTTTATTCAGTTCAGACAAGCTGAGGAGTATGCCAGTCTAAACTAATGAGAACTATAAGTATAATTATTTAATTACATTATTTAAATAAATGTAATTTCAGAGAAACTAATATTATCCTACTAGGCCAAAAAGAGTACCAGTAGATGCTTTTGCAAATATGCTTTCACAAAAGACTAGGAAAACTTTATTGATATATAAGTTGAGAATGTATAAACACTTAAAAATATTTTCTCTCTCAAGGTTAATTATGTATTTGCAATGTTTATACTGTATTTTGCTTATGGAATCTACTTAGCACAGATAGAGCAAAGAATGTATTTTAAGCAATGCCAACTACTAGAAATTTCTGGTCGACAATCTAAAATAAATTTTTATTATATTTAGTACTCAAACTAATATATGAATACTCTTCTTATTGAAAATGCACAGTTTACTTTAGTTGCTTTACTCTAGACCAAATTTTCAATGAGTAAAAAAAAGTTCCCAAGTTAAATAAATGCATTTACTTCATTTCTGGTTTCTCCTAGAAATAAAATCTCTCTTCAAAGGACCCTTACTTATTATACTAAGACTTACTTACTTATTTAGTCCCTTTGTTCTGCCTCCCACCCTTATCAGGACATCTGAAGCATTATATTCAGTTCTGGGAAACACATTTAGGATAAACTCAAATAAAATAAAACACAATTTGAAGAGAATGAAACTTAGAACCACTTAACATGAGGGACAATTGAAAAAAAACTAGAGACTCAAGACAGAGAAAGAGTTGATAATTCTATCTCCAACTATCTGAAGAGCTTGGTGTGTAAGAGGCATGGCCTTATTATTGTCTTTGGCTTTGGTATAATGATCTTCAAACACAAGTGTGTAGGAGGAGTTACAAAAGCTTTTGAAAGCAAGGAGCAGAGCTCCAGAGCCATCAACTGAAATTCAAATAACTCTTTGTGGAGGAAATTTCAGGGCTCTGAATTTCAACAGGAACCACAGGTGACTCTGGAGCAAGTGGTCCTCAGAGAATACTTTTTGAAGTACTGCTTCATAGGATGTAAAGAACCAGTGGGTCAATGTTAGAAGGAGAAAGATTACAGATCAATAAACAAAAATAACTTCCCAATGGAAGTGTTGCTTTGAAATGGATAGACTTATCAATATGGTTGTTATTTTCATCATTGGTGGGTTCCAACCAGACCCTGGATAACCACATTAAAGAAGTCATAGAAATAATTGTCTAACAAAAGGATGGTTGCATTGCATAAAAACTAAGAGATTTAAATTCTAATGAAATTATTATTTCCGGATTTGTTAAATAAAGATGCCAGTTTAGTCACTAAAGAGGTGGCTCAATGAGCAAAAGATAGCGCTTACATGTATGAGAATCCCAGTTTGATCTTGCATACCCCATGTGGTATAGTCGTTCTCTCTCTCTCTCTCTCATTAAATATATGTTTTTGAGATGTTCATTTGACCACTACCTTTAAAAAGAGGTTTCTTTATAGTGGCAAAAATGAGAAAACAGAGACTGTTAAGACTTCTCCTAATTTTGAAACAGGAATTTTGAAACTCATTAATTACATTTTTTCTTGAAGGAAACCAAGCTCAATTATGATCATAGGTAAGATACTTAAATATTTTATTTTAACTTCTAATTTTGTATTATATTTCCTACAATATGAATCTTTAACCCTTGTGAGTAGCTTAGCATGTTTTGACTAAAAATGATAAGAAAGCATGAATGACACAAGTATTCGGAATGAAGAATAAGGATATGGTGGGGAGCGGAGAGTCCACCAGACATGTGTTTCATGGGTGGGGGGAGGAAAGAGATAAAGAAGGAATAAAAAAATTAAGAAAAAATTCAAAACCTATCTTTCATGTTTGTCTGTCAACTGATTTTTTGTTCTTTCCAAATTACAGTTGCTAGCCTTAAATTTACAAGCCCAGACTTCAGAGTCAGAATTAATTGGTAAAGAAAATGAAAAAGAAAGAGGAAGAGAAATGACATAGTTTCACATGTTTAACAAACCAATTTTGATATTGATAGGGAAAGGAGGCTGATTCATAGGTTAAATGTGATGGGAAACCAATAATGAGACATTAGTTCCATTTGTGGTTTGGCTGTGTGAACTGGCAGTCTGAGGAGTATGAGAGCAAGCTAGGGACACAGAAAAACAAATGACTTTTTCTTTTACAATATAAAATATCCTTTATTTATGAGGCAAACCTATAGAGTTTAAATATATATATATATATATATATATATATGAATAAAAGCTAAAGAGAAGGATATAGTTTCATTTCTATATCTAAGAAAGAAGAAAGCCATAGTAGCCATCCAAAGATCTTTGTTGAGTTAGAAGAATGTGAATTGAACACAAGTGAACAAAATAATACTGATTTGAAGAGCACAAGAACAAGACAGTGCAAGGAACAAGTGTTGACTTCAACACAAAAGTTTAATTTTCTAAGTGATAGCATGTGCTTTTCAGAGTTAGGGAAGTTTGGAAGAACCCAGAGTCCAGTAATGTCTCATAATTCTGTGATTGTAAAGTTATAGACATACTGTATGTACCTTTTGCACTAAATAAAGAGTCACAAGTTAGACTTTAACTGACAATGAGAGGCCACTGGACCTGCACACTGGCTAACAGGACAAGACTCAAGTATATCCTGATTTCCCTAACAGCTGCTTAAAGGGTCAGCTAGTAAAACTTAACACTCACAATGGAATTATAGTTTCATGTGTTGATTCTGACTAGTGAAGTGTAGGAGGTAGGAAGGAGCCAGCTGATAGCTCACTTCTCACAGAAATCTCATGAAATAGCTACTTTCCCTGTGAGGTCAATAAAGAAGCTGAGCACAAAAGTTATGTGACATTTCCAAAATCATAGGGCCAGGTGATGGCGCATCTGGTTGAGTGCACATGTTACAATGAGCAAGGACCCGGGTGTGAGCCTCCAGTCCCCACCTACAGAGGGAAAGCTTTGCAAGTGGTGAAGCAGTGTTGCAGGTCTCTCTCTGTCTCTTTCCCTCTCTATCTCCCTCTTCCATCTCCATTTCTAGCTGTCTCTATCCAATAAGTAAATAAAGATAATACAAAATTTTTAATTAAACTTATCCAGAATTATGCATCTGGTGAACCTACGTAATCAGAACCTTGCTACTGTAAGTTCATGTAGACGCACGGTATGTTCATGGGAAAGGTCACATATTCAAGACGAATCTGTTCACAGACTCTTTCACTATGTTGAGATTCTTTTTCCACCTCCCAGGAGAAGTCATGAAATATATTCTAGGGTTCCAAGATCCACAATGTTAGACTTACTGTATCAAAAGAGTTCAGGTCTACTGAACTTTGGTGGTGGGTGTGTTATAAAACTATACATTGTAATCTTACAATCTTGTAAGAAACTATTAATAACAAATAAAAAAAATTTATATGTTTGGGTCAGAACAATGAACTAATCTTCATAAGTGATGTCACTAACCACTTATCAAGCATCTCTTCTGAGTTAAGGTTTTGTTTTTTCCAGGTACTAGGTTTTCCAAGTAATTAAAGATGACCAAGATACTGATGAGAGTTGGAGGAACAAAGCAAAAAATAGAAAAGCAGGGTGGGAACTAAAATGAGTTGAGTAAGGGAAAGTGTATGCAGACGCCCAACAAAATGCAGTCATCTAGAGAAATCATCATTGAATGCAATTTTAAAAATATAAATGAATATAAAAATCTATCACAATCAACAAATATCAATAACTTAAATGAAAACACAACTGGTATCAGGACTGTCAACCATATGAGAGACTGAGGCAGAAGGAATAATCAGCAACTCTGATCTTTCTCCTCAGTTTCAGCCTGGAGAGATGAATAAATAATTCAAGGTTCATTTCAACATATGTTGAAATTTCTACTCAACTACAGGGTACAGCCTAGACCCTTTTAGTAACTTCAAAGTAATATATACATTTGGATGCTTTATGGAATGATCAACCAAAATAAACAGTTACAATTTGTGTCCAACCTTGTATTCTTCTACTACCATCCTAGGGGCACAGAACAATACTATCTGCAATTAGAATTATCTTTGTCTTTGCTGTTGAAGCATGGGCAAATCACTATTTTATTACTGATAGTTTTTAAAAAATATATATGTATTTATTTATTGAGAAAGAAAAAAGACTAAGCACTGATCAGTAAGCTTTACCATGTGGCCATTAACCTGGGGGCCTCTAAAACCTCAAGCATGCAAGTTTGATGATCCAAAACTAAGATATTGTCTGAGACTTACTTCTCTTTCTTCCTTGTTTTCTTCCTTGTTTCCTTCCTCCCTCCCTCCCTTCCTTCCTCTCTCTCTCTCTCTCTCTCTCTCTTTCTTCCTTTCTGTCCTTCCTCCTTTATTTTATTTTAATTTATTTATAAAAAGGAAACACTGACAAAACCATAGGATAAGAGGAGTTCAACTCCACACAATTCCCACCACCAGAACTCTGTATCCCATCCCCTCTGCTGATAGCTTTCCTATTCTTTAACCCTCTGGGAGCATGGACCCAGGATCATTGTGAAATGCAGAAGGTGGAAGGTCTGGCTTCTGTAATTGCTTCCCCAACGCTGACCATGGGCGTTGACAGGTCTATCCATACTCCCAGCCTGCCTCTCTCTTTCCCTATTGAGGTGGGGAATCTGGGGAATCAGAGCTCCAGGACATATTGGTGGGGTTGTCTGTCCAGGGAAGTCTGGTTGGCATCATGCTAGCATCTGGAACCTGGTGGCTGAAAAGAAGGTTAAGATATAAAGTCAAACAAGTTTTTGACTAAACATGAACCTAAAGGCTAGAGTAGTGGAGATGGAGAGTTTGGGGTGGGGGGTGGTCTCCTTTCTTTCTTTCTTTCTTTCTTTCTTTCTTTCTTTCTTTCTTTCTTTCTTTCTTCCTTCCTTTCTTTCTCTTTCTCTTTCTCTTTCTCTTCCTTCCTTCCTTCCTTCCTTCATCTTTCCCTTTTTCCTTCCTTTCTCTCTCTCTCTCTCTCTCTCTCTCCCTTTCTTTTTTGTCTTTGCTGGGGCTTCACTATTTCAGATTGACTTTTTCTGTTAGCAAGAGAGAGACAGATGAAAAGATATCACAGCACCAAGTCTTTCTTTCTTTCTTTCTTTCTTTCTTTCTTTCTTTCTTTCTTTCTCTCTCTCTCTCTTCCTTTCTGTCCTTACTTCTTCCTTCCTCCCTCCCTTCTTCCTTCCTTCCTTCCTTTCTTTCTTTCTTTCTTTCTTTCTCTCTCTCTCTTTTTTCTTTTTTATCTTTGTTGGGGCTTCACTATTTCAGATTGTTGACTTTTTCTGTTAGCAAGAGAGAGACAGATGAAAAGATATCATAGCACCAAGTTTTTCTTTTTCCCTCTCTTTCTTTCTTTCTTCCTGCCTTCCTTCCTTCCTTTCTTTTTTTCTTTCCTTCTTTCTTTCCTTCTTTCTTTTTCTTTCTTTCTCTCTCTTCCTTTCTGTCCTTACTTCTTCCTTCCTCCCTCCCTCCCTGCCTCCCTTCTTTCTTTCTTTCTTTCTTTCTTTCTTTCTTTCTTTCTTTCTCTCTTTTCTATCTTTGCTGGGGCTTTGCTATTTTAGGTTGGATTTTTCTATTAGAAAGAGAGAGACAGAGAGATTAAAAGATAATCACAGCACCAAGTCTCCTCCAGAGGATGGGGGCTGGACTTAACTGTGGGTTGTGTGCATGGTAAAGCAGGCATACTATCTAAGTGAGTTATTTCACTGCCCTCCCCACCTCTTAATAAAATTTTAAACCTGGAGTACACAATTTTATTAAATTGGCATAAGTGTTAATATTCAGTACAGTTCAGAAAAATAAGGATAATGAAAACAATATAAGAACTAGTTAGTAATTTATAGGTTTATCTACTTTAGTGAGAGAGTCAGAGGCCAGAACACTGCTGAACACTGGCATGTGGTGGTAGGTATTAAACCTAGGGCCTCTGGGGTCTCAGACAGGCAAGCCTGTATTCCACCACTGAATACTACCCCCCAACCCCACCTATCGTTCTGTAAGAGCTATGTAGTTTGTCAATATATTTATCCTATTCTAATAAAGGACAATAATAAATATATTGCAAAGATTTAAACTTAAAAATTATAAAATTTAAATTCATAGTATGATATATTCCTAATTTTGAATTACAAAACTGTGCCTTTATATCTGCTAATTTTGAGATAATCAAATTTGCAAATCTTTAGTGTTTATGAAGAATTATCTTTTGGGGGACAAGTGGTAGCACATCTGGTTAAGCACTTACATTACAGCATGCAAGGACTCAGATTCAAGCCTCTGGTTCCCACGTGTAGGAAGAAAGCTTAATGAGTAGTGAAGCAGGGCTACAGATGTCTCTCTGTCTATTTCCCTTTTTATCTCCCCATTCTCTCTTAATTTCTCTCTGACTCTATCCAATAATAAATAAAATAAAAATATTTATTTTAAAAAAAGGAATTTTCTTTTGGATTGGGAAAAAAGTTTCTTTGAAGGATAAAACTATATCTGAATTGTTAATTTAAAAAATTGTTTGATTAATTATTTAGTGATGGTTTTTAGGGTCATAAGATTACAGGGGCTAGTTACATACCTCATCCACTACCACAGTTCTCCTACCACTCCTTGACTCTCCCCCCTTTCTCCCAAGGGAAACCACCATAATTTTTATAAAATCTTTAAAAATTTTTAAAATCATTTTTAAAAAACAAATTCATGTGTTTCAGTTCTTTATAGTATACATATGAGCAAAGCCATTCAGTAGTTGTCTTTCAGAGTTGTGCAAGTCATTTGGTAACAGATATAAACTATAACAACAAAAGCACTTGAACACAAACACCAAAGAACCTCAAGATATTATATATGATAAGAAGGGTGAGGAAAAAAGTTATAAGAAAGACTGAAAGGTACTGGAGAGAAATGACATCACTTATCAAGACACAGAGGAATGCATGTGTATAAGTATGTTATACATAAAAGTATTATACATATAATTTATATATAAATACACTATATATAAACACATCTAAGAGAGTCTTTCTGAAACTGGTCTGGTGTCACCATTCTTTGCTGGAACATTGTCTATCCATTTATTCTTCCCCTTTCATACTTCATAGTTGTCTATATTTCTTTTTTTTTTTAGGTGTTTTTTAAATTTTTTATTTATAAAGTAGAAATATTGACAAGACTATAGGATAAGAGGGGTACATTTCCACAGAATGCCCATTCCCATAGCTCCATATCCAATCCCCTCCCTTAATGGCTTCTCTATTCTTTAACCTTCCCTATTCTTTAATCCGGGGAGTATGGATCCAGGATCATTATGGAGTGCAGAAGGTGGAAGGTCTGGCTTCTGTAATTGCTTCCCCATTGAACATGGGCATTGGCAGGTCAATCCATACTCTCAGCCTGTCTCTCTCTTTCCCTAGTGGATCTGGGATCTGGGATCTGGGGAGGCGGGGCTCCCCAGATATATGGTCTTAGTATTTCTGTCCTTTGTGTTTCTGGGTTTGCTTTACTGTGTATCAGCTTGTTGTGTGTTCCTTGTTTCTCTGTGACACTTCTTAGAGTAACTCTTACAAGGCACATATGGTAATGGCAAAGTCCTTTAGTTTTTATATGGCCAGTATTGTTTTGACTACTCTTTCATATTTTTTTCTTTTATTTATTTTATTTTTAATGAGAGAGATACAGAGAGAAAAGCAGAGAGAAACACCAGAGCACTGCTCAGCTCTGGCTTATGGTTGTGCTGGGGATTGGATTTGGGAGCTTGGAGCCTCAGGCATGAAAATCTTTTGCAGAACCATAATGCTGTCACCCCAGCCCAATTACTCCTTCATATTTGAATGGTCTTGCAGAGTAAAGTATGCATGGCTGATGTCTATATTTAAGATTTTTAAGCATTTTAAGAAATATTTCTATATTTAATATTTAAGATTTCTTTTAAGATCTTAAATATTCTACTCTACTCTCTCCAGGCCTCCATGGTTCCTGTGCAAAACTCTGATGTGTCTGACTATGCTGTCTTTATAAACCACTTCTTCCTTTCCCTAGAAGCTTGTCTTTTTTTTTTTTTTTTTGCCCTTGACTTTTGACAGTTTCACAATGATGTATATTGGTGTAGGTCTATTTGGTTTTAGGAATTTGGAAGTTCTGTCTGCTTCCTGAACATCTATATCCTTATCACATCTCAGATTTGGAAATTTCTCTGCTATTATTTCTTTGAATATAGTTTCTGTTCCTTTCTTTCTCTTCTCTCCTTCTGAGATCCCTAAAATTTTAATATTTGTTTTTCTGATAGAGTCTTCGATTTCTCAAATAGTTGCTTCATTTTCCCGTCCTTTTCCTCCTTCTATTTAGAAGTCAAAGAGTGTGGTCGTTTTGTCTTCTATTTCTGATTTTCTCTCTTCTACGTATGTAAGACTGCTTCCTTGGCTTGCTATTTGGAGCCAGGATGTATTCCAAGTGTCCTTCATACCCTATAACCGTTTTCAAGATTTCCATTTTCTTACAAAATGACTATATAAAGCCAAGGATTCCTTTCTTAATCTATTTCTCTATATTAAATTGAGAACTTTGTATTTCTCCTAATTTCCTGACAATGCCTTTCCTAAACTCTTTCTCTGACATCTCTTCTGGATTTACATCAAGTTTTTGGCCTTTAACTTGGTTTTGGAGAACCATTGCTTTCGTAATTTTACCCATCTATTTTGTTTTCTGTTGTTGTCCACAAATGGTACTGGGTTCTGTTCAGGGGCGAATTCCATTAAGGCGGCAGATCTAGGAATAGGTTCCCAGATAAACTGGAGGAAGGGAAAAGCATGGGAAAAATTAGGGAAATTCCTAGATCTAGCAAAAAGCAAGAGGAATACCCACATAAATCAGTGAGTTGTTGGCATAAATTTTACTTCCTTTTCCTAAACTTGCCGAAATAATTTTGAATCATAATATAGTATAATATAGCTACTACAACCAAAAATCCTCTCTTCTTCCTTACACAACTGAACAACGGTGATAATTGTGAGACTGCGGAAGCATACTTAATAGCAGGTCAGGCTAGAACTTGATTTAAGTGCTTTTGCACTAGGGTCAATTGAGAGACTATCCTTTCCATCCTATTCAGTCTTGGAATGTTATTTGCCAATTTTAATAAATACCCCGCATTGTGGTCCTTTCTTATTACTTCTGTGGCTTACAGTCATTTTAGGAGTTCTTTGACATTCTTAACTCTTATTTGCATATCACATAGCTTGAATGTACCAAAAAGATTAATGCTTCCCTCCTAGTAAGTAACAGTTGAATTGTTGAAATTACTACTTTCTCCAACGCAATATACAAATTCAATGCAATTTCAATTAAGGTCTCAATGGCATACTTCACAGAAAAAGAGCAAAAAATAAAATAATTAAGTAAAAA
This sequence comes from Erinaceus europaeus, assembly GCF_950295315.1. Lineage (NCBI taxonomy): Eukaryota > Metazoa > Chordata > Mammalia > Eulipotyphla > Erinaceidae > Erinaceus > Erinaceus europaeus. The sequence continues at coordinate 115,973,440 of NC_080165.1, read as the reverse complement.
TATATGCATAATTTATCTGGAAAAAGAAAAGATTTTAAATAACAAAACCCTGGAAGCAAAGAACAGAAATGGAGGTATTGGGCTGAGGAGGTGACTCTATGTTTTGTGCTCAAGAGGCTTTGGGTTTAACTCCTAGCACCATGTGGGAGCAACAAAGGCAAAACAAATAGAACATCATCAACAGTGGAGTGATAATTGGATCTCTCACTCTCTCTCTCAAAATTTTTTTTTTCAGTAGGACTGAGAAGTGACATAGTATGTACACGTATCCCTTATTTCCACCCCCTATATGTCTTCTTTTAAAATTGAAGTTATTGTACCCTTGATTTTTTAAACATATTTTTAAATTTTTTATTTTTATTTATTTTCCTTTTTGTTACACTTGTTGTTTTTTATTGTTATTGTAGTTATTACTGTTGTTGATGTCATCGTTGTTAGATAGGACAGAGAGAAATGGAGAGAGGAGGGGAAGACAGAGATGGGAAGAGAAAGACAGACACCTGCAGAACTGCTTCACCGCCCGTGTAGGGACTCCCCTGGGGCAGGGGGGAGATGGGGAAGAGCCAGGGGCTCGAACTGGGATCCTTACACTGGTCCTTGCAGCACATGCAGCAGGTTAAGTTCTTAATCTGTTGTACTACAGCCCGACTCCCAATTTTAAGTTATACTATGTTATACTAGTAAACAAAAGGAGAGGAAGAAGGTGGCGTGGGGGAATGAAGGGAGGAAGAATAAAATAGAGAGAGCATTCCAATGTAGTGTGAGAATAAAAACAGACACACAGATCAGTGGAACTGAATTGAGACTTAATTTATGACAAGGATTATAAAACAGAGTAGCAAAAATCTCTTCACTAAATTATAGAAAAGCTGGAGAATCATATGCAATAGAATGAAATTAGAAAAAGATCTTACACCATATAACAAAGTCACTCAAAAAAGACTTGAATGTAAGATCTGGAACCATAAGACAGTAGAACCCAGTTAATTAGTTCCCTGACAATGACCTTAGTGGGAGGAAGAAAAAAAGGAGAAAAAAACAAGCAAAAGTTTACTTTATTTTATTTTACTAAATAAAATTAAAGCTAAATAAAACTAAATAAATTAAATAAAGCTAAATAAATTAAAACTAAATAAAATTAAAATTACTATGAGAATAAAATAACCATTACCAGAAAAGTGGGTGAGGGGTGCTGTCAGTTTGGATAAAAAGGTCAACTATATAAATTCTAGACAGCGACTAGAATTCTGGTGGAAAATATAATATGTCATATGCAGGCATCAATTTAAAGGATTGTACATCTGAAGCCAACATAATATTAAAGTTTATATGCCAAGATTTAAAGTATACCAGTCCACTAGAAATAAACTTCCAGAAAGTAATGATTGGGAGAAGAGTAGTCCCTTAATGAGCATTCAAAATGGAGTAAGCTGGAAAGTTTCTGTTATGGGGTTCCTATTTATATATTATAAAACTATGCTAGTAAAAAAAATAACAACAAATGTGCTTTTAGCTATTATGCCTTTAATTAGGGGGTTAGTCAGTATAATTTCATTTCCTTAGGTAATCACCAATTCACACACACCTATGTATGAACGCACACGCACACACCTATATGTACAAACACATGCATGCGTGGGTTTATGCACTAAGGCACATAGTTTTCAGAGTTCAAGAAAATCTTTGAATTTCAATTCAAAGAAATATTGTGATATTTAGTTTGACCCCCAAAGAGAGCTATTTGGAAAATTCACAAGCTTTAATTTAATTGTAAAAGCTTAGATTATTCAGCCTTTATCCAGTCACATGAGTATAGTCTTTTTTAAAAAAATTGGGAGACAAATTATGTTTGCAACAGTGTTTGTATCCTGAAGCAAAATGTTATGACATACTGAATCTTAATACTCTAATGAGGCTATGTTTAAAAGCCTAGTGTAGATACAAAGTAAACTCTCAGGTACTTCCTGCCTCTAGAATGGACACAGGTTCTTTCAGAATTTATATTTGAACCAAGTTTCTGTTTCTTGGATAAAGCTAATAACATATATTCAGTTCGTGTCTTCAAGTTACATGCAAAAGACAAAGAAATCATTTCTTAAAACTGCAATATGTATATATTTAATCTTTTAGGCAATGTTTAACCTTTCTCCAAAAAGAAAAAAAATAGTTTTTTCTAGAGGCCGTATACCTGACAGAAATTGAACAATTCCATTTTGAATACTATTATCGTTTTTTTTTTCTCTCTCAAGGAAAAAAGTTTTCAGGCTCTAGGAATAATAAATTGTCAATCTCATTTTAAAATCTGTATGCTTTATATTTCCAGATGTGAAACTAGATACATAACAGATGGAGAAATATACATAACAGATAATAAGAAAAAAACCCAACCATTTGGTATATTTTTTCTCTTCAAAAAAACTATCATGTAAATCATTTGACCACAGATTTTCCAGCTATGAACAGGCACATTGTTTGCCCTAGTAAATGCTATAATATGTGAGACTTTAAATATGTGTGGTCAATGACTATTTTTAAATTTCATTTTCATTTGTTTGAAGGGGCAGGAATAACTATTAGGTTGCCCAGAAATTCATGATGCATCTTTGCATAGAAAAAAAAAGTCACATCTTTCCTGACAACCCAATTATTAATATTATAAGGTAGAAGAATACTTATGCATGAAATAAAATCAATTCAGTGCAGGGTTCATATGATTTTGAAAAATTTCAATGAAAACATAACTTTAAAATTTTGTTTATATTATTAATATTAGCTTATTTTTCACCTTACACCTATAGTTGCATGAGAAATTAAGGAGTGATGTTCATGTTCACACCACTGTCCAAATATGTCGGTAGATGGGTAGTCTCTAAATCATTTACATTAATGTATCAATGTCCAGTGCCTCATGGGGGAGCCATAAGAAAAGTCCCTTTGAGCATAGAGATAAACCAATATGGTGAAAGGTAGAAACGGGCTTTCATATAGATTTTATCTTTCACCAAGTTATTTGACTTAGTGCAATACCTCTAGGGCTATCCATGTTACTGCAAATGGCAGTACTTCATGTTTTCGGATAGTAGAATAGGATTCCATTCTGTATATATACCTTATCTATTCATTCGTCAATATATGGCTATAAATGGAGGACCGGGCAGTGACACACCTGGTTGAAAGCACATGTTATCATACATGAGGACACCAGTTCAAGCCCCCAGCTCCCCACTCACAGGAGGAAACTTCCCAAGTGGTGAAGCAGATATGCAGGTGTCCATATTTCTCTCTTCCTCTCTATCTGCCCCTCCCTTTTCAATTTTTTTCTGTCTTATCAAATACAATAGAAAAGAAGAAAGAAAAAAAGAAAAAGGAGGGGGTAGGGGTGGTAGCACAGCAGGTTAAGCGCACGTGGCGCAAAGCTCAAGAACCAGTGTAAGGATACTAGTTCAAGCCCGAGCTCCCCAGCTGCAGGGGAGTCACTTCACAGGCAGTGAAGCAGTTCTGCAGGAGTTTATCTTTCTCTCCCTTTCTGTCTTCCCCTCCTCTCTCCATTTCTCTCTGTCCTAATGACATTATTAATAATAAAAACAATTAAAAAAAAGGCGGGAGTCGGGCGGTGGCACAGTGGGTTAAACGCACGTGGCACAAATTGCAAGGACCAGTGTAAGGATCCTGGTTTGAGCCCCTGGCTCCCCACCTGCGGAGGAATTGCTTCACAGGCGGTGAAGCAGGTCTGCAGGTGTCTTTCTTTCTCTCCCCCTCTCTGTCTTCCCCTCCTCTCTCCATTTCTCTTTGTCTTATCCAACAATGATGACATCAATAACAACAATAATATCTACAACAACAACAAAAAACAAGGGGAACAAAAGGGAAAATAAATATAAAAAATTTTTTAAAGGACAACAAAAAGGAAAATAATAAATAAATATTAAAAAATTATAAGAAAAAAGGAGAAAAAACTGCTGCTGTGAGCAATGGATTCATAGTGCTGACATTGAGCCCAACGATAACCCTATTGTCAATTGAAAGAAAGAGATAAATATAAATGGATAGTTTGATCTTTTCAAGTTGCTGAATGTTGTAAATAATGCTATAGTAAACATGGTATTACATATCTTTTTCCAATTAGTGCTTTCATATTTTGTGAATAAATGCCCAGAAGTGGGATAACTGATAAGCAATTTGCTCTTTCTTTTCTCCTCTCCCCCCCTTCTCTTAATTGATAAGACTGAGAGAAATTAAGAGGAGTGGGGGAATAAAGAGGAAGAGAGAGATAACACCTGCAGCACTGCTTCAACACTTGTGAAACTTCCCTCCTGTAATTAGGGCTAGGGGCTTCAACATGGGTCCTTGGGCATGGTTGCCAGGCTAGCTTCATGGGCGGGAGACCGAGACGACCAGGGACTCATGGCTGAGTGGTACACAGTTCAGTCTTTATTCATGTGGAACACAGTGCAATCTAAGCTATCTCTAATCACAATCCTGTCCTTATATATCCTGAGGCAGAAGTGTCAGGTCTGAAGAGGATGTACATAGGATAGGGGGTGGGGAGAAGGAAAAAGCTAGCAAAACAATGAGGATTAAACCAATGCCCTGAAGGCAGGGCGGTGCTTTGTTAACAGTGGTTATGTAAATAGAATACAGTGTTAAGCAGGGGGGATTAAACCAATGAAACAGAAAGGGTCTTAGAAGCAGAATTTAGAAGCAGACCAACACATATATGTGTTCAACTGGGTGCACCACTGCCTGGCCCCCAGTTATTTTTTTCTAATGAAAGTTGTTTAAGAAGGTGTTCTTCTAGATACCACACAGCAATTTTCCTTCAATAATCTCTCCTGATCCTATGCTCAAGAGCTATATTGGTCTTGAGATCACTATTCTAAAACCCTTATGACATAATATTATGAGAAATAGAACCATGGAGAAAGGTGGAACTGGGCCCCTGTGGACATAACTAGCTACTCATGTTGTGGACACAACTTGGCTACAGTACATTGAAAACCAGAGAGAGGACTTGCAATATAGCTCTTATGTATATGCAACCCACATTCAAGCCCAGTCCCCATCTCACTAGGAGAAGCTTTGGTGCTATGATGTCTTTCCCCTCTATCTTGCTCTGTCTGTGTCTATCTAAAAAAAAAGTAGGCCCAGAGCATTAAGACCTGAGCAAAAACAAAAAACAAACTTAAAAGGAAAACTACAGAGATTATAATGTCCCTCGGTTTTCATAAGAAACTTAGCCTATACATTGAGTGATGGTTATACCTATTACACATCAATTGTTCCCAGTAGTCATCACTTGTCATGGGCTGTGAGGGACACAAAGAGGAAAGGAGAATACCTTGGAAAGAAAGAAAATGACATGCCCATGTGGTAACCAGTAGGAATGATTTTATTACTGAATTTCTCACTCAGTGCCTCAAATTAAAAAATATATAATTTTATTATATAAGATTATCCATGTGAGGGTCATGAAATAGTGGATGAAAGAATCAGACAGGACTATGAGGTGGTGAAGCTGAGAAATATTACACAATACCATGCACAAGAAATTGGTTTCAGGGTACTGGCCCCCACCTCCAGGGGGGAGGCATCACAAGCAATGAAGCAGTGTTGCAGATGTTTCTCTCTCTCTCTCTCTCCCTCTCTTTCTTCCTTTCCCTCCCTCCCCCTCATGCCCTACCCTCTCAATTTCTTGTCTCTCTCCAGAAGAAAAAAGAAAAGAAAGAAAAAGAAAAAAGGAAAGAAGAAAGAAGAGAGAGAGAAGAAAAAGGAAAGACAGACTACCAGGAGTGGTGGATTTGCCTGCAAACACCAGGCCCCAGGAATAACCCAGGAGAAATTTTTTAAAATGTATAAAACAATCAGACATATTAATTTATGCATAAAACAAAATCTACAGTAAAAATAAATACTTAAATTGCACATTTTGAAATGAAATTAGAAAATAAAGTAGATGTATATAACAACATCCATGTCTGTGTTTACTAATTTCAACTTCATAGTTATAGGACATAATACTCTCTTATATTACTGAGATTGAATTGTTTTATTATGTGCTGCATTTTTTTTTTTTTACCAGAGCACTGTATAGCTCCAGTTTATGATGGTGCACCAGATTGAACCTGGAACTTTGGAACCTCAGGCATGAAAATATTTTACATAACCATTACACTGTCTCCCAGGCCCTCAAATCTAATCCAGCAGATTTATGGGTACATATTTCTAACCCAGCTCTGGTTTAAAGAAGCAGAACTCATTTCAGAAAAGCTATTGACTTATCTAGTTAGTACAGAAGGGAGCAAGTTCAGGCTGACTGGCTCAGAAATGTGTGCTCCTGTCATAGCCTGGCATAACCTGCCAATTTCCCTGAGACTACACATTGACCCCAGAGTCAGCAGGTGAAAGTTCTGGGCTGACAATTGGGAAACCCCAAATGGAATTCTCCTGGCTCTTACTCAGCTTCTCTTTGACATTGAGAAAGTCATTTTTTATTTACCTATCTGCAGAATGGGTCAGGTAATAAAACCTGCCCCATCTGAATTTACATGGATATTACAAAGGAGAATTAGATAATGTCTGCACTAAGTTTTGCTCTCCTTAGAAGAAAGTCCCTATAAAACACGAGGCAGAACTTCATTATGGTGGCTGATGAGATCAAAGCCTCCAGCCATGAGCTAGGGGAGCTTTGCCCTGGACAGGGAGCTTTACTACTACATACTCTAATAACATTCCTCCCTGAAGATTCTAACCTGATTTGCAGATAATCATTAAGTAAATCTTGCTGCCCTTAAGCAAAGTGCAATTTGCACTATAGCAGCCTTTATGAAAATAAAATCGTAGGAGAAACAGTGCTTAAAAAATAATCCAGGAATTAGGGTCCTTAAGTCTAGATCCTAGTTGCATATTCTCTGCAGTCACACAAAATATAATTTTCACTGAACTCTTGAATGATTCCATTGCTGTGTCCAAGGAGTATCGGACCAAGTATATTATTTGATGGGAAACTCTGAAAAAAATTCCAAATATCCACAACTTTTAGGTGCTGTAGTAAGCTCTAAAGCCTTATATGAAATTCCATTTTAATATTCCAACCAAAAATAATATCTTCTCTCCCATCGGTTGTGCAGATTTTTTTTTCCCTTCAGAAAGTAGATAAGGCCATCTAACCATAAAAGAACCCACTGTTAAACTTTAGGAGATTATCTTTCCAGAGTGTAAGGATCCATTAACCACGTCTTGAGAAGTTTGCATAATATTGCCTAACCTTGTTTTCTAATGTCTCAACTTGATTTCACTTGATTTAAATTTATTAAGCTATACTGGCAAAGTCTCAGAGTAAAGTGCTGTGTGCTATCTTATTTTTGAATCTACATGTTAATCATGTCTAATTGGCCTTCATTTCCATCTGTGCAGATCTCTAGTGCTCATTTCTGAAATTAGTAAATCACATTTCCAAATCCAGCCCAGTCATGACCTCGTGACATTTACTTGACTTTTGTCTCGATATTCTACTAAAGCCTCAAAATGTAAGCTACCAGCACTGACAAGGACCAGACAATGAAAAGATGCTTCAGCTTTTATTGTTTCTTGTTTGAATTAAATGTCCTGAGTTGCGAAAGTTAAAAGCACTGGGTGCTGCTTATTCTCAGAGGAAGACTGACATAAGTTGTTTTCTCGCCTTCCAGATCTATTCAATAGTCTACCGTGATAAGCACAAGAACTAGTGTTGGTGGGGCATACTTATTTATAAGAGATTGAATGAAAGCTACTCCTTTCAACCATTTCAAGCATTTTTCCTTTAAGAAGAGGGACTTATTCAATCTAGATCTAGAAAGGTAATGTGTGTGCTTAACCGGGTGTGCCACCACTCACCCCTCCCTTAGATCTAAAAGGAAAAAAACTAACTTTACATATCAGTACTGACATGTTGATTTAAAAAAGCAAAAGCCTTCTATGTCTACTCATATTTACTCTCAAAGAATAACCTTTAAACTCACAGAGAAATGTTGAAGGTATCACAACGGTGTTATTTTGTAAAATAACTATCTTCATCCAATAATGTTTTCCTTTGGCTAAATGTTATTCTCCTTATAAATTAAATATCACTCTGGAAGTTATAGTATATTGCCTCCCCTTTCCTCAGGGTTTTTGCTGGGATTTTGTGCCTGCACAATTATACCAACCCCAGAGACTTTTTTTTACAGGGGATGGAAGAGAGAGAAAGAGAGAAAGACAGGGGGTCGGGCGGTGGCGCAGTGGGTTAAGCGCAAGTGGTACAAAGCGCAGGGACCGACGTAAGGATCCCGTTTCGTGTCCCCGGCTCCCCACCTGAGGGGAGTCGCTTCACAGGAGGTGAAGCAGGTCTGCAGGTGTCTATCTTTCTCTCCCCCTCTCTGTCTTCCCCACCTCTCTCCATTTCTCTCTGTCCTATCCAACAACGAACTACATCAACAATGGCAATAATAATAATAACCACAACGAGGCTACAACAACAAGGGCAACAAAAGGGGGGAAAAATAGCGTCCAGGAGCGGTGGATTCATGGTGCAGGCACCGAGCCCAGCAATAACCCTGGAGGGAAAAGAGAGAGAGAGAGAGAGAGAGAGAGAGAGAGAGAAAGACAGAGAGAAGAGAGATGAGAGACCACAGCACTACTTCATTGCTCATGAGACGTTCCCTTTGTGATGCCCCCATGAAGTAGCTCAGCGCTGGGAGCTGGGTCCTTACACTTAGTAAACTGTAATACACCATAGCAAATGAGGTGCTTCCGAGCCCCTAGCAAGCAATAATATATTCTCTTTCGGGGTCCGGCAGTAGTGCAGTGGGTTAAACTCACATGATGCAAAGTGCACAGATGGAGTAAGGATGCCGGTTTCCCACCTGTTGGGGGATTGCTTTACAAGTGGTGAAGTAGATCTACAGTTGTGTATCTTTCTCTCCCTCTCTCTGTCTTCCCTCCTCTCTCGATTTCTCTCTGTCCTATCCAGCAGCAATAACAACATTATCAATAGTAACAACAAGGGCAACAAAAGTGGGGGAAAATGGCCTCCAGAAGCAGTGGATTCGTAGTGCAGGCACCAAGCCCCAGCAATAACCCTGGAGGCTATATATATATATATATATATTCTCTTTATGTGTATGAATAATATATTCTGGAACTCTTCTGCTTTGACACTTGGAGTCTTTTCCATAAAGTCTACATATGAATTCTCTGTTGGGAGAGCGAGAAGATGAAGTAGAGGAGACAAACCCTGAAGTTAATTCTTCTCTCTGTGCCCAGAAGGGCATGCTGCTAATAGCATGCAAGCTGGCTGAGATGATAAAAACCTGCATCAACATGCCAGCGTCCAGGGTTCCAGACCAAGAGAGGAGGAGGAGGAGTGCAGAATATTTATTATAATTACACCAAGGAGTCTTAACCAAAAAATAAAAGTGAAGTATAGTCTCTCTCTCTCCCTCCCCCTCCCTCCCTCCCACCCTTACTCTCTTTCACTTCTCTCTCTCTCTCTTCTCTCTCTGTCTCTCCCTCTTTCTCTCCCTTAGAAACAGAGAGACATATATAGAGTGAAAGAGACCACAATACCAAAGCTTCCTTCAGTGCAATGAGGACCAGGCTGGAACCTCGGCTGCACACATAGCTAAGCAAGACACTATTCAAGTGAGCTATTTTAACAGCATCAAAAGCAATCTTAATAGCACTGGAAGGTTGTGTATTTCAGTCTAAAATGAACTAGGCAGGACTGTTTAGATTTAGAAAAGAGATGGTGTTTCTGGATCTCCTACTTTAATGAATTTGAGGTTGTGGATGAAATTTATGTTTTTGTAAAATGAGAAGTAGACACTCAAGAGAAGTAAACCTTGCTTAGAAATAAAATCTTGCTGAAGGTAAAGTTATGATTTTAAACCTATAGCCAGTTCATCTTACTGCTAAGGCTCATTGGTTTAGCAAATAATGTAGTGAGCTTTCTGGATATCTAAAGATGAACACTGAGTCTAATCTGGAATAGGGGATGCAAATTAAGACCTTTCAAATAATATTACAAGAAGATAGTTGTAAGAGAAGTATGAGGATGTGCCTCACTGTGAGAGGCAGGACTAGAGGAGGCAACCACTGGAAGTTTAGGTCAGGAAAACCTGACCTTGATATTCAAGGTTGTTTCATCTCTGTGCTTGTGCTGCAGTTGCTTTGGAGAGAGGGAGAAGATGAATAATAATCTTGTGATGCGTAATCACTTGTGAGGATAAAACAGTGTGCATAGATGCTAGCAGATAGAATGAGGAGAGAATTCAAAGTGGAAAAAAAAAAACAAGGATTTGAGGAAACTTAATTAATCTTAGAGAGACTACTATACTTCCCATAGTGTTTGATATCAGTGGCTAAACCATTTTAATTTGTAAGAACATAAAGAAAGGAAAAGGGTAGTTCAGAAAGCCAGTGAACATTATCCACACGGTCTTAGTTTCCTCCTGTCTTATAAAACATAATAAGTTCTGTATATTACACTTTCCTGCTCTCCTAAAGCATGCTTCTTCACTCAGTTGAGAGGTCTGATGGAAAATTGTTTCTCTGGGGAACATACACGAATACACGCACATGCACACGAGAGTTTATCAGTTTTTATAGTGAAAAAACATCCATCATGGTCAATGTCAAGCTACATATTTTATGTCACTGAATGTAGAGGTAGGAATATACATGAAATCGGCTCTCAGGAGCTGGTACAAGCCATCCTCACTGTACTGCTGGCTCAGGCTATATGAGACTAATACATTCTACTCTGTCACAGGACAAGCCACCTGGACTTCTTTCATTTCTCTTTACTTGCTCTGCTTCTTCCTGCCCAAGGTCTTTTGTACTTTCTGTTCCTTCTGCCCTACATAAACTTACCTTCTTTTTCACCTAATCAGTGTCTGCTCATCTATCTATTCTAAGCATAGCTATGACTTGCCAAAATTGAACCCAGGGTTTCATACATGTGAAGCATACACTCTTCCACTAAGTTGTATTCCAGTCCTATAACTGAGTTTAGGTAAACTTTCTGTCTTCCCTGGCTAGAAAACCTAGTACCTTAAGTCAAGATACCTATTTAATTGTACACCTTTTATTCTTATAACATGTTATAGACGCAATGTTAAACTTGTTTATTAATCATCTGACTAATACTTGACTCCCCTCCTTGATGTTAAACTCCAGGATGTCAGGCCAAACCTGCTTTTATTCACATTATGTAGTTTGCAAATAACAGATGTGTAGTGATAATTTGTTGAATGAGTAAGAACACAGATTACCTTCAATTCTGGTAAATCATCAGCTATTCACATTTTTTTATTTGAAGATATTGAGTGTAGAACCACAGAGTTCATCTTAGCTTGCTTCTCATCAACACCACATCCAAAGGGGTTTGGTATAGAGGAATACTTAATAAACCAGGGAAACTTATGTGTGAGGATTACAGCAACTTCTTCATAGTTGAACAACCACATAGTAAACTGGCAAAAGTTTAGAAATCATTTTGTGTAATCTTGAGGTAGCTAACAATGTCTTGTGTCGAGCCTTTATTAAATTCTTTTCTATCTACACATATGGGCTCAACATACTTTACATCCCATTTAAATTCATTGGAATAGTAAGATAAGTTGAATGTTTTCAGTGATATATGTAATTCCCAGTCCTTAAAATTGCATTGTCATTTAAGTTATGAACCATATATGTCATATAACAAGCTGAAAGAGTATACACAGGCACACACACACACGCACACGCACACACATGCACACACCCCTGTTAAATAATAGCTCATTTTTTATGAAGCATCAGTGTACAAACTACTCACGGCAACACTATGAGAAGCTAAAGTAGTTATCAAGGTTATTCTGTAAGAATGGTGATGACTTGGAAAGTAAAGACTGACACTGGTGGCCACATTTCTAATGGCTAGGATCTGAGCCCAAGAGGAAAGATTAGAAGCAAAGTGGATACAATGAACCCTCAGTCAGAGGATCCACAATAAGGATAAAGATACACAAAAACAATTGGAAGGAGATAAAAAGAAATGTGAAAAAACATATTAGGACAACAGGATGAAGTAATAGACTTTTTTTTTAAATGGCATTTAAGATCACTGTAATTCAGTTTTTAATGGACAACATGCTAGCATACATCTTTTCACTTATGGAGCATGCGCATTTGATATTTTGATTTTTGATATTTTACAAAGAATTCTAAAAGAAAAATAGATTTCAGTATATACTTCTGTAGCCATGTAAGCTGTGTGCCCACCTACTCATACTAGTAGGACATATTTTGGCAGTAAAATCATAGTTTAGTCAAACTGCTTAGCTATGCATCAAAAGTCAAGAGTTGCCTGTATTCAGTCTAACATGACTTTCTGTAAAGAAACTATCTGAAGTTAAAGGAGACTTAAGAAATAAGCCAGACCTTCTACCTTCTGCAACCCACAATGACCCTGGGTCCATGCTCCCAGAGGGATAGAGAATAGGAAAGCTATCAGGGGAGGGGGTGGGATATGGAGATTGGGTGGTGGGAATTGTGTGGAGTTGTACCCCTCCTACCCTATGGTTTTGTTAATTAATCCTTTCTTAAATAAAAAAGAAAAAAAAAGAAAGAAATTTATATGACATTTTTAAAGACCAAGATCTACCACTCAGTACAATTCCCTTTCTCCATAATAGTTTTCTAACTTTCTCTGAGTATTTCCTATATTCCAGGCACTGTTCTAACTAATAGGGCCGGACATGCATTATTTCCTGAAATTTCATACTCTCCTATGAAAATTCCCATTTTAGAGTTAAAGAGAAATTGAACCCATGTGTCAACAACTATACTGTGATCCATTAATTCTGCAATTTAAAAAAAAAATGAGGTAGTTCAAATTTATACCATCAGTGAAAGGGGAGCCCATGAAGTTTCCCCAACAGGTGGGAACTGGGAATTTGAACTTGAGTCCTCATGCATAATGACATGTGTACTTTACATGTGTATTCTAGCTATCACCCAACCCCTCCCTGTACACATTTCAAATACAAAGCACTAAACATGAACTTTTCATTTGAAAACTCTGACTTGCTAGTTATAGGATTTGATCATTTGCCACATCAACTCATGACAATTTCTTTCTGTAATCTTTTATAAATGTACACCATGACAAAACTTTTGCTTTGTATGAAGTCTGACAAAGCAGTTGCTTCTGACAAAAAAAAGCAGGAAATAAACAGCAGCAAATCATAGCTGTAGTTTTCAACTCTGACATATTCAAATCATCTGGGCAGTTTTGAAAAAAAAATACTGGTATTTGAGCTCCCCACCATATTATTCAAACTAGAATTTCTTGGAGGTGGAGCCTAGGTTCATGTTTTTTTTTTTTCTTTCTTTAATGTCCCTTAGTATTTGTCTTGCTGAATATATGCAGGGCCAGCATTGTCTTTTATCAGAACAGAATCTCCTCTGCCTTCTCTATTTCTACTACTCTTCTATACAGGTGAAAATTATACAACAGAGGCAACAGCAAAAAAAATTGATTCTTTAAAATTGTTTGTTAATGGTCTAATTTGTACATTTATACAACTGCTTGTGAATGTTTATTTTATAAACTTGTCATAGCTCTTCCACCAGTTTAAGAAGTCATACCAAAAGGCAACAGTAGATGGCCCACTTCTCTCAGAGAGAAAGAATCCACATAAATAGAAGAGCCAAAACTTTCCTTGAAAATTGACTTGAGAATATGGCTGGATGAAAAGATAAAAATGTCATGAGGAAAATAAGAACTCAGAATCTGTACAATAATAACTGAAGAGAGAAGTAAAAGAAAACACACACACACACACACACACACACACGTGAAAAATGCCCAGCATGGAAATGAGCAAAAGTGATTCCAGTCTTTGATACTGATAATGAAAGTAGTGAAAGTTTAAACAGGGAAGTTGGCAAACCATAAGAGTTGAGTCCCAAAGTTCCCCCTAATCATGGATATCTTTTTTCTCCTTTTCTGGTGAAAGTGAGACTAGAAGATCTGGGTATATATGAGCAACATCTGTGAAGAAACTTAGTTATACCTCTTCCCTTGATTGTCAATATGCAATATATATTAAAAGAAGAGTCGTAAAGACCAGGAATTTTCCATTGCATCATCTAGCTTTCAAATTATTTTCATTTTCAGTTTTGGCATTTAATTATAGTTCACAGGCACAAAGTAAACATGATATTCATTATAAAATAAAAATTTAGCTAAAGGCTAATTTCTTTGTATGTGATTACTCTTCTAACATAAAATATTTATCATAATTGAAAGAGAACAGAAGGAACTTACCTTTCTTATATACAATTGTGATTTTTATGCACTAAAAGTAATTCTGTGCTCTTCCAAATTTTTTTTATTCCACAGATAGCAGTACATTCTCAAAGGATACTCATGTCAATCAAATAGTAAAACAAGCAATTATTATTTCAATTTTATAACTATCTGAAGCAGTACAGAAAAATTGCTTTAACCAAGACATTTAAATTATACTAGTTTAATCACTCTTAATTCAGAGCTCTGCTTTAAATTATTTTTCTGGACTTATTACCACTGTCCTAATGAAGGCTTGAGGCTACACGTTTTACTGCAAAGAACAGTTGTGCCCTAATTCTAGGGTCTATCATGATTGAAAGTTCAGGGCACAAGTTTAGTCACTACTTTCAACTTTTGACACCAACATCATTCTGAATCTGTGTAAAATGAGAGACCCTACTTAAACTACTTAAACTTGCTATAGAACTCACCCAAAAGAACTCACCCTTCCCACGGTGTCTACAATACAAGTTGTGACTGGATGGTGGGAACTTTAAGCCACACTAACAGCCAGATTCCTCCAACACATGACTATATGTCATCAGCATCCTATTTCAGTGTGCCTGAAATTGTGTTGGCCTTTAGTGTCTGCTACAATTTAAAAAAATTAAGTTATAGCAATGTATTGCTTTTTCTTTTTTTCTTTATTGGGGGATTAATAACCATCTCTATAGTTGATAGTAGAATACAGCAGTTTGTACATGTATAACATTTCTCCATTTTCCACATAACAATATAACTCCCTTTAGGTCCTCCTCTGCCATCATGTTCCAGGACCTAAACATTTCCCACAACCCCAGAGTCTTTTACTTTGGTGCAATACACCAAACCCAGTAAAAGTTCTGCTTTGTGTTTTCCCTTCTGTTCTTAGTTTTCAGCTTCTGTCTTTGAGTAGGATAATCTCATATTCGTCCTCTTTCTGGCTTATCTCATTTAACATGATTCCTTCAAGCTCCATCCAAAATGAGGTGAATTCACTATTTGAAGGCAAATTCACTATGTTTAATAGCTAAGTAGTATTCCATTGTGTGTATAAACCACAATTTACTCAACCACTCACCTGTTGTTGGACAGCTGGGCTGCTTCCAGGTTTTGGCTATTACAAACTGTGCTGCTATGAACATAGATATACACCATTCTTTTTTGAATGTGTGTGTTTGGTTCCTTAGGATATATCCCCAGGAGAGGAATTGCAGGGTCATAGGGTAGGTCCACTTCTAGCCTTCTGAGAGTTCTCCAGACTTATCTCCACAGAGGCTGGACCAATTTACATCCCCCCCCACCCAGTAGTGCAGGAGAGTTCCTATGTTCCCATAATTTCTCCAGCATTTGTTGTTGCTATCTTTTCTGATGACAACAATGTATTTAACTTGACATGAAGATTAAATAAAAAATAGTTATTTGTCCTTCAAATCCAATGATCACCAGATCTCAGTGAACACAGAGAAAAGTTATGTAGAGGGCCCAGAATAAACAGCTATGGTTCAAGCAATGCCAGCAGCCATAACCATGAGGCAGGTACAGAGCTCAACACATCCTTTTAGCATGAGGTCATCTGAACATCCTAACCTTGACCCAGCCCTATATACAAGTAGATAAAAGACTGAGGATGTATTCTGATGTGTTTATTCTGCCTTTCCATGCCAAGTCATTTTCAGTGTGGCTGATTCCTGTTTAATGCTTGGAATGAGAGGCTGCTGAGAACATTTTAACAGTGAAGATGATTACAGCTGAATGGCCAACTTACACAATTGCATTTGTAAACATGTGTGATCACCATGTTCATAGAGCTATCCTAGAGTTCATTTACTTCCTGAAAACTTGATTAATCCCAATTATAATTACAAATATTGTATCTACTCCTGTGCCCTCTACCTATGTTGAGAGGCTACATATATCTATATTCAGAATTTGGTTTGAATATTTAAAAATTTGATTATTGTAAAAATGTTTAGGAAATTATAATAATCTAACAGTGGCCTTTTCCTATAGAAAATTACTTTATTGGGGTTGGGCGGTGGTGCAATGGGTTAAGTATATGTGGCACAAAGTGCAAGGACTGGCGTAAGGATTCCGGTTCGAGCCCCTGGCTCCCCACCTGCAGGGGAGTCGCTTCACAGGAGGTGAAGCAGGTCTGCAGGTGTCTGTCTTTCTCTCCCCCTCTCTGTCTTCCCCTCCTCTCTCCACTTCTCTCCTATCCAACAACGAACAACATCAACAATGGCAATAATAGTAACCATAACGAGGCTATAACAACAAGGGCAACAAAAGGGGGAAAAATGGCCTCCAGGAGCGGTGGATTCATGGTGCAGGCACCAAGCCCAGCAATAACCCTGGAGGAAAAAAAAAAAAAAAGAAAATTACTTTATTGTTCTCTATTACATTTAGAATAAATTTCAAAATGCCAAAGTTAGGTATAGGTCTCTGAAAATTACCTTCAGGGGAAATATCTCTGTGATAACACATCAGACTTGCATTCCTGAGATCCCGGTTCAATCCACAACACTACCATATGCCAAAGCTAAGCTGTGCTTTGGTTTCTCTCTCATTAAAATAATAGGCTCCTAAGCTGAATATGGGGCCCAGATCACATCAAATGGATGGGGTTTACAGTCAATAATATTTATACACTTTTCCCATATTTGGGAGCTACTCTCTTCCCTGATCCAGCTTTCTGGTCCTTTTGCCAGCTATGACATCATTTCCCTAGACAATAACTTGGATTCACCTGCATATCAGACTTCAGGCTCAGGGGAAAAAAAAAAACTAGTATAGCCACAGGCCCTTTGGAATATAACTAAAATATGCCTATCTACAAACTATCTATCTAAACTAACTATCTACAAAATGGAGGACCCCCCAAATCTTCATCTGCACTACTCCATCCTTTAGGTTCATGATTAGTCAACAATTTGTTTGGCTTTATGTGTTAACTCTCTTTTCAGCCACAGGATTCCAAATGCTAGCGTGATACCAACCAAACTTCCCTAGAGAGACAACCCCACCAATGTGTCCTGGAACTCTGCTTCCCCCAGAACCCCGCCCCACTAGGGAAAGAGAAAGGCAGGCTGGGAATATGGATCGACCTGTCAATGCCCATGTTCAGCTGGGAAGCAATTACAGAAGCTGGACCTTCCACCTTCTGCATCCCATAATGACCTTGGGTCCATACTCCCAGAGGGTTAAAGAATAGGAAAGCTATCAGGGGAGGGGATGGGATACAGAGTTCTGGTGTGGGAATTGTATGGAGTTGTATCCCTCTTATCCTATGGTCTTGTCAGTGTTTCCTTTTTATAAATCAAAAAAATAATATAATAAAAATAATAAAATAAAATAAAATATCTAAGTTATTTCTCAATATTTATCTTTTACCACTCTCTACCTTCTCTCCTATGTCCCAGAACATAGCTTCTGCTATTGTTATACAGAAGTAACAACTTTTGGTGTTTATTATCAGCCAAGATACTAGCAAGAAGTCTGAAGACAGCACATGTATTAGTATAAAATTGTAAATGAGAGATCATGGTAACTACTAACAGAGCCATGAAGGTTTTGAGATGTAGCCATATGCTGGACTTAAAAAAAAATAGAACCAACACTATTCTAGATAGAATATGAAGAGAGAAAAAAAGCTGTTCTCCAAATTTTAAAGACATAGTTACCATTTAGTGACAAAAGAAAGATTGAAAAGGATCCAGAAATGAAACCAAGGCCCATAGCTACATGAGTCTGGAGTTCAAGAATAGATTTATACTGCAGATAAAATTTTAAAATCATGGGTATAGAGAAATTCATAGAAGTAATTTAAAATCACATTGAAGAAACACTAAAGCAACAACATTATAAACCACACACACAAAAGACAGAGGAAGTAAAACATAGGAAAAAGAATGATTTACTGTAACAGCAAACTGGCCATGCTGGCAGGACTGTGAACAAGGATGAGCAATTCTGCTTCCTCTTCACCCACCAATGACACCTGATGATCTCACCTTACTGTCAGTTCTTACACCTCAACCTACTCTCCATGCTCACTTGAAGAACACCTGCTTCATTACTCAGTGCTGACTTCATTTTTCTATTGAACAGATAGCAACTTACTGAAAGACTAACTATACAAATTAGTAATGTAAGAAAAAGCTTAGCAAGAAAATATGTTTAACTATTAGGTGGGGGTACATAGCTTGCTGGTTATGGTTATATAGAGAGGCCTTCAATGCCTGAGGCTTCAAAGTCCCAGGTTCAATCCCCCACACCACCATAGGCCAGAGCTGAGCAGTGCTCTAGTTAAAAAAAAAATGAAAAAGAAAAGTTTAACTACTCATTTCATATGCAGAGACTATATTGTGCTTACATAGATATTTGGTAAGAACCATACCTATGGATTCATTACAGCAGAATCTTAGAATGGGCCATCCCTGGTTGTCATAACTTGATCTGCAACATGTTATCTGCTAAGACTTTTCAGACTTAACTTTGCTCTTGGTAAGCATTTCCTCCTTAGTGCCAGAATTCTCTCTCACCATGACCCCCCTCATCCTGTATATTCTCCCATCCCTGACCCCACCCCACTATCCTGTACATAACTCTCTCTGGAATCTAACATCCCATATAACTACCACCCATATATTGTTGATGTGGATCCTTTTTTTCCCCCCATTTTCTTTTGCTACCAGGGTTATTGCTGAGGCTTGGTGACTGTACAACAAATCTGCATCCTCCCCCCCTTAAGTCATTTTCATTTTCATAGTTCTTGCAGTCTTTATCATCATCCCCATTTTAAAGTCAAGGAAATGGATTCAGGGCAGCAAAGTCATATGGCAAGGTTACCCTACTCAGAGGAGGCAGAAGTGAGATTTGAACCCAGAGCACCATGAAGGCAGTGAAGTCCCAGGGAGGATGGAGAATGAACTTAGGGGACCCTACAGGGGGTGGAGGTGCTAGGCATTTAATAGAACAGGGAGAAACTGAGAAGGGAGGAGATACATAGATAGAGATATAGAGAGATAGAGATATAGAAAAGAGACAACTACAGGGGGTTGGGTGGTAGTGCAGTGGGTTAAACACAGGTGGCACAAAGCGCAAGGACCAGTTTACAGATCCACCTGCAGGGGAGTCACTTCATAAGCAGTAAAGCAGGTCTGCAGGTGTCTATCTTTCTCTCCCCCTCTCTGTCTTACCCTCCTCTCTCTGTTTCTCTCTGTCCTATCCAAAAATGATGACATCAGTAACAACAATAATAATAACCACAACAATAAAACAAGGACAACAAAAGGGAATAAATAAATAAAAATTAAAAACCAATAAAACAGCTTTATTGGTTTATTGGTTTTTTTATTTATTTAAAAAAATAAATAAAAAAGAGACAACTACAACACTACTTCACTACTTGTGATGCTTCACTTCTGCAGGTAGGGTCTCAAACCCCCGACCCTTGAGCACAGTAATGTGTACACTAAACTGGGTGCATCACCACAAGACCCCTGCCCCTCTTTCCATTTCTCTATACTAAGCCCTTGAAAGAAATAGTTCATTGAGTATCTACCATCTTTCATATATATTACAAAAGTCACACACCTCAAACTATTATTTTTTTTCTCCAACCCTCTCACCCCCCCTTTTTTTCTTAATCAGTTTACAGGGGGATAACGGTTTACAGTACAGTTGTTGACAAATGGGTGCAGCTTCCCAGCTTCCCATGATAGATGTCTGCAAAATACTCTCACCCGCAATTTAGGTCCCTTTCCACCACCCTGCACCAGGACCCTCATACCTTCTCCACCACTCCTTTTCTTTCCTTCCCCTGAGTTCTTGACTTTGGTGCAGTACACCACATCCAATCCAATTTTCAGTTTGTATTTTTCCGTTCTGTTCTTGTTTCTTTAACCCTTTTTTAAGGGTTGTTTTTTTTTTTTTTTTAGTTAATGGTTATTTACATATAATAAGAAAGTAGTCCCATACCACACCCACCACCAAAATTCTGTGCCCTCATCCATCCAAGGATAACTGTCATGGTTTTCCCAAGGTCTTAGAGACAGGTTGACTACATTTTGTTATTGCTGTTGTTGTTTGTAACTTCGTGTGTTTCAATTCTCTATATTCCACATGAGGGAAACCATCTGGTAGTTGTCTTTCATTTCCTTATTTACAACGCTAAACATAATCACTTCCAGTTCCATCCATTTTAGTCCCAAATGACATAATATCATCCTTTTTAACTGCCAAATAGTACTCATCCAAGTATATGTCCCATTATTTCTTTATCCAGTCATTTGTCTGGCTATTCTTAATAATGCAGTTACGAACATGGGTCCAACCCTCTTCTTTTCATCCTGATTACCCCTCACATAAGTTCATCCTCACTTGTAAAATATCCAGAAATTAACTCTGCAATACATCAACATTTATTTAATATAACCTCCAATTGTTTTTTTATTAATTCTACAGTTTAAATTAAGTTACTTCTTCTTCTACACTACTTTAATTCTATATAGTTTTACTATTATACAATAGATTATAAATGATTTAGAAATTATGTATTTCTAAGTCTATGTCCCCTATTAGTCTGTAATCCCTTATGAGGACATTGGATAATTTAAAAAGATGTATTTGTTGCTAAGAGACAGAAATTGTTAATAAGAGTGTCACTCTGGCATATGCGATGTCAGGGGTTAAACTCAGGACCATATCCTGAGTCTAGCATTGTATCCACTGTGTCACATCCCATATCTGGGGGTAATGAATCTTATCGAGGAAGCTAATTAACTAATTCCAGCTTTGGGAAGAGTGAAACTAACTGGAAAGGGTAGAATTGAAGATGTGAGTGACAATAGCAGACGGCCCTGAGAAGAAAGGGGGTGCCATTTTGCAACAATAGGTAATGCTGCGAATTTGATGTCGCATGCAGAGATCCTTATTAAAAACACTTAAATCCACAAATGAGAACTTAGTGGCTGCCTTATGCAACAATCAACATCATGAAAGGTAAGGGGGGGAGGTGTAGGAGGTGTCATTTTCTCTCCAAGATACTTCTGTCTAGTTGGCAAGAACTTGATGAACAATAAAGAATTAATTTGTGGTCCGGGAGGTGGCGCAGTGGTAGAGCTTTGGACTCTCAAGCATGAGGTCCCGAGTTCGATCTCTAGCAGCACCTGTGCCAGAGTGATGTCTGGTTCTTCCTCGCTCCTCCTGTCTTTCTTACAAATAAATAAAATCTTTAAAAAAAATATTTTTAAAAAATTAATTGAATGGGCCGGGTGGTGGTGCACCGGGTTACCACATAGAGTAGCAAGCACAAGGACCCACGCAAGCACCCACGCAAGAATCACTGTTTGAGTGCTTAACCTGCTCCCTACCTGCAGAGGTGGCGTGAGATGGAGGCTTCAGTTGCCAAGGAGGTCTCCAGGTGTTCATATCTCTCTCTCCCTTTCTCTTTTCCTCTCTCTTCCTCCTCCTTCCCCCCCCAATCTGTGTTATCTTTATTTCTTTATTGGACAGAGACAGCCAGAAATCGAGAGGGAATGGGGGTGATAGAGAACGAGAGAGACAGAGGGACACCTACCGCACTGCGTCACCACTCTTAAAGCCCCTCCCTCGATTTCTCTCTGTCCTATCCAATATGGGGGGGGGGGGTAAACTCCAGGAGCTGTGGATTCATAGTGCCAGCACCAAGCACCAGTCATAACCCTGGAGAAATAAAAAGAATTAATTGAATTACATGGTGTAGACTATCTTAGAAAGGAAAGTACTTTGAGACTAGTAATGAAAGGCATCCTGAAGCTGGTGAACTTGACAAGGACCAAAAATGGACCTAATCTAGTGGGAAAGGAAACAAACAAACAGACAAAAAGGAAATTAATATGCAGATTACGAAATATATTCACAGGACAGTCATAAGACTAGCCTGACCAAGAAGCTTCATGTTATTGGTAGTAGGAAAGTCTTAAAAAAAGCTAGGCAGAGGGTGACTGCAAAGCCTAAAGAATCATCAATTAGACCAATCTATAATTAAAACTTGATCATGTATCTACTTAAAGTTGATATTCTTTTGAGTCAGATTAATTTCTTTAGATTTTTTAAAAAATATTTTGTTTATTTATTATTGGATAAAGACAGAGAGAAATCAAGAAGGATGTGGGAGGGAAGAGAGAGAGAGAAAAGAGATAGATACTTGCAGCAGTGCTTCAGGTGGTGACTATGGCTTGAACCAGGTGTGCTACTGCCTGGCCCTTTTTTTAGGTCCTCTTAAACAAGAAGCTCAGTGAGGGATCCAATAGTCTGCAAAAGTGAAGAGACAAAGAGGGCATGTCTGGTGTCAATCAACAAAAATGTGCCAGCTGATGAAGGAGGGGGCATTATTTCACTTTAAAAAGGAGATTCTTGGCTTCCTCCTTTGACTAAGTCTGATCACTTCAACAGGAAAGACAACATCAAAAGGGAAGTACTGAGTGGTGGGCAAACCAGAAGAAGTCCACTCTAGAATATCACTATTCAGACACAATTAACATGTGTTTAAATACAGAATGAAATGTAGAGGCACATGTTGTGCCTCAGTGGAATGGAAACAAAAGATAAATGCTAAAGAAAGAACAGGAAAGGAAATGAAAGAGAGGCATGAGGTTTTTCAACCTTTTCCCTAAGCACCCAGTGAGTGCAATGCAAACACCCAACGTGAAAGAAAACTCATCATGAAACTCGAGCCAGTGGCAAAGCAAAATGAGCAGTTTTGTAGAGCAACAAAAGACGTGAGGTCTGCTATAGTACTAACTACAAAAGAAAGAAAAGGCAAAACTGTTAAACCTCCAACAGTTATGTTCTGCCTGGTTTAGGAACAACAGAATTTAGAGGCCTTATAGTCTTAACTTTAGTCCCTAAGTGTGCATCTTTTCCTTTTATGAGCTGCTTAGAAGCTGAACATACTAACTCTAGGAGACTTTTTTTTCTGTAATTTGTTGTGCATTATCAGCTATTTACATAATTACTCTAATTAAGCTAGTTACAGCAGTTCCTGTAAATATGTGAAAGATCACTGAAACATGTAATTATGCCCTTATATCATTAATTAAACTATATCAGCTGGGAAAATTACTATAAATATGTCTGGAGGTGTCATTAGTCTGTGTAATGGAGACATCGGACTCTTTATTGAACTACAATAAAGTGTTCTGCACTCATAATCCATTTAAAGCATCACTTGTGATTTTCAAAGTTCAAGATCTCAGGCGCAAAATAAAAATTTTAGCTCTTGTACCCATCTTGGTTTGAAAAAACTAATACTAGTTTTAAACTTCCTTTATCACCAACTTGGTTAGAATGCACTTAGAGGAGTACACCCAGTTCCCTTGTGGTCCTTCCAAGAATTGCAGTGAGCATGGGCAGCAGCTTCTCTGAACACAACCAAAGGCCATCTAAGAGGACAAGTTTGCCTCCACTGTGAATTAGATTACAGTTCCCTCCAAGAGTCTCAAGTACCTGACAATGAACCCCCCCCTCCGGGGCTTATGAGAAAAAAAGCTGCCCTAAAGCCCCTAGACAAAATAGATCAATAATATACTCCCAGGTAAGACTTTATTTTAGAGGGCACAGACATTGAAGAGTGAAAACCTCAAAGCACTACATTTCTGAAGACAGAGTTTTAGACATTGTAGGCATGATTTGTAAGGCTGAGGATTCAGCCTTTTATCCCTTCATATCAGACAGCTTCTGCCTGTCCCTGAGGCAGGTCCTACAGTCAGCATTTGGAGGTACTTCAAACCTTATACCAGGAAACAGTATCCTGATTCAGTGAAGAAAAATTACAGATTGCTCTGCCAAGGGATGACAAACAATGGCCACAGAAGTTCTTATTGGTTCAAAAGATGCTGGTTATAAAGGAAAAGGTAGCTGGGACTGAAAAGATGAGGGGATCCCCAGAGCTTCAGAAAGACACACAGGAAACCCCCTCCCTCAGAAAATAACAAACAGAGAAAGCTTTCAGTTCTTCAAGTGCAAAAAATAAAAGCTTATGACTAGAATTCTGATTCTTTTTAGTTTAATGTTTATTTATGGGAGAGGAAAAGATTAACTGTTTTTATACTGAAATCTTACACAAGTCTTCATCTTTTTTAGAAATCAGAATCTACATTTTAAAAGGTTTTGTTCTTTGAAGTAGAAGGAAAATTTGTTGAAAGAAATCACATGGATTTATTGTTTTACTGATTATAAAATACTGGTTCTATTTGTTTCTCATCCTTGTATGTACAAATAATATAAGAGACTATGGCTGCTATCAAATTCACAGTTATGGACTAACTATATATTTAAAAACTCTCTTGTCTTTTTTTTTTAACTCCATTCTCTGGAGCAGAATTAAACTCATTCTGTCAACTTACACATAATACACCTAATTTTTTTTAGCTCATCAATGACTTCATGAATCTAATGACTACTGTGGAAAATTTCCCCTTAAAAATAATAAAAATTGGGTGGGGGTAGATAGCATAATGGTTATGCAAAGATATACTCATGCCTGAGGCTCCAAGGTTCCAGATTCAATCCCCCACACTGCCATAAGCCTGAGCTGAGCAGTGCTCTGGTAAAAATAAATAAATTAAATTAAATTAATAGAATATGTTCATAATAATTTATGGACAGTTGCAAACACCCTCTATAGTCAAGTTGGAAATTTTTAAATTACAGCTTGAATTTCTGATATTTTTTTGACTGTGAATGTTTTCTTTTTGGAGCTATGGAATAAGGGGGGGAATCAACAAAAATGAGCAGTGAATAAAAGACTATGGATGATAGCAACATATAAAACAGAATATAGACAGATTTTGTATGTAAACACTGTTGAGGAAATCAGACTTCTAATACCACAAACACTACAGAAAATGCTGGATCCACCCCTACCCTTTTATCCTCTAGTAATTTTTCATATAGTCTCAGAAAATTAAATACATGCTATTTCCCTACATATCCATGAGGTAGCATTGTTTTTCCTATCAACAACTAGAAGTGAGGCAGCCTCGGCAGATCTCTCAGCAGGCTCCAGACTGCATGTTTCTGTCCTTATTTTAGGATTCTCCTGCCTTCGGTAATAATGTGATTTTTCTCAAGGAGAGCTGTATCAGAGGCCTAACATGAATGTGCTTACTATGGAAATGCAGTGAGCTATCTCCATGGATTAGGTGACAGTTTGAACAGCACCTAGAATTGGACTGGGATCATCGCGAAACAGTGGCCAAGAACAGAAAAGACATGGGAAAATAAATGATTAGCATCCAAAGAGAGGACGGATGGCTCCAAAACCAGGTTTCTTTCCAAATGAATGACAGTGAGAGGGAAAAAGAGGAAGGGGGAGGGGGGATGCAAAAAGAAGCTAGAAAATAACAGAGGTCTTAAGTAGTTTCCTGGGTTCCTAAAAGCATCATGACTAAAGATGTAACTCGCTAAACAGCATTTCAGCAGGAGAAATGCTGCAAGAACCTCAGAAAAGAGATTTGAATCTTCAGGAAATATCCACTACTTATATTTACTTGGTAATAGCCCAGTGGTGATCTTATTGAAAGCTCCTAACTAAACTATATGATGCTACCTTCAAAATCAAAGTTCTCTTAAGTCTATCTTGTGATAGAAATACAAAGTGAAAACTGCCTTTTGCAGACTAGGAGTATGGACCGACCAGTCAGTGTCCATATTCAACAGGGAAGCAATTACAGAAGCCAGACCTTCCACCTTCTGCAACCCACAATGACCTTGGGTCCATACTCCCAGAGGGGTAAAGAATGGGACAGCTATCAGGGGAGGGGATGGGATATACAGAGATCTGGTGGTGGGAATTGTGTGGAGTTGTACTCCTCCTATCCTACGGTTTTGCTAATGTCTCCTTTTTAAAATAAATAAAGAAATAAATAAAAGAAAACTGCCTTTTGTTTCACTGAGCAAGTTAATGGTTTATGGTACAAGCTTTGACACATAAACATGGCACTTCTCCTTCTGTTGATAGTTGTCTAGTTGTATAGGAGATACTTGCTCCCACAACCTAGGACCCTCTCTCCTATATACACTAGGATCCCAATATCCCTTCATCTCATTCCTTACCCTCCATCCCCAGAGTGCTTCAGTGCAATACACCACACCCTGTCCACGTTTAACCTTATGGAAAACTGCGTTTTTCTGTGTGTTGATCTGATGCTTTATTCCTCCTGGCAAGTAATTATAGGAGCTAATCTCTTGATCAGCCAGAGTAAATAAGACTTTAGGATCACAAGCCTGGCCACAGAGTTCATTTCAGGATATGAGACTGCAAACGGAGTCTCTGATACCATCACTGACTGAACTTACCTTGATTAGATTTGTACCTGCTCTCACATAGTAGTTCAAGCAAATTGGGCATTACCGTTTTCATGAGGAAAAAATAGAATTGAATATGTAATTTTAAAGGCATTAAGAGCAGTCTAAAAAGAATTTATTTTTGAGGAAAAACATTTGTAAGATATTATACAGCCTGCTGCATAAGATGTTCACTTTATGCTTGGTGTTTATTAGAGTACAGTCTAATCAAAACTAAAAACTCCAGTAACTGTAACTGTAAATTCTTCTCAAATCTCTCAAATGGGATATAAAATTGGAATTTATCTCCTACTCTTGACAAAATCCTCCAACTCAAAAGTAAATGCAAGGCTGGAAGATAGCCCAGGTTGATAAACTATGCATGCTTTTCCATACTTGAAAAACCTGGGTTTGAACCCAGGATTACATGAGAGCAACATGGACAGTATCAGAGGAAACCCCACAAGCAGTGGTGTTGTGGCATCTCTCCTTCTTTCTGTGGCTATCTCCCTCTTTCTATCTGGAATTTGAAAAATGAGAAAATATGGATATGGGAGTAGTAAAAGTATGATCTATAAAACACACACACACACACACACAAACATATACACAATAACAATATGTGCTTAAAAGGTCATACCTATAAACAGAATAATGTGGTTACTTAATCTAAATAAATAATTTGAGGAAGAGTCTGATCTCACTCTAGGGTCATAAAATGTCAAAGAGACAGGGAAAATACCTTTGGATAATTTGTGGAAATTTACCTACAATGGTTTTCTGAAAACATATTAGACTGGGTTATATGGGGCAAATCCTCACCATAATCTCGTCAGGTCATTTTATCTACTAAGGATAACCTAAACTCTCTCCCATACAGGAGAGAACTTTATGTACCTTGTGTGGTAATTTCTGCTATACAAAAATTCAGTGCTGGCCACCTCTCACTGTTCCTCACTGAATTCCTTTAGTGTAGGGATTTGTCACTGGCTAGAATTTAGCTGTATTACTCTGCTTCTGTGTCTGTTTCTGCTGATGCTCAGCTTCTGGCAAAGCATGTGGGAGAGCTCTAGCCCAAGCAGATGTCTAGGAGATGGAGCCAGTGGCCAAGGCAATGGAAAGACTCTCTTCTGAGGAAAAGATAGATGGGTGTTCCACATTACTATGATCCCCACATCCTGATAGAGTAGTTGTTGGTCTCCAAGGATACTCTCTTTATTGTAACATGACACTAGGCTAACTGTGAATCTTGAAATGACTTTCTAAACCCCAGAAGAAAAATACATTTATTTTCTTCTATAAGTATTTTCTGGGAAGATGGTGTCAGAGTTGAGAATAGGACTAGGAAAAAAATATAATTATTTCCTACTCTACCAAAACCACAAAATATTTAAATCTCATTGCTACAGATACCTTCAATTAGGGAGGGAAGATATCAAGAAGTTACCCAAACATGTAATTAAAGCTTTGTCTTTCTAATTTTTGGAAACATCTGATTTTAGCATTGCCCACCTCTGATTATTTAAGTATTCCTTCTTAATTCTCTTTATTTTCTAAATATCAAGTCGTGTGTTGCATAAAATAAAAACTTTTAGATTTACATAGAAGCTGCTTGCATATTATAATGGCCCAGTTATTATCATTTTTTTTTTTTACATGAGTATTTGCCTAGTCATTGCCAACTAATTCCTATGGCTCCAGGCATAGCTCGAAGTCAGACATGCCAATAATTGCCAACCTCAGAAGGTCATGTACCCCTCTGGAAAATTATTTGGAACAAATTCCTACTCAAAAGTCTCTGTGGAGCCATCCTTTATTTGTTATAATAGGTTAACTCTTTGTATTCCCGGAATTCGACAACTTCTCTCAAAATGAGTTATAGTCTCAGTTTAGTTGTCAGTAGACTCTTTTATTCCATTGCTAAGAAGAAATATAGTATTCTCAATGTGGTGGGGGTTGGTAGCTACAAAGTTTCTAGTAAAGATAGACTCAGTAGACAGTTGAGCCACTGAGTAATATACTTTGGCTTGTGTGAAGAATAGAAGTTTAAATTTTATTTAATTTTAATGAACTTAACAATAAATGTAAACTCTGACACTTCACCTACTGGGACATTTTTAAGTATGTTTCAAATAATGTAGGTATATAAATTTTGAAAAATACAGTTATACTTTGTTTTTGTTTTTTTTTTTAAGATTTTGTCACCAGGATTTCACAACTCTCAGGTAACTTATTCAGAGAGACATGGAGGCAAAGCAAGTAAAGGAAAAACATTATGACCCTGTAGCTTTCCCCATTATAGTGGGGGTGGGGTTGAACCTGGTCAAATGCACGGTGAAGTAAGTACACTCCCATGTGAAACATTTTGCTGGCTTCCAATTATACATTTTGTGAGTTCTAATGACATCAAGTATTTCTGAAGAAAAATTAGCATTTGAGTTGGGATATATCATAAGTATAATAACACACATTATGTTTCCAAGACTTAGTACCCAAAAAGAGTGTCAAACATCTTCTGACTCATTTCTTATGTTCGTTAGAATGATAAGGCTTTGGCTATAGTAGGTAAAATAAAATATAGCATTACAATTAGGGTTGTCAATTACTCTTTTAAAACAGTGAGTCTCAAGAAATGTCTAAATACGATCCACACAATGCACTACATTTTATTTGGCAACACAATTCAACAGGAAGTCCAACTATTTATGTAGCTTAGGAAAAGCCACAGATAATGAATGGCACATTCCATTGTATTTTTGACTGGCTTGAGACTCAGATTCTTTGCTGTTATGATCTTTTAGACATATTACTTTTTTCAAGACAGTCAAAGAGAAGGTGAGAATGTGTGTGTGGGGGTGGTGGTGGTGAGGAAGGATTAGAGAGACAGGCAGGCAAAGCCCTAAAAAAAGTCCTGAAGTTAACAGAACCCTTAAATTCAAAACCATGCTTAGTCTAATTCAGTATCTCAAACATTTATGGAATAACTGCAATATGAAAAATATTTGTTACATGAAGATTAATAGAACTCAAGATTATAACCCTTAAGATGATGGTCATAAGCCAATTTATTATATTAACTGTTTTATTTTTGCTGCTGCAAAGACAGGTTCCTGAATCCCAGCTTGCTCTACTGAATTAGACACTCTGGACATGAAATTTGGTTGTTCAGTGACAATTATTTTTTTAAGTCTTTTTTTATTATTTATTCATTTATCTTTTAAATGGAGAGAGGACAGAGAGGGGGAGAGAAAGACAGACAGCTGCAGACCTGCTTCACTGCTTTTGAAGCTACCTCCCTACAGGTGGGGAGCTGGGGACTCAAACCAGGATCCTTACTAGGGTCTTTGCACTTCAGGCCATATGCACTTAACCCACAGCACTACCACCCAACCCCCCCGTTCAGTGACATTTCTTATGCTATTAAACTATGAAACCCATTACTCAAGAGGGAGAGAGAAACATTAAATGCAAGATAGAAGGAATGTAAATAGTCTGGTAGAAACATTGAAGCAGTTTTCCATGTGCTTTGAAAGACTTTTCTTGCTAAACTGAGGCTGGAATGCCAAGCAAGAATTGATTATCAAAGAAAAGTGGGAAGAAAGAAGTTAAGTAGAGAGTCAGAATGAGCAAGGTACTTCCTCAAAGTCATCATGGTGTATGATGCCTATGAACAGTGAATTTACCAAGGCATATGATGTGTCATTATGAGGTGAGGCTTAGATTCAATGCCTCTTTTATCTTTAACCTGTAGGTAGAATGCTTCCTTGGGCAAAGGGAGACATTGATGGGGGTAGCAAAGGGAGAAATGTTTTGTCTGAAAATTTTTTCCAGGTGAGTCACTACTGCATATGTGATTTTAGGCAAAGAGTTCTATGGACAGGTCTGTGTTTAAGAATTGTTCTGATAATCTGAAGAAAATTATTTTTAAGTAGGTTAGCCCTTATGTCAGGGAATTACTAATGTCTAAATCAGAATGGTGATATGAAAGTGTAAGGAAAAAATTATTGTATAAATTTTATAGAAGTGAAATTAGCAGGAATGTGCACATGATTGTATGTTAGGGCAGAGAGAGTTCAGGGTGATCCCCAAATTCTTTGACTAACTGAAAGGGTGATAATGCACTTCACTGAAAGAGAATATCAACAACCAAGTTCACTCTCATTTCAAAACTATGCTTGGCATGTTCTTTTGGATGAGTCATTTTATGCAAAGCCTGTTGACAGTCTTCAAAAAGAATCAATAAACTTGTAACATGGTGTAAGAGTATATACAACTACATGGAAACTGTATCAAGTTCTGCATTGATAATATTGGTTCCCACATTAAGTTTTCATAGAAACCTATTTACTATGAAATATCTTTGGGATCTTAATCAGCATCATTATCATGAAAATTCTAACAATCATGTTTGTATATGTTGCAGGGAATTGTTTCCATAATTCTAAGCAGTAACATATTTCATATATATATATATATATATATATATACATATATATATATATATATTGCAATTGCAATAATGTAAAGATAAAAGTACCTAATTCTGGCAGTAGCGCAGCAGGTTAAGCACAGGTGGCACAAAGCACAAGGACTGGTGTAAGGATCTTGGTTCGAAAACCGGTTCCCCAACTGCAGGGGAGTCGCTTCATAGGCGGTGAAGCAGGTCTACAGGTGTCTATCTTTCTCTTCCCCTCTCTGTCTTCTCCTCCTCTCTCCATTTCTCTCTGTCCTATCCAACAATGATGACATCAATAACAGCAATAATAACTACAACAATAAAACAAGGGAATAAATATTAAAAATACCTAATTCTAAAAGTATTTTGAATATGTATGTTGTTTAAATATTTCATGAGGAATTAATTAGTTAACAGTTGTATCAACTCTGAGTTACCTAAAAAAAGAAAATAAAAATCAATGGGGTTGGCTGGTGGTGCACCTGGTTGAGCACAAGTTTTACAATGAGCAAGCACCTGGGTTCAAGACCCCAGTTCCCACCTGCAGGGAGAAAGCTTCGCAAGTGGTGAAGCAGTGCTGCAGGTGCCTCTCTATCTCCCTTTCTAGCACCCCCTCCCTCTTGATTTCTGGCTGTCTCGACCCAATAACTAAATAAAGATCATTAAAAAAAAACACTTTAATCTCTTAAAAAAAGAAAAAGAAAAAAGCACTAATAGGGCTTTCTAAAAAGAAGCCAAAGTATCTTCATTTAAACATAGTCTGGTACTATGGTGCAGCTGACATTTTTCAAACAAACTGTTGTTTGAAAAAATTTTTCATTCCAGCCATGACATCATCTCCCCAGACAATAACTTGGATCCACCTGCATATCAGATTTCAGGATCAGGGGAAAAAAACAAACAAACAAACAAAAAACTAGTATAGCCATAGGCCCTTTGGAATATAACTAAAATATGCCTACTAGCTATCTACAAAATGGAGGACCCCCAACTCTTCATCTGCACTACTCCAACCTTTAGGTTCATGATTAGTCAACAATTTGTTTGGCTTTATGTGTTAAATCTATTTTCAGCCAACAGGCTCCAGATGCTAGCATGATGCCGACCAGACTTCCCTGGACAGACAACCCCACCAATGTGTCCTGGAGCTCTGCTTCCCCAGAGCCCCATCCTACTAGGGAAAGAGAGGGGCAGGATGGGAGTATGGATTGGCCTGTCAATGTCCATGTTCAGCATTGAGGAAGCAATTACACAAGCTGGACCTTCAACCTTCTGCATCCCACAATGACCTTGGGTCCATACTCCCAGAGGGTTAAAGAATAAGAAAGCTATCAGGGGAGGGGATGGGATACAGAGATCTGGTGGTGGGAATTGTGTGGAGTTGTAGCCCTCTTATCCTATGGTTTTGTCAATGTTTCCTTTTTATAAATAAAAAAAATAAATAAATTATAAAAAAAGAAAAACTATTTCAAACTAAAGAATTATAAAAACTATACAATTATAAAAAATTATAATTATATAAATTATAAATATTATATAAATTATTATATAATTATAAAAATTATAAAAAGAATAATTTAGAATACATTTTTTCATAGGTCTCACAATATACATTTGGCCTCCAGGGTTATGTACTCAGTGCCTGCACAGTGAATTCACTGCTACCTGTGGCACTGGGGGAAGCTTCAGTGCAGTGATTTCCCCCTTTTCCTTTCTATCTCTGTCTCTTCTTTTCTATCTGAAAAAGTCCTCCCAGATCAGTGATGCTTCAGGAAATGCAGAGAGAGAGAGAGAGAGAGAGAGAAAGAGAGAGAGAGAGAGGAAGAAGGAGGAGGAGGGGGTGGGGGAAGAAGGGAGGGAGGGGATAGATATTAGAAAATATTCCAGTTCTTACCAATAGTTTCTCACAAAATCTTGGAAAGTTTTTGCACTTATTCACTCACTTAATTTTATGAATAGTTTCAAAAAGGATCACTCTTTGAGAAAATTAAATGATATTCAAAATTGTATTAAAAATATTAAAGTGGATGGTTGAAGATTATGTAATGATAGAAGAAATATTGTTTGAAAGAAAACAGACCCAGAATCAAGTTACCAAAAGAACAACAACCTATATAAATATTCATGATAAATTAGTACTGGTAATATACAGGTAGAAAAACAAGAATGTGGGCCTGGGAGATAGTATAATGGTTATGCAGAAGATTTTTATGCCTGAGGCTCTGAGCTTCCAGGTTAAGTTTCCCGCACCACCATAAACCAGTTTAGCAGTGGTCTGGTCTTTCTCTCTGTGTCTATCTCTCTGTATCTCTTTCTCCCTCTCATTAAAATAAAATAAATGAAGTTAAAAAAAAAAAAAGAAAAAAGAAAAACAAGAGTATTGTGCCATGGCGCAAAGCACAAGGACTGGCGCAAGGATCCCAGTTCGAGCCCCAGCTCCCCACCTGCAGGGGGGTCGCCTCACAAGCAGTGAAGCAAGTCTGTAGGTGTATATTTTTCTATCCTCTTCTCTGTCTTCCCTTCCTCTCTCGATTTCTCTCTGTCCTATCCAACAATAATGACAGCAATAAGAACAACAATAATAATGATAAACAACAAGGGCAACAAAAGGGAAAAAAGTGAGGGCTACCTGTATGCTAAAACACACACATAGTCTCCAATTACATTAATTCCCCAACAGCTGTTATCAGCACACACATATTTATGTGCTCAGACCAACTAAGGAACTCCTATGTAGAAAGGGCAAAGATATACTGTCTCCTTCCTCTAACTTACAATCAAGGTGAAATTAAGATTTATCAAGATAACTCACACTTATAATAAAGACAGATGATGATGACAGACACACAGATGTAAAGGTGGGTGGACAGACAGAAATGGCAATTTAGGTCAAATGGTTTTTAAAAAGACGGGTGGTAGTGCAGTGGGTTAAGCACACGTGGTGCAAAGCGCAAGGACCAGCATGAGGATTCTGGTTCTAGCCCCGGGATCCCCACTTGCAGGGGAGTCACTTCACAGGCGGTGAAACAGGTCTGCAGGTGTCTATCTTTCTCTGCCCCCCTCTGTCTTCCTCTCCTCTCCATTTCTCTCTGTCCTATCCAACAACAACGACATCAATAACAACAATAATAACCACAACAATAAAACAAGGGCAACAAAAGGGAAAAAAAATAAATAAATAAAAGAGTAAAGGCAGGGGAAGTAGGCATTAACACAACTCACTGTTAGGTGTGATGATTATGGATTAGGGATGTCTAAGAGGACTTCAGAAGGAAAGCTGAGCTTCAGTGAAACCTGAAATATGAATGACACTTAAGTAAGTAGAACAAAGAAAGGAAGACATTGAAGGCAGGAAATGTGGTGTATGTAAAGATATTGAGATTGCCAATGCTTTTTTAAAATAGGAAACAGAGTAAACAGAGCATAGTAAAAGATAAGATTGCTTGTAAAGTGTAAAGGTAGTCAGCCAGCGTACTCCATTTGAGTAACACATAGTGTCCATAGCCAGGCCCATTCTGATTGGTTGGTACATGAGCCACCAATTACTAAGTACCATCAACCCTGTGGGTTAGGTTGTGCCAGAACAGAAGCAAGCTCTAGGCAGGGAATGCCAAATCAAGGAGTTCAGATCTTAATCTGTTTTGACATTAGGTAAGCCCGTTAGGCTTTTTACACATATGACTAAACTGCCAAAAGTGGTTATAATGAGATTGATCTAACTTGAGCTGAGACTGGGTGAGGGACAGACTATACAGTTACAGGGCTGATGTTGCAATTCATGGTGAAGTAGTAACCTAGAAGAAAATGGAGATAATAGACATATGACCTGAGTATATAAGAATCATGTAGCAAGAGACCTGCTTCTTCCTATAAGACTAAACCTAGCATTGTGTCTGACACGAAGTAGGTATAAACACTTCCAGGTATAAAGAAGAAAAATGAGAGACCTAGGTATATTGGAGAAAATCATATTAAAGGCAAGAAGCACCTTTAAAGCTTTTACTGAGATCCACACTTTAAAGGTTTTTGTATGTGAGGCCTGGAGAAGTTGTATTCAGCATGTACGTTTGATAAACAAACTTGGATACCCTGGCCATTTTGTTACTCCTATATGCCCTTACATGCTATTGTTGTTACTTATACTAGAAAATATATTAATTAAAACTTTCTATTTTGTTGACTGGCTTTGAAAGTTGCTAATTTGAAATTTTAGCACATGTGGAAGAAGTATAGAGACAGAAAGGAAGAATTAACTAAGAAAACTCCAGTATCTCAACTATGTTTCCAAACTGTGGTTAGGGATATAAGCAGGGCACAAAATAAGATTCCCGACCAGGATGCATTTAGAATAGGAAAAGATAGCAGGGTGGAATAGGATAGAAAGGGTTGGGATGGAGTGGTGTGGGGTGGGGTAAAGAGGGTTGAGTTGGGATGGGATGAGGTGGAATGGGATAAGATAAACACAGCAGATTACATGGTTAGTAACTAGGTGAGTATTGTTTCGTGAAAACTTATTGTAGTTATGTGTATGTGTATGTGTGTGTTGGGATGGAATGCAAGGTGGATTTCATATTGTCAAGGCCAAAATTTTTTGAAGGTCACTGCCTAAGAAACACTTTTTTCAAAATAAATCAGAAAGCTTTCAAATTCAGTTGGCAAAATCATTATATCAAAAGAAAAGACAAATATTCATACGTACATCCACAGGGTAGGGGGAAGGGTAGATAAAGGGACATGGATATTTTCAAGGTAATCTTTTGGACCTTTTTAAACCTCTTAAATATTACCCCAAAGACTATCTTATGGTAATCTCTCTATACATGCATTATATAGCAGTTTTGCAGTAATGCAGATAGCTATTAAATATAATATTTACCTAATCCTGTCCTGGAAACATTATTGATCAGCTTTTTTTTTTCAGAGAAAATGGAGGCCCTTTTGGGGGGGTAGGCTTTGTTACTTTCATGATTAAATAGTTCAATAATAGTCAATCTCAAGCCACCAGTATGACTTCACTGAACACAAATTTTGAAAGCTATACATACCAGTACATTTTAAACAGTAATTACATTATATAGATACAATGAACAACCTCAAGAGTATTAAGAAGCTAGGAATTTTTACTACTATATTGTTTAAATGTAATATATTTAATGTAGGTGTGCATAGTTTAATTTTTTAAATATTTATTTAGTTTTCATTTTGTTGCCCTTGTTGTTTTATTGTTGTAGTTATTATTGTTGTTACTGATGTCGTTGTAGTTGGATAGGACAGAGAGAAATGGAGAGAGGAGGGGGAGACAAAGAGGGGGAGAGAAAAATAGACACCTGCAGACCTGCTTCACCGCTTGTGATGCAACTCCCCTACAGGTGGGGAGCCAGGGGCTCGAACCAGGATCCTTACACCAGTCCTTGCACTTTGCGTCACGTGCGCTTAACCTGCTGTGCTACCGTCTGACTCCAACTTTAATTTTTAATAAAAGTTTGTGTCTAACAACTGCCTCCCAAAATTTAGCTCTGGCACACCATTGCCCTACCTCAACCTCTCCCACAGGCTCTGATTCCATACTGTCTTCCACCTGCTGAATAACTACCCAGATCTCATCCTAGAGACCACAAATTTAACATACCAAAAATCTAAATTCACTTTCTTCTTTGAATTTCCTCACTGCACACTTATCTTCCCCTCTTAACTTCCCTATTTCTATTAGTGGTGTCTCCAGTATCCATCCAATCAGCTGCTAAATCTTACCAAATGTGAAATGTTCTTCTAATATGCCCACTACTTTTTAATCTTAGTCCAGACCAAGTAATTGACCAATTCTACTTTGGCCTCTTCCTCCTACTTCAATCTATCTCACTATACTTTTCAATCTTCCAAATGTACAACTCTGATAATGTATAAATAGTTCTTTCATTCAACACACACTACACACACACACACACACACACACACACACATAAATATACATATATACTCACTTCTGGCCTTTAAGACTCTCCTGGCTCCAGGCAATCTGGAAAGCTCCTTTTCCTTGTGTGTGGATCTCATATTATGGTTCCGGGTTGTATGCTTTTGCTCAGACTTTTCTCTTTCTCTGTAATATCTTCCCTTCATCATACTGTCATAGGAATTTATAAGTTTCTGAGAATCTCCAGAATTCTATAAACCAACAGGGATTGCCAAATTTAGGAATCAATTAAAAATACAATTTATTTGGTCATTATCTCCTATATCTCCATGAAACCTAATGCACTGAGGCAGCACTTCTCCTGTGAGCCAACATAGGGTTGATCTCAGGCAAAAAACTGGAGTTGGTATCTCTACTATATATTTCTCAACTTAGTACTTCTCCAATGTTTTGAGAGTAACAGGTGAAGGCCAGAAGGTGGTGCACTCAGTGGAGCACACATGTTACCATGCATAAGGACCAGGGTTCAAGCTCCCACCCTCACCTGTGGGGAAAAGAAGGTTTGCAAGTGGTGAAATAGTGCTGCAGATGTCTCTCTCCTTCCCACTCTACCTCTCCCCCTCATTTCTATTTCTCTCTGGCCTCTATCTAATAAATAAAGTTTGTTTCCTTAAAGAGGACCATAATGGTGATCTGTAAGTGATCAAGTGATTCCTTTTCTTGAAAGTTTCAAATCTAAAAACTGAAGTTTAGCAGCAAAGAAAGATTAGGTTGTCACAACTCTGGAGTCATTAGTGGCAATTCTCCCATGTAGTTGAAGTGGTTTTGGTTACTGAAAGCACGAATCCTTAGCCCAAGTGAGGGGAAAGGAAATGAGGTAGAGGAAAGTGGTGAGAGAAAAGCACAAATGTATCTGTCCTCAGTCGAACACCAAGATTATCACTCAGTTATCTGGAGACTGCTTTTCTAGAAAACATTTTGGTATCTATAAAAAATGCATATTTTGTGGGGCTGGGCAATGATGCACCTGGTTAAGCACACACACTACAGTGCATAAGGACCCAGGGTTTTTTTTTTTTTAAATTTTATTTATAAAAAGGAAACACTGACAAAAAAATAGGATAAGAGGGGTACAGCTCCACACAATTCCCACTATCAGAATTCTGTATGCCATCCCCTCCCCTGATAGCTTTCCTATTCGTTATCCCTCTGGGAGTATGGACCAAGGGACATTATGGCATGCAGAAGATGGAAGGTCTGGCTTCTGTAACTGCTTCCCTACTGAACCTGGGTGTTGACAGTTCAATCCATACTCCCAGCCTCTCTCTCTCTCTCTCTCTCTCTCTCTCTCTCTCTTTCCCTAGTGGGGCAGGGATCTGGGGAAACAGAGCTCCAGGACACATTGGTGGGGTTGTCTGCCTAGGGAAGTCTGGTTGGCATCATGCTAGCATCTGGAACCTGGTGGCTGAAAGAAGAGTTAGCATATAAAGCCAAACAAATTGTTGACTAATCATGAACCTAAAGGCTAGAATAGTGCAGATGGAGATTTGGGGGTCTCTGTTTTGTAGATAGTTAGTGGGCCTATTTTAACTGTATTCCAAAGGGCCCATGACTATACTAATGGTTTTTTTGTTTGTTTTCTAAGCCTGAAATCTGATATGCAGGTGGATGCAAGTTATTGTCTGGGGAGATGATGTTATGAATGGAAAAAGCATAGTTTGCTGACTCCTGTTTAGTGCATTGCAAATAAAACTCTGTATCTGAATTTAGCCATATCCCAGATTTCCCACAACTAAAACAACTGACACAGTACATCTTTTTTTTTTTAAATATGGTTCAGACACCTACAAATGGGAGATAAGAAGTTGTACCCATTTGTCAACAACTTTCCTCTAAACCATTATTTTCCCAATAAAATGTTATCACGCACACACAAATAAAACATGAAAAGTGATATGATAAAGTGTAAGCATTAAAATGTAATGTTAATGAAACATATAAGACTATCTTTTTAAAAATACATCTGTAACAATTATTTAAAAAGAAATTCATAGATATAGTTTTATTAAGAAGAAATTCATAGATTCAGTTATGGAAAAAATAATCTGCAATCTTTGAAAATGATATGTTCACCCATACAAGAATTTGTCAACACCACTTATTTCTTTCTATATCGGGTAGCAATGTGTCCAAAATTAGCCGGTAAGAATTATTGCATGTATACTGTTCATCCAGCTATGCCTGTTTATAAGTATTTTCTGTCACATGCCTGAAAAAAAAAAAAGTAAACCCAAGAGAGACAGGGAAACTGACTCAGCAGGTAGATCTCATGGCCCTGGTTTCAAAGAAAAGCAGTAACAACAACAAAAGACTATGGAAATCTATGAACGAGAGTCTATGAGACTCTCCCTCTCATAAAAAAAAAAGTAAAACAAAAAAAGGCATGGAGGACATTCAACAGTAGAATGCATGTGTGAGACTCTGGATTCAATAACACACACACCATATATTTTTTTAAAGTTATTTTACAGGGGCTGGGTGGTGGCGTACCTGGTTGAGCGCACATAGTACATTGCTTAAGGACCCAGGTTGGAGCCCCCGTCCCCACCTGCAAGGGAAAATCTTTGCGAGTGATGAAGCAGTGCTGCAGGTGTCTCTCTATCTCTCTCTCTATCACCCCCTTCCCTGTCGACTTCTGGCTGTCTCTATCCAATAAATAAATAAATAAATAAATTATAAAAAAGTTATTTTAAGGGGGGGCGGTAGCGCTGCAGGTTAAACGCACATGGCGTCAAGCGCGAGGACCTGTGTAAAGATCCCGGTTGGAGGGGAGTCGCTTCACAGGCAGTGAGGCAGGTCTGCAGGTGTTTATCTTCCCCCCCCCCCCCCCCCCCCCCCCGTCTTCCCCTCCTCTCTCCATTTCTCCCTGTCCTATCCAAAAACGACAATATCAATAACAACAACAATAACTACAACAATAAAAAAAAGTTATTTTACTTGATAGAACAGAGAGAATTGAGGAGGGGAAGATAGATTGAAAGGTAAGATAAGATAAGATAAGATAAGACACCTGCAGAACTGCTTCACAGCTTGTAAAGCTTTCCCCTTGTGAGTGGGGCGGGGGACTTGAAAGCGGGTCCTTGTGAATGGTAATACGTGCAGTTAGCCAAATGTGCCACCACCTCACAATTAAAAAAATTATCTTTATTTATTGGATAGAGAGAGCCAGAAATTGAGAGGGGAGGGGTAGAGAGAGCAGAAGAGAGATAGAGAGACACCTGCAGGCCTGCTTTACCACTTGTGAAGCTTTCCCCCTACAGGTGGGGACCGGGGGCTTGAACCTGGATCCCTGCACACTGTAATGTGTGCACTTAACCAGGTATGCCACCACTCAGCCTCCTCACAATTTTTAATGTAAACTTTTACCCCTAAAATATTTGGGAAATGAAAATATTATAAACTTTCCAGACAATACATTGAGAAGTGATACACAAAGGAAGCAAAATAGAATTGTATACCTTTATAATCAAAAGGTGTTTCAGAATCATAGAACAATTTCACCTGCTAAAAATCTCAGAAAAAAGACTATAAACTCTTTTTTGTAAGAGTTCAGATATTTTTGTGTCACAGAGCAGCATGTGGGAATCATGTCAGATTCATAAAGAAACCCCAAAGGCTGAATTCCTTGAGGGATTTTTAATTTTTTGCTTACTTTATATATGGTAAAACTATTACAGAATCAATAAATATGGATGTTAAAAATAATCTAACTTGAAAGTGCTTGTCTTTGAGAGTTTTGAACTGTAATACTTCCCATTATTTTCCTTTCAGTATTATTTTTTCAGTGTTGTTCTAGCAACTAATAATTTTTTATAAGGGATTTAAATTGTATTGCATTTTAAGAAAGTTTAAAACATAGTCTTGAAAACTATCACGTTTCTCCATTTAATATAATTCTGAGTCATTTCAGTAAATATATATATATATATATATATATATATATATATATATATATATATATATAAAAGAAAAGTGCCTTCTGAGCTAAGTTTGAACTCCCGGGGCACATGGGACATGGGACACCCACAAACTCAGCAAGCAGTAGTCTCAAGCTCCTATTAAGATTAAAGGGGAAAAAAATGAAGAGTGTGTATAGAGAATGAAAAAAAAATCCCCAATGATACAAGTCTATAAGCGGAAGTAAAACTAAAACTCCCCTAAAAAACCCCATTCATCAATCCTTATACATTCAGCACATTTCTTCTGCCTTTACTTCTTCGGGAGCCCACCAGCACCCCTACCAGCACCCCCAGTTAAACCAACAAAAGTGTTGGATGATTTTGATCTCCTGAAAGCAGAGCTCTCATACTCAGCCTAAAACTAGCTCTCTTACTGAAGCATAGATACTGACCTCTGTATCACCAACTGCTATACTTTTTTTTTAAGGAGGGTTTCCTCACATCTGCGAGGGGCGGTCTCTTTTGGATGCGGCAGACTGTACAGGTGTGTGACCCAGTGCGCGCGCGCAGTGCTCAAGCGAGCTGTGCAGGGACGGAGGCACCTGGTCTGCAAGGGGTGGTGGGTGGGGCAGGGCGTGTGCCGGGGTGAGAGTGAAGGACATATGACAATATGACTGGGGCGACTGAGGCGTGTCAGCTCCAGGATCTGGGAGGGGAGTGAAAGCTCGGCCTGGGCGCCTCATTTGTGGGTGGTGATAGTTGCCGTCCCGCTCGTATTGCTCATTATTGGGGGTGGGGGTGTGGTTAATCCACCATTCTATGAACCGGTCCCATACCTTCCTCACTACTCACCCCGCTCCAATACCCATTTCCAGAGTAGTTTCAAACCCTGCTTATCACTCAGTCTTCCCCAACGCGCCGCCCGTGACCGCCCCCGCAGCAGTGAATCTGAGCCGGGTGAGCTCGGGTTCTGGTGCCTGTGAGCTCGGCCAAGTGGGACGACAGCTGTGCAGCCGCCGCCAAGGAAAGGAGGCGGCATCAGCTGGACGTGGCGCGGGCCCGAGCGGCCGCGGGGTTTACTCTGGAAAAGGCGCCGCCGCCCCCCCTCACCTCCCCCCCGCCGGCCGCCCCTCCTGGCCCCGGGCTCTCCGCCCGCGCGCCGCCTGCACCTTACGGCGCGCCAGGCGGAGCGCGGCGGCGCGAGAGCCGAAGGGGAGCGGCTGCCCCGCCGGCCCCACAGCCCCGCGGGCGGCAGTCTAGGCGACCGCGGAGGCGGCGGGCAAAGCGCGTGCGCACTGCAGGGGCGCCAGATTTGGCGGGAGGGGGAGTGTCCAAAGCTCTTTGTTTGATGGCATCTCTGTTTACAGAGTTTACTCTTTAATACCAACCTGTTTCCTCCTCCTCCTTCTCCTCCTCCTCGGCGACCTCCTCCTCCTCCTCCTCCAGTTCTTTCTCCCAAGAAACTTCGCCCCGCCGTGCGGAGCGCCGCTGCGCAGCTAGAAGGAAACGCAGGCAGGCGGCGGGCAGCGGAGGCAGCAGCCCGGTGCGGTCCCCACGGCTCCCGGGGGAGCCCGGCGCCCGCCGCGCCATGGCCCGGAGACCCCGACACAGGTAACGGAGGGCTCGGACCGGTGGCCTAGGGGTGGAACGCGCGGGGCGCCGGCGCCGGCCGGGAGAGCAGGTGGGAATTTGTCCCTGGATCTTTTTCGGGGCTGTCAGATGCTGCAAGGAACTAAGGTCCCTACCTCCTACCTCGACAACAGAATCCGCTCCAGCGACTGGTGGATAGGAAATCTTACCCGGGAAATACATTGGGACGTCAGGAAGCGCGCCCAGTGGCTTATTTTGCAAGTTGCACGCGGATATGTGCCTCTCCGAGGAGAAAAAAGCAGCGTGTTCCACTCAAGGGTCAACTGTTAGGTACCTACCCTCCCCAGGGAGTCCACTTGGTCTCTGGCTGGGTGCTGCGGGCATTGGCCAGGGAGTCCCAGAGTAATTGTTGGGTGCATTGCGATCTGTTTGGACTTAGAAGTGCAGAGCATATGGCAGATACAGAGAAAATGCCGGATTATTTGGTAGCTGCAGGTAGTTCATTTAAATTTCATTCATTCTTTATGGAGGCGGTGAAGTGTCAGCTGACAGGCGGCTGAGAAGAAGATTTGGGGGGTGGGGGGGAGGGAAGGGATACATTTGCAAATTGTTTTAAGCTTTGGCTTTCAAGGTTCTAACAATTATTCTCTGAGAAGCTGTTATTTCTAATGCACACTGTACCCACGCACCTCCACGCGCTCGCGCCACACATGTCACCGCACTTGGCAGGGGGTACACACTGAGATACTGAGCGTAGTCCCCTTAGGTTTTGGGGGGTCTGATGGGGAAGTGGGTGCGGAGGGAGGCAAATACTGAGCTGAACTGTCAGTTTCTGTTGCTCCCACTTTGACGAGTCTCTCAGAAGCTGCCCGACTGGAAGCGCCGCAACTCAGCGAGAGACTGGGTGCAGAGGGAGCTAGCTAGGCGACAGTCACTGAAGGGACTGGGCCGGGCTGCATCCCACGCGGCTGCCGCGCAACCGGGACGCGCTGTGCCCCGCGGGCTCTTCCCGGGTTGTAGGTCCTGCCCGGCGCGCACACGTGGAAGCCACTGAGGTCTCCGCGCCGCGCCCAGCTCCCGCCGTCTGACGTCGCCAGGGCTAAGCAGGGGTGATCGGAATGACCCTCCCGAGTGTTGGTTTTTTTTTGGGGGAAGGAGGGGAGCAAGCCCACTCTTTTGCTCGTAGTCATTTGGTTTTCTTGTACTTCTGTGTTTTTGAACTGGCGGTCGCTGGACTCCTGAGAGGTGCTGGGAAGTTGCAAAGACCGTGGGTGTGAGTCCTGCTGCAACACCCTCGGGCCTGGCTGGGTCAGGGCCGGGAGCAGCGCCAAGGTCTGGCGGGGAACTGGAGGGTAAAAAAAGGGAGGCCCCCTGGGTGGGGGGTGAAGGGGTTCCCTTCTCAGAGCCTGGCGGGGCGGGACGGGGGTGCGCTGCTTTAAAGATTTAACCTTTGTCTTTAAACCTAATAGTAGAGCAACCGAGGGTCACTTAACCCAATCCCACCCACCCACCCACCCACCTACCCCCATGCAGAAACTGGGAAGAGAAGGAGAGAACTAAGATGGGGTTCTGGGAGGAGGCATGGTAGAGGCTCCGCGCTCGGAGATCTTGACTATCCCCGCGGGGCCGGGCCACGCAGGTTCCCTAAGGCTCCCAGGTAGCGGAGAGGGGAGGAGCCCTGGAGGGGCGGGAGTCTTGAACCTGCCCTAGGACTGGGGGTGAGTGGGTGGGGGAGAGAAACTCCGCTGCGGCCTCATAGCCGTTTCTTACTTAGGCGAGATT
Source organism: Erinaceus europaeus (assembly GCF_950295315.1). Lineage (NCBI taxonomy): Eukaryota > Metazoa > Chordata > Mammalia > Eulipotyphla > Erinaceidae > Erinaceus > Erinaceus europaeus. Next base: position 115,929,077 of record NC_080165.1, on the reverse strand, counting down.
CGACTCGACAGGGATTATTAACCAGGTCAGCGAAATAAATTTGAACCCCTTTTCTAGAATCACTGTGGCGGCCACAAGGCACTTCCTCCTACTCCCCTCCCTCTTCCCAACCCCCAACATCTCTTTTCTTTGCACAGTTTGTTTCCTTGACAGAATGTAACATTCATAGTTGTACTCTTGTAACCGCAGCAGGTCTAGCAGGTGGGGAGTGCTTCAAGCCTGAAATCAGCCTTTGAAAGTGCTCTGACTGTTGGGTCTGAGATCTTGTCAGAAGAGATAAAGGAAAAGTTATTTCAGGGCCCTAGTAGAAATTAATCCTGCTATTTAGGTGTCTGGGACATCTTACAGCAAGGAAACTGCATGTATAGTTCAAAAGCGAGCTAGGTGCCCAGGAGTTGAGTGTGAGCAACCCAAGGCTTGCTTTGCTCCTTTAATGGCTTCTTCGGGACCAGCAGAAGTTATATGCCAACTTTCCTTCAAAGTTCTGGTTTTGCATATCTCTGATCCCGTTCTTTACTTTTTAGAGGCATGGAGTCATCATCTAGTAGCAGAAAAAAAGTACTTTAGAAATGGAATTCATGCCCTTTAAACAGGCAGGGTCTGCTGTCCTGAGAGGGAGGAAGTGATTTTTCCAAGTTTTGTAGGTAGGTGGAGGCAAAGCTAGGAGTGACACCTTTGCTTCCAGAACCTTAGAAGGGTTTGGTCTCTAGTATGGATCAACTAGCATTGCTGCCCCCTATAGGCATGTGAATACATTGCTTGTTCTTAAGTGTTGAGTTGTTCCCAAGGAAGAAGGTGCTTAGTTTGAAAAACATAGGCCTCAGTTCTGACAATGTGATTTCCTCATCCACCCAAATTAAAAAACTTAAACTGAGTTGAGTCTATGGCTCCACTTTCTGAGTACTCTGGTTTTCTTGGTATCCCAGATGTTGCACAAGCATGCCACCTCACTTGGGGGCTTTCCAAGGAATTCCCTATGAATATTTTAAAAGAAATCAACACTGAGGACCTAGAACATTTTTTTTCACCCTACAATGTTTTTCTGTTGTTGTTGCAGGTGGTCTACTGTGGTTATTAAATTATTGATCAGAATTGTTTAAAGCCTCTTGCTGGCAGTGGAAAACAGTATTGGGCTCTTTTTTTTTTTTTTTTAAAGACACTACATAAAAGAAACTATCATAGATTACAAATACAGTTGAGAAACTTTTTATGGCAGCACTTTAAGTTTGAATAGTATCTTGTTTGTTGTCAAGCATCCTTGGCCTTCAATTTGTTGCCCCAAATAATAGTTTTTAAGTTATAAGAATCTCCAGGTTTTCTTGGCTGATTTGTAGGAATTGGGTAATGATCATTTGTGAGTTAGTTTGGAAAAGTAAAACCTGATAGGAATACAGAGTTCCCTATAAAAAGAATTTCTATTGTATTAATGTTTATTACTATTTTCAATGGCCTGCTTAATGGATTTCTTCTCAGTATTACAGTGCTACTTTTTAGTGAACTTTCTAAGATAGAATCATTTTCCCCAATCTTAAATTTTATAAGTATATAACAAAAGTAAACATTAAAATTACTTGCATGTGAAACTATGATGGTTATTGTGGAGCAGGGCATAGGGGATCTCTGAACTTTGGTCTTCAGTGCAGTGTGGAACTATACCCCTGTGACTCTATAATCTTTTAAATCATTATTAAATCACTAATGAAAAAATGGGAAAATTACATCTATTTAGTATATTATTAATAAACATTAAGTATAGAGTTACTTCAAAAATAATCAATATTCAATTTTGGCCAACAAATAAAAATGCTGCTAAATAAACAATAAGGATAGGGAGACAATATAATGGGCATGCATAAGACTGTCATGCCTGAAACTCTGAAGTACCAGGTTCAATCCCTAGCTCCACTGTAAGCCAAAGCTGAGCAGTGCTCTGGTGTTTTTGTATCTTTCTCTCTTATTAAAAATAAAGTATCTACAAAAAAACAAACAAGCAACAACAACAACAAAAGCCACCAGGGCAAATTCCTCAGTTTTGAGTTAGCTATATTTTAAGATATTTCAATAACCATTTAGTCAGAGGTAAAAAAAATATATATATAAAGGGGTAAGTACAACTAATACTCAGGTAGGTGAATTAAATACTAAATTGATTTTTTAAAAAATGGGCCACAAATTGGATTAGCCTGACATGGAGTTTTGACCATTTGATATTAATTTTATTTACAAAGAAGTTTGTATGAAGACCATATCTTTCTTCAGATTTTTAAAATATAATTTCCTCTTAGATTTTCTTAATCTTCTAATCTCTAAGGGATGACTGTAAATATATTACTGGGTGTATTGCTTCTCAGATTTTTTTTCTTTTAGATAAATGTTATTACCACTGGAATAACATGGTTATAGTGTTTATAATTGGGGAAATATTTAAGCAATGTGACATATGCTAGAGAGTTTGAGTGTGTACTTACATAGAGAACATAGGCTCTCTTACATTTTATTGTCCTTAACATTAAGTTTTAAACTTACACTTTCATTGGTTGGAAGGTTGCCAAATGTGTAACTTGTCACTGTTCTAACAGTAACAACAGGTTTAAACATGCAGAGCAATAGCAAAGTGCCAGGTCCTTCGCTGTATCTGTGGATACCAATAACAGCAGAACCAGTTTTCGATACTAGAGCAATAGAAAACAAAAAATAATCTTGTTGTGCAGGTTTTCAGTTTTCTCTTCATAACCCCTGAAAAGATTGTTGAGGAGTTTTGTGTATATTTTGTAACCCAATAGTTTAAATCCACTTGTTTGAGTCCACAATTGCCCATTTTTGTTTCTGCAGTATATACAGTAGCGATGAGGATGATGAAGACATTGAGATGTGTGACCATGACTATGATGGGCTACTTCCAAAGTCTGGAAAGCGTCACTTGGGGAAAACGAGGTGGACCAGGGAAGAGGTAACTAACTAATCACATTATCAAAAACAAACAAAAATAAAACAGACAAACAAAAAATCATACAACTGTGTAATATGTCAGTTTATGAAAAAAAAAATTCAGCTAGGTTCTCAAATTCAATAGTAGTGTCTTTGAGATCTTATTCTGCTTTGCCTGGGCTGCATACACTTCCCACCCCCTGTATCATCCATTTTCAGATTCATTGTATTTGGTTGTTAGAAAAGTCATGACATGTTTTTCCATGCAAAAATGCATCAGGACTTTGCCGACAATCCAGTGATTATTTGAATATCCTCTTCATGCTTCATCTATTTCCCCTGCCTGTTCTGTTCCTGTCATTTTGCCCACACTTCTTCTTCTTCTTTCTTTTTTCTTGCCTCCAAGGTTATTGCTGGGGCTCAGTGCCTGCACCATGAATCCACTGCTCCTGGAGGCCTTTTTGTTTCCCCCTTTTGTTGCCCTGGTTGTTGTAGCCTTGTTGTGGTTATTATTGTTGTTGTTGATGTCATTCGTTGTTGGATAGGACAGAGAGAAATGGAGAGAGGAGGGGAAGACAGAGAGGGGGGAGAGAAAGACACCTGCAGACCTGCCTCATCACCTGTGAAGCGACTACCCTGAGGGTGGGGAGCTGGAGACTTGAACCTGGATTCGCTGGTCCTTGCACTTTGCGCCATGTTTGCTTAACCCGCTGTACTACTGCCCGATCCCCTTGCCTACACTTCTTACTCCCTTCATTACCTGTGAGGACCTTGCCTCTTCTGTGAAGTTATCTCTGATTTTTTCAGACAGTATGCATATTCCAAATACTGAATGTATGTCCTTACTTATAATTATTGTAAACTTTCTAACCAGTAGAATGTAACTACTGGGGGCAGAGCTAAATGTCAATTCAGGCTAATTGTATGTTCCTTGAACTCAGAGTTGTTTGACACAAAGAAGAATACAGTATTACTTCTTTGCAAATTCTGTTATCCCAGTTATCCATGGTCAGCCATGGTCCAAAAGTGTTATATGCAATGACACTTTGAGAAAACACATTCACCCGATTTTCTATAGTATAATTTTTCTATTTTATTATTGTCCGTTAGTCTTCTTTTTTCTTCCATTAAAATATTTTATTTATTGATAATTGAATAGAGATAGAAAAAGAGAGACATCTGAAGCACTGCTTCCCAGTTCATGGAACTTCCCCCATGAAGGTGGGGACTGGGGCTTTTGAACTTATATCTCTGCACATTGTAACATGTTCGCTCATTCAAGTACACCACCATCCAACCCTTACATTTAATCTTTTACTGTGGCCAATATTATAAATTAAACTCTATCATAGCGGGAAAATAAAAGCTATGAAGGATTCACCACTATCCACAACTTCAAGCATCCACTGGAGTGGGGAAAGGAAGTTGGAATACCTATCTCCTTACAGAAATGTGATGGGTTTTCATTCACTTGAAACAGCATGTTTAGAAAGATACTTGTGAGCTGAAAGGGTTCTGATTTTTTAAATGTATTGATAAGAGAGAGAAAACGGAGGTGAGAGAATGAGAACTTGACTATAACTCTGTGTGCTATGCTAGGGATCAAACTTGAAACTTCATGCTTAAGAGTCCAACTCTTCACTCACTGCACCACTTTCCATGCAGCTAAAAGATTTATTCTTGATCTTTAATATTTTCTGAATTCTATTAAGTTTTATCTTACTTAAACTATGACAACAAAAATCAAGTTTAAGTGGTTCTGGAGATGGTGCAGTGCATTGGATTTTCAAGCATGAGGTCTCAAGTTCAATCCCCAGCAGCAGCACATGTACCAGAGTGATGTCTGGTTCTTTCTCTCTCTCCTCCTATCTTTTATTAATTAATAAATAAAATATTTTAAGTGAAATTTAACTAAGAAAAGTGATATTTGGACTAGGGAGATAGCACACAGTGGTTTGTGTTCAGGATTTGTATAAAAGAGGTCCCAGGTTTAGTCACCAGCAGCACAAGTAGCTAGAGCCAAACAGTGCTCTGGCCACAAATAAATAAATTAAAAAAGAATAATAGAAAGAAAACTGATCTGTTTTTTATGTGAAAGAACTAAGTGACAGAAGTTAAGTTTTTTTTTTACTAGAGATCATATTCATCACTATAATTAAATGACTCTGAAATGAACATTGGAGCTCATTATATTTTTCCTACAAATTAATACTTTCAACAGTTACTATATTTTAAAACACTTACTGTGACTGCCAGGCATTATACTAAATTTCTTACATAATTGCCTCGTATAATCCTCAAATAGCTCTGTCGACATCAATGACAGTAGTGCTTAGATGACAATGCTAAGACCCAGAAAATAAAAATGATAGACCTAATGATAGACCTTATGCAACTAAGCAATATCTGAGTCAGTTTCAGATTGATCTCAAATGATATGCTACATTAGTAACTATTGTATTTGAATATGTTTGAGAGCTTTTTTCTAGTTTGGATGATTAAATTGGTTTTCTTCCTAATTCTACCCAGTTTAACTATAAAATAAATAAGTGATATCTGGGGACTACCCTTGAATATTTTAGGATGAAAAACTGAAGAAGCTGGTGGAACAGAATGGAACAGATGACTGGAAAGTAATTGCCAATTATCTCCCAGTAAGTTAGTAACTTTTTCTTTTGGTTAAAGGAAATAGTCTAAATATATAAATGAAGTATTGTAGGAAAACCTATTAAGAAGCATATATTTGTTAAGTAAAAGAAGGGAGAAAATATTTCCTTAAGATGTAATCAGTTACATTATAATGGATGCAATTTTGGTTCCTAAATAGATTGTGAAATTTTACAATAATTTTAAAACATTTGCTTCTTATTTTAACTTATCATTTATTAGGGTGATATACATTGCTATATATACAATGACATGCTCTATAGTATATGACTAAATTGTGCTATTTCCACCAAGTCAGCTTTTTTTTAAACCCTATTTTTTCTTAAATAGTTATAATTTTGGTAAACTACCTGGTTCCACGTTGGAGTACTTCTCAATTTAACCCACTCTCCATTCCAATTACTAAGGAATTAAATATTTCTTTTTCAGTGGTGCCTTTTTTCATCCTTTTTGTCATTCTAGACGTTAGGCCTCTTTCCCTCTTTTCTAGATTATTACAATGACTTCCTATCTGTATACTTCTCTTTTTCTTCTTGTAAGTACATGTTCCTGTAGAACAGGGCATATCTTTTATTCATTTTTGTTCCTTCTGAAATATTAATACTGTTGCTCTGAATTGAAGTAAGTTTTTGGTTTGAATGAGAATCAAATTTGAATCATAAAGTTTGTATAAGAAGGACTCTTAATATTCCCATAATACTTAAGTATTAATATTCATTCATTTCTTACAATTCCTCATTTATGTATAGGCACTTCCACATGAAGCAGACTGAAATTAAAATCAACTTAAACTGGTAGTCACATGGGCAGTACCATGGTCCTTTAGTTCTTATTATAGAACAGCTTTTCTTAGAAGGTAAAGCTTCTAATTTTAGGTGGAGCTTTGATATATTCTTTAGCTATAAGTAATGATTGATGAGCTTTCCTCACATGTTCTAAAATGTTCTTCAGTGTATTTCAGGATATACTGTCTATGAATCATTAATGTTACAAAAGTCTTTGTGTGCTTACCACGTCATATCTATGACAGTGCACACTTGTATCTTATTTGCCTAGAATCGAACAGATGTACAGTGCCAGCACCGATGGCAGAAAGTACTAAATCCTGAACTCATTAAGGGTCCTTGGACCAAAGAAGAAGATCAGAGAGTAAGTTTTTTTCTTCATTAATGTATAAACCACAATTAAGAATATTCTCTAGGGTTCGGGGAGATAGCTCACAGGTAGAACACTTGACTTATAACTATGACCCCAGTCCAGACCCCAGCACGTCACATGGAAGTGCAAAGATATTGGGAGGGGAGAGTTCACTGCTGTCTCTCCCTCTCTCTCTTTCTATGTCTGTCTCTTCTGAAAAAGTTAGCCTAGAATGATCAAACTATGCATACACAAAATCCCAGGACAACCAAACATACATACATGCATGTGTATGTGCGTGCGTGCGCACACACACACACACACACACACACACACACATACACAGAAAACTCCTTAAACAAACAAAAAGTAACAAATGCTATTCCCCAAAGAACAACAGCAGATTTTTAGAAATTTCCAAATATATTGGAATACTGAAGAATGATTACACTGACTCACTGTATAACATTAAACATAGATTATTTTTGTGTGTTTGTCTGAAGGTGATAGAGCTTGTACAGAAATACGGTCCGAAACGTTGGTCAGTTATTGCCAAGCACTTAAAGGGGAGAATTGGAAAGCAATGTAGGGAGAGGTGGCATAACCACTTGAATCCAGAAGTTAAGAAAACCTCCTGGACAGAAGAGGAAGACAGAATTATTTACCAGGCACACAAGAGACTGGGGAACAGATGGGCAGAAATCGCAAAGCTACTGCCTGGACGGTAATAATATGTACAAAATATGTTGGTGGGAAAGAATGAGGGAGTGGGTGTTGAAGATGCCATTTTGAATGTACGGTGAGTGAATTACATTCCATCAATCGTGTTTTACTAGGTAAATCAGGTCCATATCTTTTAGAACTAGAATAGAGCTTAGTGTTTAGCTAAGTTTATTCCTGAATCTACCCAACGGTGAGCCTTGGATAAGATCATTCACATTTCCTCAGCCTCAACTTCCCCATTTACAAAGTGAGCAATAACCTACTTTATAGGACCAATGCTAGTATGATGTGTAAATGAATAATATGAGTCAAAGCATTTTTATTAACTATAAAGCTATAAACACATAGAATGAAACAGTATAAATAGTTCTCTTTGGTATGAGTTGATTCATCTGGTCCAGTGACTAGAGGGGGCTTGGTGACTCTATTCTTTCTTTAGATCACTTTTCCTTTCTTCTTTGAAAGAGTGGAATTAGTGTACTTCCAGGATTATCACTCTACTTCCCCCCTTTTTTTTTTTAAATCATGTCGGTATTATGCTTTCTTATTGATGAGCAAGATTGAAAATAACTTCACGAAGGGATAACTGTGGAAGATCACTTTTGTCCCACTTTGACCACTTTAACAGTTGCAGTGAATCTTGTTTATTTTTGAAAATGCTTTTGCTTACAATTATTCAATAGAAATTATTTGTTAGAAATTTTCTGAAATATTTCTATTCTGGAGTTTCCTGTCCCCATAGAGAATCATTTTAATGAAACCAGTGGATCTGATGGTTTGTGGATTATTCTCTTGCAATGTTCCAGAGCATTTCCTTCCTCTTGATGCAGTATAAACTTAGAAAATTTTCAAAGGTGAATAAAAGGAGTCCCGTTGTCCTATATTTTCTGAGGGGATATTGCTGTTGATTCTTTTAAAATTGAAGAGGCAATTGAACTTCCTCTTTCTTTAGCTTATATCCCCTTCCCCAGTCGAAATAGTAAAAGGGAGACTTACGACTTTTTTTTTAATTGAGAAACTGTTTTTCTGAGAGTTGAAAGACTTTAGTAAAAAAGCTTTGTGACTTGAAAATATATTGGCAGCTTTCCTTTCCAAATTTCATTTCCCAGTCTCACCTCTGTGCAACTAAGAACAACTGAAGAGGTGGGAGTCTTTTTGACTGGAAATTTCTGGCTAGGGCTATGTGAGAAAGAACAAACAGTGAAACAGTAGCATCATGATCATTCGCCAAGCTTTACTGAGTCGAGTCCCCTTTGGTAGGTTCTGCTAAGTTATACTCAAAGGAATAATTTTGTAGAACAGAACTTTAAGTTTTACTTGAATTGTGTGTTATTAATAGTTAGAATAAATGTTATATCAATAATACTCTTTTGAATAGCTAAAATATTTCAAAATTAATGCAAAGTACATATACTTGTTATATATATATATATGTATATACAAATATTACACAGTTAAGATAAGTCCATTAATAAGTAGGCACTAAGGGAATCACAACCTTAGGAGATAGAGAATAGCAAAGCAATTAGAGAAAGCACTATTAGTGGACCAAAAAAATAAAAGAGAGAGAGAGAGAATGAAAAGGTCTCAGGAACAGTTTTCTGTCAATTAGCTCTAATCTGCATTGAAATTTTTGTTTGTAAAATTTTTATGTGATATATTTCTGTTCAGAACTGATAATGCTATCAAGAACCACTGGAATTCTACAATGCGTCGGAAGGTTGAACAGGAAGGTTATCTTCAGGAGTCTTCTAAAGCCAGCCAGCCAACAGTAGCCACAAGTTTTCAGAAGAATAGTCATTTGATGGGTTTTGCTCATGCTCTACCTTCAGCTCAACTCCCTCCAACTGGCCAGCCCTCAGTGAATGCTGACTATTCCTATTACCACATTTCTGAAACACAAAATGTAAGCCATTCCTGAGAATTTAGTTTATGAGTTAAAATGCCAATTTTAGCTCCAGGTAGTAACATCTGGCAGTTGTATACTTTTTCAGGAGAGCTTTCATAACCATGATCATGACTGATTCTTGTCTATACTCTTGGAATTAGACAGGGACAGGTATTGTTGTCCCTTACATGTATTTGACAAAAAGACATTACTAGATTTGGCTGTGGCCACACAGCTCAGAGGTAGAGCAGACTGGAATCCACGTTGAGGCTAAGTTGCTGTTTCAAGTCTAAATTGAAATTTAGCTTTTCAGTGTAAATTACTTAGCAAGATACTGTTGACGAAGAATTGGGGGCTGTATTTGTAGTCTAATTTTTACCCTACAAAATAAAACATGAATATAATGTTACCTTTAAAAAGAAGAAATAGTTTTGACACTGAAGTTCAAGAGATAATTGTAAATTTGATTAATTCATTTACTGTTTTTTTTTTCCCACAAGGATTATCTCTGGGGGTTGGTTCCAGCACTATGAATCCACTGCTCACGGTGGCCACTTTTCCTTTTTTTTTTTTTTTTTTAAATTTCTATTTTATTTGATAAGATAGAAACTGAAAGGAGAGGGGGAGAGAGAAAATATATATCGATACTTGCAGATCTGCTTCAAAACTCATAAAGCATCAACCATGCAAGTGGGGATGCCAGGACATGAAGTTGGGTCCTTGATCATGGTAATGTTTGCACTCAACTGGGTACACCACTGCTTACCTCCCCCGCTACACCCCCCATTGTTCCATTTTTTTTTCTAAGTCAAGAGCACTTGACACAATTCATTGACCTCTCCTTTTAACCTACTTTGGTCTACATGATTCTCTTCATTATTTCTAGACCCGTAAATTTAGGGGAGAACATACTTATAGTTTGTGGGAAGAGAACTTAGGAGGAAAGAAAAATCAAGAAACTTTCATCATAAAACAAATAATGATAAATGATGAAACACTCAATAATACAGAGATCATATGCAAACTCTATGCAAAACATACTCACCAATAAATTTCACCCTTCTTTATGTGTTCCATACATTTGACTACAGACTTTACAGAGAGGTGTCAGGTAAAAGAACTATTGTAAGAGTTTCTGGTCTCCCTACTAAAAGTCATAATTACTGTCAGAAAAACATTTGTGGGGCCAGGCGGTGGCACACCTTGTTAAGCACTCAGGACTCAGGTTCAAGCCCTGGTCCCTACATGCAGGAGGAAGGCTTCAAGGGGGGTTGAAGCAGAGCTACAGGTATCTCTCTGTCTTTCTCCCCCTCTATCTCCACCTCCCCTCTCAATTTCTCTCTGTCTCTATCCATTAATTAATAAATAAAATTTTAAAGAGAGAAAACCATTTGTATTCATGAATTAGCTGTTAACATAGACTTGTCCTGTCAAAACTTCTCTCATACATTCTTGAGTGTATTTTTTTTTTTTTTTATGTTTCTACCACCTTTTTCTCTAAGGTATTTATGAGTACTTTACATTTCACTATGTTGCCATTTTTAAAGGCCTACCTAAAATTACAAAAAAAAAAAAAGTTCAGTGAGCCTTCTCAGTAATGTTTTCTTTTCTCAGTTCTAGGGAAGGGAAAAAAAAAAACCCTCAGAAAGCCAAGTCCCTGAAATATATGTAACATGAATGACTCGGTCTTTATGTGTTTTTGTTTTTTTGATCTAGATCTCCAGTCATGTCCCATATCCTGTAGCGTTACATGTAAATATCGTCAATGTCCCTCAGCCAGCTACTGCAGCCATTCAGGTAAGATCACCTTAAATTCATGTCATAAAGAAAGTTCTTAGCTGTTTAAGACATAACTTTTTTTTTCCCTTTTCTTTCATTTTAAACACTTTTATCTGAGCAATGAATATGAAAAGAAAAAGGGAATTGTGAAAAAGAGAATGGAGTTCTTTTCAGTAACTTACCCCTTTTTAACTTCCAGAGTATATTTGCTCCAAATGTCTCTAATTGGTATTATAGTTTGAAGCACCTTGTCAGTCAGCTTCCATACTAACCTCAGGTGAGGCCCTTTGGGTCTAGTGTGGTCCATACTCAACTGCTGGCTATAATCACTATATTTGTAGTCTCCCATCAGGTCTTTGTCCTCTGTGTAACTCTTAACTTTTCCACCATGTGTGCTTAACCTGTTGCGCCACCGCCGGGCTCTACTCTTAACTTTTCATTTCAGAGACACTATAATGATGAAGACCCTGAGAAGGAAAAACGGATAAAGGAATTAGAATTGCTCCTAATGTCAACTGAGAATGAGCTCAAAGGACAGCAGGCGCTACCAGTAAGAATGTCACTATGTGCATGAATGGGACAATGCGGGGGGGGGGGGGGTGTCAGCACTGTACTGTACTGGTATTCAGTCTCTTTTCCTTCTCTTCTAAATAGTACACTGATCAAGATTCCATGCATCCACTAATAATCTTTGAGTATGAGAAACTGCAATAAAATGCAATTGGTATCAGAATGTGTGTAGACTAATTAGAAACAGTCCCTTTTGTGTTGCAATAGGGACTTAGTATCTAGTTTTGATTATACTTATTCTTTTTGTTTGTTTTTAGAATAACTTTAATTGATCAAAGACTAGCAAAGATAAAATAAGCAAAAAATTACATCTAAATGAAACTATATATCTGTAGGTGGCTTGTTCATTTGACTTTTTTATTAGCTTATACTTGGTAACATATAAAGTCAGCCAGTGAGGAGAATAATAGAGCAGTGATCCACAGTAGGTATTTTTAGGAGAAATTTTCTTTTTGATTCAACAATAAAATAATTATGTGCCTATGTTAGTTCAACCACTTTTTAACTTAACGTTTTGCAACTTCTCTTGTTGCATGGTCATGCGGAAAGGAGTCTTCTGTTAATTCACTCTTCTGCTTTCCTAACCACGTTAATTTGGCAGCTCTTCACTGCTTGAGTGCAACCCAGTAACATTAGAAAGAGAAAGAAACAACAAAACTACATTTTAGATAAAAGCACCTCTAAGTCTTCAGTTCTCCAGTCTTTTCATTGGCTAGGATAGGACAAATCTTGGTTTATAGCAAACGTTCATTGTCCTACTGGGTGTCATGTTAAAGTAGTATTTGGGTGGGTGGGGAGAATACAGGTCCATGAAAGATGATGAATGACATAGTGGGGGTTGTATTGTTAAATGGGAATCTGGGGAATGTTATGCATGTACAAACTATTGTATTTACTGTTGAATGTAAAACATCAATTCCCCAATAAAGAAATAAATTATTTTTTAAAAAGTAGTATTTGAAATACTCCTGTGAGAGATGTATTTGGTGACATAGTCCCTGTATTTGAAGCTTTAGCAAAAGGAAGACAATTAAATTAATCATATAGATGAGAAACTGTGCCCCTTATAAAAAGAAGAGTCTTGCATTGATAAAAGGAAACATCTTGACGACTGTTTCATAGGCGTAAGTTTTAGATGATGCAACTACTTTAATCTTTCCTCCAACAGCATCTGATACCTTGTGCAACTTCATTGCTAAGTTCCTCCTTCCTTTCTTCTTGCTCTTTCTTTATTCCCCAACCCCCTCCTTAGACACAGAACCACACATGCAGCTACCCTGGGTGGCACAGCACCAGCATTGCCGACCACACCAGACCTCATGGAGACAGTGCACCTGTTTCCTGTTTGGAAGAACACCACTCCACTCCATCTCTGCCAGTGGATCCTGGCTCCCTACCTGAAGAAAGTGCCTCTCCAGCCAGGTGCATGATCGTCCACCAAGGCACCATTCTGGATAATGTTAAGAACCTCTTAGAATTTGCAGAAACACTTCAATTTATAGATTCTGTAAGTAGAATTGTTAAGGCAAATTAATGTGGTCTTTTATTTTTTTTGAAAGGTAATTAGGAAACCCTTTTTCTTAAATTATTTTCATTTTCTATAGTAAATGTGTTTTAGCATATATTAATACAAAAGTAAGATTTTAATAAAAGTTTAGTATTTCTGTTTGTCTAGAGATATGATTTCAGGGGCTCAGAGGTAGGTCAGCGGTAGAGTGCATGCTTCATACGTGTGAGGTGTTGGGTTTGATCCCAGGCATCACAAAAAGGGAGGGGGGCAAACACCTGATTTTATGTATACCCAACTAAAAAAGTAGTTTTCCATACTTTTCCTTCAAAATGACTGCTTTTGAAAACAGTAAAAACATTATCCAATAAGTAGAACCTGGCCATGAGAATGCTTGAAGTTAATTTTAAGTTTTTTTTTCTTTTTAACTTTACTTATTTGATTTTTCTAGAATATGCTGACTTTAGTACAGCACATTAATAATTATAAATGTTCACCACGGCAAACGCTAGAAGAAGAAGAATATTCACCACTAAAGCAATGCTTAAAGTATTTGAAAACAGTAATTAGTTCATTGACGGCACATGTTTTTTCCCACAAAACACTAACTGTTGATCACCAACTTTGAATCTTTAGTGAAGTGGATAAATTCAGTCCTTCAAAAGTAGAGAATTCATTTCCTTGACCTCCCAGTTGAAAGCCTTTATTTTATGCCCATCAGAAAAGGGATGAAAACTACCACAATATGCCCTCAGAAGGGCTTTGCTTTTTTGCTTTGGATTGCATACAAATAATAGGGAGATGGAAGTCTCTGGAGGACATATGTTAAGGCCAGCCTTATGCACTATGGCCCATACTCTAATCCCAGGCAGTCCCACTGTAAATCCTGAAGCTGTTTCTCCATAAGTCAGAAGAGAGGAGCCAGATGTTTTCTTTGCATTTAGCCTCTTTTTCTCAGTACTATATTTCAGGTGATGGCACACAACATGCACACATAGTCTCAAAATTCTACGCCTACCACATTGTTTCAGGATTCTTCATGGTGTGATCTCAGCAGTTTTGAATTCTTTGAAGAAGCAGCTTTTCCACCTAGCCAACATCATGCAGACAAAGCCCTACAGCCTCAGCAAAGACAGGGCAATGTGAATAGACCTGCAGGAGAGCCTAGCATGAGGGTGAACAAATGCGAGCTGAGTGAGGGCTCACCTGACCCACTCAAGGTCTTACCTCCTGCAAGGCACAGCACAATTCCACTGCTCATCCTTCAAAAAAAGCGGGGCCAGGCCAGCCCCTTAGCCACTGGAAACTCTAGCTCATTGAGACTTGCTGATGTCAGCAGTTCAACTCCCAAGTGTTCCCCTGTCAAAGGCCTCCCCTTCTCCCCTTCACAGGTAGAGCTTAATTTCTGCAGCTGTTGCTAACTTTCAACAGACACCTGAGGCTTAATAATCTAGAAACTAATCATTTGGAACAAATGACTAATGACTGGTGCCCTCACTGATTACACTTTGCCATTGAATCTAGCTGCTGCTAAATGCTATGTCCTCCCAAGTTTAGACTGTTAGTAGGTTAACCTGTGATTTTGTCATAATCTTCTCTCTTACTCTTTGGTGATCTTGGAGGTGATTAGTTGCATGGGATGTGCTTTCATTTCCTTTAACACTAGAGTTTAGCATTATACCTTCCTTTTCTACTATTCCTTCTGTCTTTATAAACATTCTAACACATTTTATTTACAGTATTATGTGATTCACTGACCCAGGGGAAGGGAAACCAAAATACATTTCAATAACATTTTTGGACAGTTTTGGAACAAGATGAGCCAAAAAAAAAAATCACATTTTAATTTCATCTCGTCAACACTGACTTTTGTTGAGTTGTGTCATATGAGCACAGTTATTGTCAATTCATATTCGTCTTCTTTTTCTAGAACAGGGCCTTTTATATGTGTGATTTTATAACTCCTGGTTCAACTTTTTCAGTCAAAGATAGAAAAGGAGAGACAGGGAGAAATGATATAGAACTTTCCCCTTGGTACCATGACAGTTTCATGTGGTAACAGTTATCAGACTGGGCCACAGTCATGGGAGACACACACATTATCCCATGAGCTATCTCCTGGCCCTCTCTGTATATTTAATCATAGTAACTACCATTTTTCCACCAGACATTTATTTCCTTAACTATTAAAATAATTGAAGTTAATGGATAATTTGGCACTTTGAAATTTTTCTAGCTATGTCTGTTGAATTTTCTTTTTTTAGGATAGCTTTAAGTGTGAACAAACATGTGTGCCCATGAAAAGATTATCTTTTTTTTTGTTGATGTTGTATATTCTGAACTGGGTCCTTGTAAAATATTAGTTCTGTAATGTAAAAATAAATCTGATTATATTATTTTATAAGTTTGGGAAATACTAAATCAAAGCATAAAATTGATCTATTTCTGAAACACCTTTTGAATTTTTAATGTACTGATATGCATTGTGAATTTTCAGGGGGAAATTATGATGAGTATTTTGTGTTTTTTAAATTTATTTATTTATAAAATGGAAACACAGACAAGACCATAGGATGAAAGGAGTATAGTTCCCACCACCAGACCTCTGTATCCCATCCTCTCCCCTGATAGCTTTCCTATTCTTTAATCCCATGGGAGTATGGACCCAGGGTCATTATGGGATGCAGAAGGTGGAAGGTCTGGCTTCTGTCATTGCTTCCCTGCTGAACATGAGCATTGACAGGTCGATCCATACTCCCAGCCTGTCTCTCTCTTATGATGAATATTTTTTAATCTTGTTTTTATCCTTGAAACCATCTTGTTTAATCTTGTTTTTATCCTTTGAAAGACATCTATTATTATCCCAGAACAGTAATGTAAAGAAAGATACCATTTACTATTCAAGAATTTTCCACATAGGCCTTCTCTAGTTATAGCTCACAGATTATTAAGGAGAGAAAAATATATGAAGCAGTACTTTTTTTTTTCAAAAAATTCACTTTAATCATTTTTAGAGAATATTTTCTTAGGATTTTGCAACTTTTTCCCTTTGACTCGAGTTTTCTTTGTTGAAAAATCACATGCCAAATCTTAAGTGCTCATTTAAAGTAAAACAATACCCTAGCCAACACTACATGCTTTTTTACTATTTTTACAAATAATACATTTTTATTACTTAAAATTTTGGGTCAGTAAAACATATTTGCTTGTTATCACGGTGTGATTTTTAAATTAGACTAAATTTTTTAAAAATCACTATTTAATCTAAATAATTTGTTTTCTTTTTTCCCATATTTAGTTCTTAAACACTTCCAGTAACCATGAAAACTTAGACCTGGAAATACCTTCTTTAACTTCTACCCCTCTTAATGGTCACAAATTGACTGTTACAACACCATTTCCTAGAGACCAGACTGTGAAAACTCAGAAGGAAAATACTGTGTAAGTTATTGGCTCAAGAATAAATTTATCTTCTTTCCTTATGTATAGTTCTTAGGATATCGACCCCTATATGTCTGGTCCACTTGCATACACATAATCACATATATTCGTCCCTACTGAATATATCTATCCTGGTCTTACTGCAACTACCTAAAAGTTGAAAGTTGGGAAGATAAACTAAATTATATTTTATTGTTTGTTTCAAAATGTCATGTATTTACAAAAGTAGTTTTGATATTTTCCATTCATTTTTGTTTGTTTGTTTGTTTGTTCAGTAGGACCATGCATTATTCACTAAAACATTTTTAGTTTCTTTGTTTTTTGTTTTATCTTTAGAGGGTGAAAGAGACCACAGCACTGAAGCTTCTTCCGATGTTGTAGGTCAGGCCTCCACCTGGGTTGAACACATGGCAAAACTTGTTGTACACTATCCAAGTGAGCTTTTTTTTGCCAGCTCTTAAAAATGTTTTCACCTTTCTTCCCTTCTTAATTATAAGCTGCAGAATAAGAATGAGTATGGCTCTTAGTTTATAATTTTAATCTTATTTTAGGGAGAGTCTCTTCAGATAGTCCCCAAATATCATGTAATTAGAAGCCAAGGAGTGGTTAAACATTTACTTGTATTCAATAAAGGCTTAATTAACTCAAAGACATGACAGAGATAGTTGACATGAATTATAAAACCTTTGAAAAGAAATACAGTCTTATTTTTAATGAAGTTAAGTAGATTTTAAAAACTTAACATATCTCCCCCCTCCCTTTTTATTTGCCACTGTGGTTTTCGCTGGTCCTTAATATTTACATGACCACTTCTCTTAGTGGTTATTTTTCCTTCTTTTTCTCTTTAATGATAAGAGACAGAGAAGGAGAGAGGGAGCAAGAGTAAAAGAGACACCTACAATACTCCTCCACTATTCCTAAAATTTCTTCCATGTAGTTAGTGAATGGGGACTTGAATGTGGGTCCTTTAGCACAGTGATGTATGCTCCACCATCCAGCCCTGGTAAATGTTTGCTATTGTGGGCCTCTTTTAATGAGTAGATAAAATTTACTTATAAATTAATAACCATCATATTTTTACAATGTTTATGTTCATTATAAAGACCTAGAACAACCTGTGTCTTCAAAACCTTTAAAGCAAGGTGAAAAATATTGCTAATGCTCCTAGTCATAGGGATATAATACTTTGAAATATTTGAAAATATGTTCTGTACATATTATCTTTGTCTTAACAATTACATTTAGTATTAGTCAGTATAACTGATTTCCTATCAGTAAAAGCTTATAATACTCATTAGAAAAATACTGACTTTATATATAGGTAAAGTAATGTAAAAAAAACATGTGTTTATATATTGAACCAACACTTGTTTCTTTTTAAAGTTTTAGGACTCCAGCTATCAAAAGGTCAATCCTAGAAAGTTCTCCAAGAACTCCTACACCATTCAAACATGCACTTGCAGCTCAAGAAGTTAAATATGGTCCCCTTAAGATGCTAGTAAGTTTGGGCAAAATTCCTGGACTTAGTGTGTTTGTTATTACAAACAGAAGTTTTGCTCTGAGACAAACGTACCCCCTCTTCTCTTCAGCCTCAGACACCATCTCATCTAGTGGAAGACCTACAGGATGTAATCAAACAAGAATCTGATGAACCTGGAATTGTTGCTGAGTTTGAAGAAAATGGACCACCGTTACTAAAGAAGATCAAACAAGAGGTAAGTATGTAACCCTTTGGAAATAACAAGCTCCATCCCCCTTCCATTTGTTCTTTATAGGTGACTCGATGTGCCCATCATCAACTATGTGTAGTAATACTATTATAACACCAGATTTTCATTCTAGATGCAGTTAAGAGGTACTGCCAGACAGTAGGTTTATTTGGGAAGCCAAACAGTTCTTATCTATTTTATGTTAGAACAGAAAACATGCTAGAGAGGATAAAGGAAAAAGAAGGAAACTTTTTTTTAACGACCTTTGTTTATCACTGATACATATATGGATAGATGATTGGCATAGTGATATTTAATTTTTAGATAACTTGGAGATTTGACATTTAAACTAAAATAATGGCATCTCTAATTCATTGCACAAAAGAAGAGGAATCTAATTTGTGAGGAGAAAAGTTTTAGCTTAGTAGCAAGAAGCATCTCCAACAGGTTTACATACAGTGTTTCTTAGATTGATTTTTAGATAAAGATGAGTTTTTGAAAGATTGGCCGGCAGTTTACTCATATTTTCAGCTCTATTGAAATGTAATTTAAAATAAAACTGTGTAATACTTAAAGTGTGCAACATCCTAATTTAATCTACATCTACATTGTTGAAAATATGCTCTCCTTTGAGATAGGAAACATCCCATCATCTTTTTTAGTTCTATTGCCATAGCAAATTTTATTTATATAATATAATCTTACCTAGTCGTTATGGCTTTGAGATGTTATTCATGCTATAGAAATTTATTCTTGAATATAAATATTTCACTGTGAGTTCTAGTTCTAAAAACACCAGAGCACTTTTTATTCACTTTTAGGTGGAATCCCCAACTGATAAAGGAGGAAGTTTCTTCTGCTCAAATCACTGGGAAGGGGAGAATCTGAACACTCAGCTATTCACACAGACATCACCTGTGGCAGATGTGCCAGTAAGTGCATGCCCATGATGCTGGAGATGTTGGTGCTGCGTATAATTCTGTCTGTGTTGTGTAGGGGAACTGTGACATCAGCACTCTTTAATGCACATATTTCTAAATATTTTCTCACATGATCATTTTCTTTTTACATTTTTTTTATTAGTGATTGAATAATGATCAACAAGATTGTGGAATAAGAGGGTTACAATTCCATACAATTCCCACCACCAGAGTTCTACATCCCATCCCATTAGAAACTTCTCTATTCTTTATATCCCTTTGGGAGTATGGACCAAAGATCTTTAAGGGGTGCAGAAGAAGGTGGGAGGTATTGTCAAAGTTCACAGCGCCAGTATGCCAGGCTGGCTTCGCGGCAGGAGACAGATGATTAGGGACACATGGCTGAGCTGAGAACACAGTTTAATTTTTATTCATGTGCGGGCAAGCAGTCCAACAACCTAATCACAACACAATGGGCTCCTCTCTCTTCTCTGGCTGCAGCGTTAGGAACCCAGGAAGTATGTAAGATAGGGGGTGGGGAGAATGAAGGAGCGTGAAAAGGCAAGGACTAAACCAAAATCTTCTGGAGGCAGGGGGAGTGAGACCAAACCAATGTAACAGAATGATCATGTAAATAGACCACAATGTCAAACAATGTAACAGAAGGGATCTCAGAAGCAGAACTAGAAGCATACCAACAGGGAGGTCTGGCATCTGTAACTGCTTCTTTGCTGGACATGGACATTGAAATGTCAATCCATACTCCCAGCCTGTTTCTATCTTTCCCTAGTGGGGAAGGGCTCTGGGCAGATGGGGTTCCAAGACTAATTGGAGAGGTTGTCTGCTGAGGGAAGTCATGTTGGCGTCATGGTTGAAAAGCCTTAAAATATAAAGCAGAACAAGTTGTTTAGTAAGCTGGAACCTAAAGGTAAGAATATAGCAAATGAGATTTGGGGTCTTCATGTCGGAAGAAGCTAGACAGTCTACTTTAGATATATTCCAAAGGCCCCATAACTACTAATTTTTTCCTGAGCCTGATAGCTAACTTGCAGGTGGACTGAAAGTATTGTCGAGGAAGATGGTGTCAGAGCTGGGAATAGGGCTAGAAAGCTTGGTCAGGGCAGAAAGTAGCCCCCAAATATGGGAAAAGTATATAGATACCACTAACTGTAAATCCCATCCATCTGACCTAGGCCCCATGTCTGTCCATACTTAACACAGGAGCCTGTGCAACCTCTGCATCCCCGATGGTCTGAGCTCACTTTTCATGGTCATAGCTAGGAACATTCTAGGCTGCACTCATTTTAGGACCAGTCTTCCTTGAGTGGCAGAGTCACATGATAATTTTCTTATGATTATTAACATTGAATATCAAATTAAGATTCTGTACATGGATTCTGTATTGTTGCAGATGCTTTGCTTTCTTATGATTTTAGTGTCCTTTCTACTTAAAAAAAATCTGTTGTAAATGGCTGGGGAGGTGGCTCAGCAGGTAGAACACAACATTTTCATACAAGAGGTTCCAAGTTCAACCTTTGTCATGGCATATACAGGAGTGGGGCTCTGGTATCTGTCTGTATCGCTGTCTCATTTAAATATGCCTCTGTTTTTTGAAAAATTATGCTTTATGACTGTACATACGTATTTCCATCAAAAACAGAATGTTGTGGGTTTTTTTTTTTTTTCATTTATTTGTCTTCCCAATGTAGTAGTTCTTCCTCAAGTTGTCTGTTCTTCGGTTTCATGTACCATCCAGCATGGTGCTAACCATAGTAATTGCTCTTTATTGTACTCACTATTGCATTGCTTTTGTTATCACCACTTTAAAATGGACTTTTAGAGCAGTTTTATGTTTATAACAGAGTTAGACAGAAGGTATATATAGAACTTCTCCATATACCACCTGTTCTCAGATATGTGTAGCCTTTTCCATTATTATATTTCCAGCAGCATGGGACATTTGTTACAAATGATAAATCTACATTGACATCACTCAATGTTCATATAGTCGAGTCACTATTGGTTATATATATCTCACATCAGTTTCACTGTAGGAAAAAATATGTGCTCCACTTCTTTATTCCTTCCCTTCTCCTAAACCCTGCAACAATTGATACTTTTACCTTCTTTATGGCTTTGTCTTTCACATAATATGATAGTAGGAGTCAAGACAGGTTTGTTCACTTAAATTCCCTCACTGTCAGTTCGTGACTTGATAGATTATTTCTTTTTAGTACTTACTTATCACTCTTCAGAGTTGTAATTTGTGAATGGTTGCCCTTTTCACTTACAAAGAATTAGATCTAGTAATAATTGTTCTTATTTTTATCAGTAAATGGTAATTGGCTTGTCCTGATGTAATAATTTTAGCTGCATGAACTTATTTAAGTCTCACAACCTTACAAAGTTGGTAGGATTTTTTCTTTTTTGGTCAGTTTGTGTGGGGGGGGGGAGAAAAAAAAGATATTTCATAGTTTACAAGTTTGGTAGTATTGTAATTTCCATTATGCCAATTGGGAAACCAACGCACAAGCAAGCTGAGTCATTTTCAAGGCTGTATACTTGATAAAATGTTACTTCTATGTTTGAATTCAGAAAGATAGATTTTTACATGCTGTTAACCATTAGGCTATATTTCCACTTATTTGTAACTCTGAACTAGTTCTGCACCATAGCGTAAAATAAGTCATCTCTTAAAAACATGTTTTTTTGTTGTTGTTTTTATTAATTCATTTAGCAGATATTTTTACTGTCTTCTTATGCCTAGGACTATGAGAGATGCTGGACTTTTTGTCTTGGTGGTGTTTGCCACATGGCATTAAGACTGGAATTCTGGGGGGTTGGGGGGTCGGGCGGTGGCGCAGTGGGTTAAGCGCATGTGGTGCCAAGCGCAGGGACTGGCGTAAGGATCCCGGTTCGAGCCCCCGGCTCCGGCTCCCCACCTCAGGGGAGTTGCTTCACAGGCGGTGAAGCAGGTCTGCAGGTGTCTATCTTTCTCTCCCCCTCTCTGTCTTCCCCTCCTCTCTCCATTTCTCTCTGTCCTATCCAACAACGAACAACATCAACAATGGCAATAATAATAACCACAACGAGGCTACAACAACAAGGGCAACAAAAAGGGGGGAAAATGGCCTCCAGGAGTGGTGGATTCATGGTGCAGGCACCGAGCCCAGCAGTAACCCTGAAGGGAAAAAAAAAAAAAGACTGGAATTCTGAATTAATAACTGAATTCTTTTTAGCTCATGGCCAGTAACTACTTTTTTTATGCTAATGTATATAACCTTTTGGGAACTCACTAATATAATCTAAGCTTATTTAATTTCAAATTGTTCTCTTTCCCTTTAGAATATTCTTACAAGTTCCGTTTTAATGACACCTGTATCAGAAGATGAAGACAATGTTCTGAAAACATTCACTGTACCTAAAAACAGGTCCTTGACAAGTCCCTTGCAGGTAATTACTATTCTAACTTTGATATCTTAAAAGTCACTTAGTGAAAATCCTCTCATCCTGTTTTATTAAGGTTTTTAAACATTTTAGACCTAGTGGAGAGATGCTTTAAAACAACTCCCTATGTCTTTAATAAAAAAAAAAGATAAAATAAAAAAGCTGAGGCATTGCTGGAATTTTTTGTTTAGAATAGGTTCTAAAATCAGCAGGATGAATTGAAACATTTTTTGCTGTGACTGAGACTAAAATCATGTATTACACGTCAGTATCTCTTGTCTTCTGCTTTTAGGTATTTTATAGAACATTTATTGGTATCATTTATTTTTAGATTCAACATTTTTATTTTACTTTTGCCACCAAGGTTATCATTGGAGCTCATGCCTGCTAAATAAATCCACTGCTTCTGGCAGTCATTTTTTGTTTCTTTCATTTTTAAAAATAGAGACAGAAGGGGCTGGGTGGTGGCACACCTGGTTGAGTGCACATGGTACAATGTACAAGGACCCAGGTTCAAGCCCCCAGTCACCACTTGCGGGTGGAAAGCTTCACAACTGGTGAAGCAGTGCAGCGGGTGTCACTCTGTCTCTCACTCTTATCTCCCTTTTCTCTCTCGATTTCTGTCTCAAATGAATAAATAAAGATAATAAAAAAATTAAAAAATAGAGACAGAAAATGAGAGGAAATGGGGATATAGGGAAGGAAGGAGAAAGAGAAACATCTGCAGCACTGCTTAACCACTCATGAAATTTCCTCCGACAGATGAGGTACAAGGACCCAGGGGCTCTCTCTTTCTATATGTGTGTGGTCTACCAGATGCACCACTACCCAGACTTCAGTTTTATTTTTTTATACTCTTGCCACAGATCCATCAAAACTCAGACACTATTTAGATTTTAAAGTGGAGTCTGAAATCACCTAGCTAGAATATAATTGCAATATATTTAGCTGTCAGCATAAGAAAGCTAATTGTCAGTATTCTGTGACTCATCTGTTAGTGACCATCTGCTGTTGAATTTTAATATCAAAAGAAATTTCCCTTGTAACATGAAAGTAGGTATATGTGGATGAAATTTAAAAAATGCTGCAAATTTCAAATTAATACTGAGCCAGATGTAAATAAGAAGGCAAATTTGTTCCCTTAATTATTTAAAGCAGTTTCCAACATTAAACAGCTCAATACGAAGCCACCTGTGGGACCTTCCTGTATCCCTTGAGTTCCAGCTGAGGGATACCTTATAAACCCCAGAGTGTTTCTGACCTGGATTCAGAAGTGGAAAGTTGTATTTGTACTAGAAGTTGAAGAATGCAGCAGCAGCAGAGGATAGTGTGCCTTGAGAATTTGCCCCTTATGGGAAAGGGCATTCTCATCATTGGTTTGTAGGCCTTCTGTCACTATGCTCTATAAGCATCTTATAACTTCCCCTTTTAAAATGTTGCCATATTTAGCACTATTCGTAAGTAATACAATTACAGTTGGAGAAGTTCTAGGCACATTTTGTTTCTTTTTACATTTTTTTGTCGACTGTGATTCCTCTACTCTGGGGTACTTTTTTTCATTTGGATAGAGAGAAAGAGAGTGACCACAGCACCAGAAGTTCTTCTCTGGCCAGAGCATCCCATGTGGTACCAGAGTTTGAACCTGGTGCATTTATACAGCAATTCAGGCACCCTGCTCACTGAACGTTCTCTCTAGCCCACATTTTGTTTCCTTTTTTAATTATTTATTTATTTTCCCTTTTGTTGCCCTTTTATTATTGTCGTAGTTATTATTATTGTTATTGATGTCGTTGTTGGATAGGACAGAGAAACTGAGAGAGGAGGGGAAGACAGAGAGGGGAAAGACACCTGCAGACTTGCTTCACCACCTGTGAAGCGACTCCCCTGCAGGTGGGGAACCAGGGGCTCGAACTGGGTTCCTTAGGCTGGTCCTTGCCCTTGGCGCCACATTTTGTTTCTTAATAGAATCAAGCCATCTTCCTTTTGATCTGTTTGATCCAGCTGATTTGGTGAAAGATGGCAGCTAGTTTGAGGGAGGGTGGAGGCCAGGAGAACTCAGGAATGCTGAGTCTTTCTTATATGGCAGGCCCCATGTGGAGAAGAATCTGTATCACATAGAATTGGTAGTTGAGGAAGAGGACAAACCCTGCTGAGGTACAGGAGGAACACAGAAAAAGGGGCTAAAATGATGTCAGAGCAAAAGTCAGCTATTTCAAATTTTTACCTAGATATGTACCAGGGTTCAAACTTTCTTTTCTTTCCTTCTTCCTTCCTAAATTATTTAGTCTTTGGTTACTCAAACAAAGAGTTTGACTAATACTAATACTTTATATGCTAGAGGAATTTTTAGATATATTATAACTTCCCCTGGGATCCAACCTATATTCATAATGCCACAGAAATAGAGCATTCTGAATTTCAAAGCACAAAGAAGTATATGTTCTTGTAGGTAGTTGTAATATGTAACTTGAAAACTTGTGATTATTTTCCAAAAATCAATCCTGAGAGCTTTGGGTCTAATCAAAATACTGTTATCACAGTGTTTTATTATTTTTTAAATTTTATTTATAAAAAAAAAAACACTGACAAAACCATAGGATAAGAGGGGTACAACTCCACACAGTTCCCACCACCAGAACTCCCTATCCCACCCCCTCCCCTGATAGCTTTCCTATTCTTTAACCCTTTGGGAGTATGGACCCAAGGTCATTGTGGGATGCAGAAGGTGGAAGGTCTGGCTTCTGTAATTGCTTCCCCAATGCTGAACATGGGCATTGACAAGTCGATCCATATTCCCATCCTGTCTCTCCCTTTCCCTAGTGGGATGGGGTTCTGGGGAATTGGAGCTCCAGGACACGTTGATGGGGTTGTCTGTCAGGGAAGTCTGGTTGGCATCATGTTAGCATCTGGAACCTGGTGGCTGAAAAGAGAGTTAACATATAAAGCCAAACAAATTGTTGACTAATCATGACCCTAAAGGCTGGAATGGTGCAGATGAAGAGTTGGGGGTCCTCCATTTTGTAGATAGCTAGTAAGTGTCTTTTAGTTATATTCCAAAGGGCCTGTGGCTATACTATTTGTTTGTTTGTTTGTTTGTTTGTTGTTTTCCCCCTGAGCCTGAAATCTGATATGCAGGTGGATCCAAGTTATTGTCTGGGGAGATGATGTCATGGCTGGAAAAGGGATCAGAAAGCTGGATCAGGGAAGAGAGTAGCTCCCTAATATGGGAAAGGTATATAAATACTGTTGACTGTAAACTCCATCAATTTGATGTGATCTGGGGCCCATATTCAGCTTAGGAGCCTATATGACCTCTGCGTTCCTGTAGATCTGAGCTCATATTCTGTGGTCATTAGTAGGAACATTCCAAGCTGCCCCAGTATCAGGACCCATCTTTCTCAGGTGTAGCATAGAGTATGTTGTCCATCCTCCCTTTGGAGGATGGGGAACATTCTCTACTGTTGTTGATCCACATTGAGGGCAAGGTCCTATGGGGGCCCACAAAGGGGTCCTTTGTGTTGCTTCTGATAGAGATGACCGGTAACAATGGAGAGAGGGGTTTATTCGAGGTCTAGGCCCATCATGTCTGTTTGGGAATCTCAGGACTCCCCAAATAGGGTTGCTTTTTTACTTTTTTATGTTTTTTTACCAGTGCTCAGCTCTGGCTTATGGTGGTGCAGGGGATTGAGCCTGGAACTTTGGAGCCTTAGGCATGAGATTCTCTTTGCACAACCATCATGCTATCTACCCCCACCCATATCAAAGTGCTTTTAATTAAAACAAAGGATTTTTTAAATACTATTTTAGGGGCTTGGGTGGTAGCACAGTGGGTTAAGCGCACATGGTGCAAAGCTCAAGGATCTTGGTTCAAGCCCCGGGATACCACATGCTGGCGGGTTGCTTCACAAGAAGTGAAGCAGGTCTGCAAGTGTCTGTCTCTCTCTCCCCCTCTGTCTTCCCCTCCTCTCTCCATTTCTGTCTGTCCTATCCAAAAACAATGACATCAATAACAACAACAATAATAATAGCCACAACAACTATAAAAAAAAACAACCAGGGCACCAAAAGGGAAAAAATAGCCTCTAGGAGCAGTGGATTCATGGTGTAGGCACTGAGTCCCAGCAATAACCCTGGAAGTATATATATATATATATATATATATAATTTTAGTCCTGTTACTTCTAAAAATAAATATTTGCTGGGTACATTTGATCATCTACCTGATTGCTGAAATAATTTTACATAGATACAAAGGAAATTTATTGAAGATTAAAATAACTAAGTTTCTGTGCTCTACCACTTCAGTGTTAATCATCTTTAGTCTAACTTTGATAATAACACTTTGGGCAAAGCAATTATTGTTTTTGGCCTATATACTAGGTCTTTGTGGCCCAATTTTTTTTAATCTTTATTTATTCATTAGATAGACACAGCCAGAATTGAGAGGAAAGGGGGTGATAGAGAGGGAGAGAGATAGAGAGACACCTGTAGCACTGCTTCACCATTTGTAAAGCTTTCCCCCTGCAGGTGGGGACCAGGGACTGGAACCTGGGTCCTTGCACACTGTAACATGTGCGCTCAACTAGGTGTACCGCCACCCAGCCCCTTGACCCAGCTTCTGTTGTACATTTAAATACATATACATAAGTTAGAAATGGAGAAAGCTATGAGCTAAACATCTTATTATACAACTTTTTACTTTTTATTTCTATGGCTTCCCTACCCTGATAGAGGGAAATAGACATCATGTCACCAACACTTCGCCTAGTGTTGTGGAGGCTGGACTCGAACATGGGTTGCTTGCATGGCAAAACAGGCATCCTTCCTGTTGAGCTACTTGCCAGCCCTATAATAGATTTCAAACACATGCAAAAGCATACAAAATGCTGTTACTTAAGCAAGTATTAGCATCTTACTATAATTGCTTCATCTAGTTTTACAAATGTACTTTAAAGGAATTCCAGAAAATGTACTGATTTGTTCTTATGTACTTATAAATGTATCTCTAAAATGCTTTCATTTTCACCTGGTTAAACATGTACTTTGCCATCACGCACCACATGAAAGCACCATAACATTGGGGGAGGCTCTGGTGCTATGGAGTCACTCTTCTCTGTTTCTACATGGAGTGAAAGCAATGGAAAAGTTACACAAGGAGCAGTGAATCATGCCCGCACAATGCCCTAGTTCAGAACAATCAAACGTATGCTTTCACGTATGTTCATTATCATTAATAACAATTCCTAAATATTTTAATTCCCAGACTGTACTTAAATGTTCCCACTGATCAAACAAAACTATTTTTATTACTTGTTCGATCAAAATAGAAACAATTTCATGCGTTGAATTTTTTTTATTTATTCCCTTTTTGTTGCCCTTGTTATTTTATTATTGTACTTATTATTGTTGTCATCGTTGTTGGATAGGACAGAAAGAAATGGAGAGAGGAGGGGAAGACAGAGGGGGAGAGAAAGATAGACACCTGCAGACCTGCTTCACTGCTTGTGAAGCCACTCCCCTGCAGGTGGGGAGCCGGGGCTTGAACCAGGATCCTTCAGCCAGTTCTTGCACGTTGAGCCACCTGAGCTTAACCCGCTGCGATACAGCCTGACTCCCGCATTGAATTTTTCTATTAGTAACTTAATGTTTTCCAAAATTATAAGATTATAAGCATATTGTTCACACCACACCTGCCACCAAAGTTATGTGCCCCCCCTCCCATAACCACTATCAGTCTCACAAAGTCTAAGAGCTAATTTGGTTACTTTTTTTTTTCCAGTTTACTGTATTTAATTGTCTATATTCCACATATGAGTGGAACCATCTAGTAGTTGTCTTTCACCTCTTATTTGACTAAGCATAATCACCGCACACCCTGCATTTTCTTGTTGAGTTTCTTTTACCCAGTAACTTCTACGGTGATGGAAATATCCAGTAGGAGAGTCAGTAAGACATACGTGACTAGTGAGTGCTTAAAATATGACTAGTGTCACTGAGGAACAGACTTTACTATTTATTTATTTATTATTTATTTGTTATTTATTTATTTATTATGGAGCTGGAATCTTACATATGTGCAGATCCACCACTTTCAAGCCATACTTTTTACTCAGCTAGAGAAGAGAGAGACAGAGAGACTGCATAGCACCAGAACTTTGTCTGGTGTCATGGCACTCACGTGATGCTGGGTTCGAACCTGGACCCCATGCCTTGAAAGACACACAATCTATACAGTGAGCTGTCTTTATAGACCCTGGGTTTTCAACTTTATTTAAATTGCTTCAGTTAAATAACCGCATTTCCTTCTTCTAATTTTTAACCCATCCATTTCCAAAAATTGCTTTGATGCTTTTTGTAGGAAATAGTATGATGAGACTGAAATTAGTATTAAATTAGTATTTAAAACCCTAGTTTAAGGCATGTGTTCACATGCTTTTTTACTCACTTTCCTCTTTTATATAACCACAGAATGACAGCCTCAAATTTTAATTTCCTGAGTTAGCTTATCATGGTCTTATTTAAAAAAAAACAAGAAAAAAAACAATGAGTTTAAGTAAATTTATCAGGTTATTATTAGTAAAAACACATCTGCACAGTGTCTAAAAATCTTAAAAATATCAATGCAAGCAGCTGAAGCTCACTTTTTCACTTCTGTGTGCTCCTTTCTTTATATGAATTTTTCAAAAACCAGGACAAACCCTCTCTGCTTAATCAACATGGCCAAGGAATATAGTAGACTAACATGCACAGAACAAATTCTAATGTAGATTTCACAGCTTTCTAAGTGCATGTCTCTAATTCATTAATTTTTTAAGACAAATGATATCTTCGTCTATAAATTGGGACCCACAGTAGATCCTTCACTTATCCTATGTGACTGCTATGGTCATCAAGTTGATGTAATGTTGCTTCTAAAATGTCAGCACACTTGCCAGTGTACAGTGTTGATATTTACTAAGCAAAAGCTATACCTTCTATCTATCTTTAGAAACATAGTCAAGAACTCACCAACATCCAGGTCTTCTTGCACTGTGGTGTGTTATTTCTTTTACCATGCTCTTTTTCATTCACTGCTCCATTCTTGCAGAACTGTGTCAGTGGGTCAGCAAAAGAGATAGCTGATTCAACTGATTCCTGAAATAAATGCAGTCAAACCTCATTGTTGTTATAGAGATAAAACAACTGATTTACTGGCTTTCTTTATTTCTCTGCTGCTCATGTTGGCATATCAACAGACATGGAATCTGTTCATCTACATATGACAGAGATCTTTCCGAGCATTTATTAGTATACAGTTTTGTTGTTGCCCTGCTCCCTTGGATACCTCTATGCTCTTGGTTCTCCCTTTGGGTCACTCTTTTTTCCACTTGAACTTGCCAAATTCACATAACTGCCTGTTGTATTTTGATATATGTCATAAATTAAGTAAGTTTGTCATGTACAAATTTTGGACTGAACTAAAAAAGACTACATGAATGGGGGAGTATTTTCTTAAGAGGAGTTAAAGTAAACTGAATCATCAGATCATTCTTACTCTCCTTCTTTGGGTCACCATTATTTAAAACAAAACAATAGGAAAACAGAAAACCACCTCACAAATTCCTTTGGTTTTACTTTACAAAATAATTATTTTATGACTTATCCAAGTTTCTTACTAGGCCTGTGAATTGTAATGTCAGAACCTTGTCCATGTTTTCTATATCAGCAGCTATTATAAGTTGCTGCAGGAATACAATAACAACAAGTAGCATTTGTGAAGTGTGAAGAAAAAAGTCCACATTCTAAATGAAAATGTGAAGCTAATCTCATTCTGACAGAAAACCAACTGTGGACATGAACTTATTTCATTTTATTTCTTCTGTGTTTTTTTAATTTTTTTTTTTGACAAAGGATCTGAATATTTATTTAAAGTGCTTTAACAGGATATCCCAGTTAAAGCTCTGACAGTCTATTTACAGTTCACTTTTGCCCAGAGGCAATTTAATACACTGCACTTTACAGGATAAGCAAGCTCTCAGAAAAGAGGAGGAAGATATATGGAAGATATGTAGTAAGATTATTAATGTTGAAATTAATTAAGATAGATCAACATGCCATAGACCCATGGGTTAGTAAGCTAATAGGAGTTTATGTGCATAAATCCTATAATTCTTAACAATTCTTTCATGTAAATGAAACTAAGGAGAATGAACAAGGAGAATTCATATATATATGTGACATATATCTGTATATATATATATATATATATATGTGTGTGTGTGTGTGTGTGTGTGTGTGTGTGTGTGTGTGAGACAATATTAAAAGTATTCTTTCAGTACAAATATAGTTATTCCTCCTTTGTCAAAAAGTATTCTGTCTGCTTGAAAAGTTAGCCCAGGGCCCCAGGGCTTCAAGGTAAAGATGAAAGAAGGAAATAGCAAAAGAGGAAGCTGCTGTTTTAACCACTGGGCCTGAGCATTCCTTTTCTTATCCTTTGTTCGACCTTCTGCTCTTTCTTTACTTTCAGGAAATCAGTATGTCTGCTCGATCTGCTTTTGCATTCATTGTTGCAAGCATACTTGCTTTGTGCTTTCACAGTGCAGAAAAGGGAGCTGCCCCTGCACACGTCCGCACTTGATGTTTTGTTCCTGCACAGAGGGTTTCTTGCTCACAGTGCCTACTGTGTTCTAGTGTTTGTCTGACCATTCTGCCTTTTAGAATTCATTTTGATTCATTTCTTGGTGATTGCTGTTTTGACTTATGAAAAGTTTACTACTGAAGACATTTTCTCAAAATTCCAAGTATCTTTTTTTAATTAATGATTTAAGAAATTATAACAGAAGTATAATTTTACACCTTTCATACCACTACAGTTCTGTGTCCCCATTCCGTAACTATTATATATATATATAATATATAGCATATATATTATATATATAATATATAATAATAATAATAATATATATAATATATATTATATATATTCATTTATACTATGGTCCTGCCTGTTCTTCCTTTCTAAGTCACACCTATTACTTCTGAGTGTCCATATACCTAACCCTCATCCCCCATCTCTCTCTAGATCCTGAAGGAATTGGAGTTCAGGGCCTTCTGGGCATCTTCCTTTAAAATTTACCCCTCTGAGAGTATGGACCAAAATTCTATAAAGGGTGCAGAAAGGGAAGGTCTGGCTTCTGTAACTACTTCTCCACTGGGCATGGGTGTTGACAGATGGATCCATACCTCCAGCCTGTTTCTATCTTTCCCTAGTGAGGTAGGGTCTGGAGAGGTGAGGTTCCAGATGTAATCATAGTATCCACAGTTTGGTGGCTGAAATGCAGTAAGATATAAAGCAAGACAAAATGATTAATGAACAGGAACCATAAACTAGGAATAGGGACTTTAAGGTAGATAGAATCTAGAAAGTCTATTTTAGGTATGTTCCTAGGGGCCATGACTGGTAATTTTTGCTGGAACTTGATAGCTAACTTGCAGGTAGACTAAAAATGTTGTCTAAATAGATGGTATCAGAGTTGAGAATAGGAATAGAAATCTGGATCAGGGCAGAGAGTAGCTTCCAAACTTGAAGAAAATATATCAATACAATTAACTATTTACCATATCAATCTGACCCAAGTGCCATATCTATTCAGATTGAGCACAGGAGCCTGTATAACCTCCAAGTCCCTGTCAATCTGTATTCAAAGTCCATGGTCACAGCTGGAAATATTCTAGGTTGCACTCATTTCAAGACCAACTTTCCTTGAGTAGCAGTCTCCCTCTGAGAGTGGGACAATCCTTACCATTGCTAATTCAGAGTATGTTTCTGAAGAAGCCAAAAAAAAAAAAAAAGGCTTTTGAAGATGTTCCTTATGGAAGTGACCAGTGGTGGTGGAGAGAGGGATCTGATAGAGGTCTAGGCTCATCATATCTGTGTGGGAATCCAAGGATCCCCTAACTGGGGCCCCAGATATTGAGGAGGCCTGGTAGTGACCAAAAAGGCCATCATTAAGTGAGCTAGTCGCTTGCCATTTACCAGCTTTATTAGTCCCTTCTTTACCTGACAAGCTTAATATTTCTTCCAGTTGTTAAAGTGTTGAGTGCCATTTGTTGTATCCAAACCGGTATTAGGTGTATGGGGTCTGGCCTCAAGTTAGGGTAAGATTTTCTTTATATTGCTTTTTATTTATTTTTTTTTCTGTTCATAAAGGAGGAGTCAGAAATGAGTAATGAGTTGTGTGGGATTCCAGTAATAACACAATTAAGTTTTAGGCTGAAAATCAGTTAAGCTATGGTATTTAATAGAACATTCTCCTGAACAGATCTAGGGAATTTTGGACTAGCTCTAGTCCTAGCTTGCCGAGGATCAAAACTTGACTTTTACCAATAGGCATAGAAAAAGCAAGCAAAAGACTTTTAATATAGTAGTTCAAGATATTTGATTAATTCTCATAAGATTAATTGTGAAATTAATTAAAATTAATGGGAAGCTAATTTGTATTATTATTATTGCCACCAAGGTTATTACTGGGACAAAGTGACTATATGAGAAACCCACCTATTCAGGAGGTCAGTTTTTTCTATTTATTTCTATTTATTAATTTGATAGAGACAGAGAGATTGAAAGGGCAGGGTTAGAGAGAGAAAGATAATGAGAGAGAGAGAGAGAGAGAGAGAGAGACCTACAGCACTGCTTCCCTGCTCGTGAAGCTCCCACTGTGAGTGGGGACCAGGGTCTTAAACCAGAGTTTTGGCACACGGTAACCTGTATACACTAGCCAGTGTGTCACTACCCAGACCTTAGTTATTTATTTTAAATTAAGCAATGTAGTGGCAAATGCTAGAAGAAGAAGCAATGTAGTTAATTTTAAATTGAAAAATAATTCTATAGCTATGTAGATATTTTTTTTGTTCTAATTCCAATATCACTTCATTGAGGGAATGTTGGTTTACAGGATTCTTATTGTCACAAGGATACATTTCCCGAAGACAAATATCAGTATATTTCACCCTCACCTAAACCATGATCTTATTCTACCATAGAGACTTAGGTTCCCAACCTACTTTCCTCCTTCTGAGTCTCTAAATTTGCTGTAGTAGACTATAGTTGGGTGAGAATCCACCCTGTATTGCTCTTTGCTTTCTTTCTTAGATCCAGTCTGTGAGTAAGATATCCAGTCTCCTCCTTCTGGCTTATCTTGCTCAACACCATTCCTTCCAGACTCATTCATAAAGTAGCAAAGGAGACTATCTCATCATTTCTTGCAACTTTGTAGCCTCCCATTATATATATGTGCCACAACTTCTTCATGTATTGTGGGACACTTCGGTTGTTTCTAAATTTTGGCTATTACACATAGCACTGCCGTGAACATTGGTGTGCATAGATCTTTTTCAATAGGTGTTTTTATGTTCTTTGGATAGATGCCTAGGAGAAGAATTGCGGGGTCATATGGTAGGTTAATTTTTAATGTTTTCAGGGATTTCCAAACTGTTTTCTACAAGAGCTGCACGAATTCACATTCTTACCAACAGTGTAGAAGGGCTCCCTTCTCTCCACATACTTGCTAGCTAGCACCTGTTGTTTCTGGCCTTTTTGATATGGATCATTCTCACAAAGGTGAGATGGTATCTTACCTTCATCTTGATTTGCATTTCTCTGGTAACCAGTGATTTTGCACATTTCTTCCTATGACTGTTGACTATCTAAATATTTTCTTAGGAGAAGTGCTGTTCAGTTCCTCCAGTTTTTTTAATGGAAATTTGTTGTTGTTATTGAGTTTTGTGGGTTCTTTATATATCTTGGATATAAGCCCTTTCTCTGGCATATGGCATATAAATAAGGTATTTATAAGTTTTGATGATGGTTCCTTTTGTGGTTCAGAAGATCTTCAGCATAATGAGTCCTGGTAGTTTATCTTTTCATTTGTTTTCCTTGCTGTTGGGGTCAAGACTTTGAAGACATTTCCCAAGCAGATACCATGTAACATTCTGCCAATGTTAAATATATAGAAAAAAATTTAGTGAGAGTTAATCAAAAACAGTTTTTTTCCACTCATCACTTTTATCTCTGTCTTCACTTTTGTTCTCCTTTTTATTTACTTGCTTGTCATGTTTCAAAATATGCTTTTTTTTCCCCCACCAGAGTTATTGCTGGTTATGGGCTTGTTGCCTGCGTGATAAATCCACTGTATCCAATGGCCATTTTTCCTTTTTTTTTTTTTTTATTAGACAGGACAGAGAAAAAATAAACTGAGAGGGGAGAGAAAGGTGGAGAGTGAGATAGAGATAGATAGATAGATAGATAGATAGATAGATAGATAGATAGGGACAGTGTCAATCCTGCAGACGTGCCGGGGCTTGAATCTGTGTGCACCATTGATGGCCTCTGCATTTTTGGTTTTAATGAATATCTTTATATCATTTAAATTTTATGTTTCTTGATATATTAAGATATTGCATTATGTCTTTACTTCATTCATTCACTTCTTTTGAAGGATCTATTCACTTTGCTCTATGGATAACTTCAATAACAGCCACTGCATAACACTGTCTAGTAAATAGTCATATATTTAACTATGCAGTCTCAAATAGTGCTGATATTTATCACATTGCTCCAATGACTACAAATGCAGGCACAATAATTTTTTTAATTTTATCGCTGGTGCCTACACTAGAAGTCCTGGTGGCAATTTTTTTTCTTTTTTATTTAATAGGACAGAGAAATTGAGAGGGTTGGGGAGACAGAGAGAGAGAAAGATACACACCTGTAGACCTGCTTCATCACTCATAAAGCCTCCTCTCTTGCAGGTGGGGAGTTGGGGCTCAAACTGACTGCTTGTGCACTGCACTACTTGCACTTAACTAGGTGTACCACCACGCAGCCCACTACACAATGATTATTTTACTGCTATTAAGGTTATCACTGGGGCTCAGTGTCTACACGGTAAATCCACTACTCTCAACAGCCATTTCTTTCTTTTGTATTTCTTTCTATTTTGTTTTTGATAGAAACCAAGTGAAATTGAAAGAGAAGGGGAAGATAGAGAGGGAGAGAAAAGGAGAGACATCTGAACCACCGCTCCCCCCTACAGGTGGGGACTGGGGACATGAACATGGGTCCTTGCACAGGGTTAATATGCATGCTGTAACAGGTCCAGATCTACCCAGCGCTCGGACTCAACAAATGAAATAACAGCCATTCTTCTTCTTTTTTCTTTTAAATTTGTTCTTGTATCATTTGCTTCAATGCTACACACACAGAAAAAAAAATTAGCAGCAATAATATATAAACAATCAACTAAGCTTGAACATGGAACTTAAATATGTACACTAAAGCTAGAGAAACCTCATTTATCCACAGCTGTTTCAAAGATGTCTTAACTACCCTGATGATTTTGTTTAGGAAATCATGAAATGTGACTGTGGCATAAGTCAGCCCAGAACGCCTGTCATCTTTGTCCTCTTATTTTTGTGATGCACAGTTCCAAGAAAATATTGCAATAGTACACTTTAGTAGGTAGCATTTCAAGTTATACATTAACCCTTTGAACTTCAGAGTATACTGAGTATAGTGGACAGTACCTTGTACATTAGCATTGAGATGGCAGGACAGATTGAGCAGAAGCCAGGTGAACTGGTTTGTGTCCTAATGAAGTTTGCAAGTTAGAAACATAGCACTGAAAGCCCAGTAGAGGCTCACCTGATAGTACCATGTGTAAGGACTCAGGTTCAAGCCCCAAGTGCCAACCAGCTAGGGGCAAGCTTCATGAACAGTAGATCAGTGCTACAGGTATCTCTCCTCTTTCTCTGTCTCTCTTTCTGTGTGTGTATGTGTGTGTGTGTGTGTGTTAGACTCTATCAAAAAGAAAGTAAAAGGAAAAAAATGATTGAACCATGTAGACTCTTTGCTCCTGACATTAACCCTGGTAGAGAGAAAGACAGAGACAGAGACTTGTCACTGAAATTTTGTTCCAACCACTAAATGAAGAAACCCTATCGCCATACAACTACTACATTCATTTAGAATGGTCAGTGGTCAAACAGGTTTGACCCAAAGGTCTATGAGCTTCTATTCCCCATCTAAATATGTATTGCTGCATTCTGAGGACCTGATGAACTAACCTCATGAGGCTCTGATGAAATGACCTCACACTTTCCTCCCAACAAGAATTGTACTGGAAGTAGCATCTTACTCAATTAGGCCCAGGATTCATTTTTGCATCATCACTTCATAGCCAGGTAACCTTAAAACTTTGCCAAAATATTCTCTTTCTAGTATAGTGGTTCATTTCTATACTACAGATGACTTGTTTGTAAATTAGATGAAATGATACATGCAAACCATTTACAAGCCTGGATGGCACATAGTAAACATCTGTGAACTGTTGTCATTTAAACCACTCGGTCTCTTCTCTCCCAACCTTTCCCACAAGCAATGTATAAAAATGACAGCTTCCTGACTCATTCTTACTATTTCTCCACCTTCATTACACTCACTCCTTCCTTCCAACCCATCTGCCCAAGTCCAGTCTATTCTTGTCCTTTCCCTAGAGCATTTTCCTAGCAATTCCTACATGTCTCATCTCCTCCTCCTCACATGGGCTTGCACCACAGACCTTTCAGAAACCCTGCCTATTTACCACTCTACTTGTTTTACTACATTTTGTCTTCTTAAGGACACTTGAATCTGTAGAGTATAGAGGTCTTTCTTTCATAACTCTTCTACCCTATTAAAAAAAAAAAAAGAAAGACTTTCCTCTTAGATATCAGTAAGGTTGTATTTTTCCTAAACCACTGGTTTAGTTTTGAGCTTGAGGACACAAAATATTGTATCTGCTTGTGTCTCTACTCCCCTCTTTCACTGACTGCTAAATTCAACACCTAGCTGGTACATTACACTTAAGGGAAAATATTTTGTGTCTAGCTCTTACCCCATCTTCATATTATTTATTTTTCTCACAATGCTCTATAGCATTGCCTAGATCCTTTATTAAGCCCTGTATATATTGTGTAGACATTCCAGGTCCTTTTGAAAAATAAATAGTATGTGTTTTAGTTTGAGGCCAACATAGAGGGAAGGCAAAAAAAAAAAGCCAGGGGTTCCTAGATGCAAAGTCACCCCCCTAACTTTCCCACCGAGTCGCCCTGAATAAATTATCTCCATCCTCCCAGGTTCCTTTTTCTGCACAACTGAAGAGAGTATGAACCTCTGCATAAGGTGGTTGCACTGTGCAAATGAGATCATGTATGTGAAGTGTCAACACTGGATCCATCGGATATCCTGTCTTGTGTCTTTTTAAAATTTAAGCTATTCTGGCAAATAGGAATTTCTAAATCATTTAGTTGAAAAATACATACCATGTGAGCGTTAATCAATTTTATTGGCAACAGGAGTTTCTTTGTCCAGTTGATTCAGAGACTTACCAGTTTGCTTAATGAGTAAACTCCACAGTTCACTTTAGATAGCCAGGGAACACATTCACCCCAGACTTCAACTTTGTAAAGTTTCCTAATTTAAAAAAAAGTATGAAGAAGATTCAGCTGGGGGCCAGA
The DNA here is from genome assembly GCF_950295315.1 of Erinaceus europaeus. Taxonomy (NCBI): domain Eukaryota; kingdom Metazoa; phylum Chordata; class Mammalia; order Eulipotyphla; family Erinaceidae; genus Erinaceus; species Erinaceus europaeus. Next base: position 115,890,827 of record NC_080165.1, on the reverse strand, counting down.
TGGTGGTGGACCTGGTTGAATGCACACATTTGCCATGTTGCAAGGACCTGGGTTTGAGCCCTGCTCTTTCCCTGAAGCAGGGAAGCTTCACAAGTGGTGAAGCAGGTCTGAAGGTGTCTTTCTCCCTCTCTATTTCTCCCTCCCCTCTCAATTTCTCTCTGTCCCCCCCCCATCAAATAAAAATAGAAAAAAAAGGGGGGGGATATGACCACTAGGAGCAGTTGATTTGTAGTGCTTGCAGGGAGCCCCAGCAATAGACTTAGTGGCAAGGAGAGGAGAGGAGAGGAGAGGAGAGGAGAGGAGAGGAGAGGAGAGGAGAGGAGAGGAGAGGAGAGGAGAGGAGAGGAGAGGAGAGGAGAGGAGGAGGGGAGGGGAGGGGAGGGGAGGGGAGAGGAGAGGAGAGGAGAGGAGAGGAGAGGAGAGGAGAGGAGAAGGGGAGGGGAGAGGAGAGGAGAGGAGAGGAGAGGAGAGGAGAGGAGAGGAGAGGAGAGGAGAGGAGAGGAGAGGAGAGGAGAGGAGAGGAGAGGAGAGGAGAAGGGGAGAGCAGAGGAGGAGGGGAGAGGAGAGGAGAGGAGAGGAGGAGGGGAGGGGAGGGGAGAGGAGAGGAGAGGAGAGGAGAGGAGAGGAGAGGAGAGGAGAGGAGAAGGGGAGAGCAGAGGAGGAGGGGAGAGGAGAGGAGGAGGGGAGAGGAGAGGAGAGGAGAGGAGGAGGGGAGGGGAGAGGAGAGGAGAGGAGAGGAGAAGGGGAGAGCAGAGGAGGAGGGGAGAGGAGAGGAGGAGGGGAGAGGAGAGGAGAGGAGGAGGGGAGAGGAAAGAAGAGGAGATGAGGAGAGGAGAGGAGAGAAGAGGAGACGAGGAGGGGCGGGGAGGAGAGAAGAGGAGGAGGGGAGGGGAGAGGAGGAGGGGAGGGGAGGAGAGAAGGAGGGGAGGGGAGAGGAGAGAAGAGGAGAGGAGGAGGGGAGAGGAGAGAAGAGGAGAGGAGGAGGAAGGGGAGAGGAGAGGAGGAGGAAGGGGAGAGGAGAGGAGAGGAGAAGTGAGGGGAGGGGAGGGAAGGGAAGGGAAGGGAAGGGAAGGGAAGGGAAGGGAAGGGAAGGGAAGGGAAGGGAAGGGAAGGGAAGGGAAGGGAAGGAAGAGAGGGAAAAATAAAGGAAGGAAGGAAGGAAGGAAGGAAGGAAGGAAGGAAGGAAGGAAGGAAGGAAGGAAAAAAGAAGGGAGGAAGGAAAAAAGGAAGGAAGGAAAGGAGAGAGGAAGGAGGAGATGTGGCTGTGTCTCATGATGGTGTTTGTAGTGAATCTTTTCTCTTAGTGATAAATAGTTTCAGTAGGCCAGGAAAATAGCTCAAATAGTAGAGCACAGGACTTGCATATCTGTGGCTCCTGGTGGTCCCCAGTGCTACATGTACTAGAGTGGTGCTCTGACTTCTCTCTCTCTCTCTCTCTCTCTCTCTCTCTCTCTCTCTTCCTCTCTCCCTCCCTCCCTCCCTCTCCCTTCCTTCTCTCCCTCTCTCCCTCTCCTCTCCTCTTCTCTTTACCATATGAAATAAATTTATATTTTTTAAAAATACAGTTTCTAATAATCAAAATCACTTAAGGATGTTGGATTTGGGGGCAGAAGAGAGCTTCCCTGCTACTGAGAGCCCTGACACCACACTGAAGCAGCCTGCACTGCACCTGGGGGGAGCTCTATGGATGATGGAAAAGTACTTTGGTATCTTCTTCTCTGCCACTCCCTCTCTCTTCTCTTTCCTCCTCTCCCAAAAGAAAAGAAAAGAACGAAAACTTGGGCTGAGGATAGGCTAGCCAGCACTATCCCAAGTCTTTGGGCTCATTCCTGGATGCCACATGAAATAAAAAAAAAGAATGATGAATTCTTGACTGTCAAGGAGTTAAGATTTAATCTAACAGGCTCACTGCTGTCAGACATTTGCTACCTGGAGGTCAGATTTCTTCTGTTGTCTCTGCTGGGGTTGAGAATCTATTTGTGAGTGAAAGGATACCCTTCCTGTCTGATCTTGCTGTTGTCCTCTTTTTCCCCACTAGCCTTGCAGCACTGCCTGGGAAGCGACATCCTGTGGGAAGACAGAAGATCAGATAACAGCTTCTGGTCAGGCTCATAAATATGTGAACACCTTTTCAACCCGGACTCTGGTCATGTGATGCATTTCCAGACAAGCATTATGGTTTTCAGAACACTTCAAATCGACTTGGGATATATCATTCCTCTACATGAAACTTTTCATGAATGGGAGAAGACCCTATTTTTGTTGTGGTACAACAGTTGAGAGCAGCACCAAGTGCATTTAGGTAGATGAAATCTTATTGGATTTCACTCAGCTAAAAGAATTTTTTTTTTTACTTAATAACAGTCTTACCTAAATTATTAGGTAATGAATTGTGGTTGTTAATATCTTAATGCAGATTGTTTTAAACATAAAATGATTTATCTGTATTTTAGAGGATCTAACAAACCAGTATTTTTTCTGTGATGAAGCTTTTGAAATTTTACCAACAAAAATATGTACTCCAGTTTTTTACTTTTCTCAATCACTAAACACAATGCATTACTATAAATGTTGACTTAATGGGATAATTAATCAAGATCGTAAATGCTCTTTTATGGTTATTAACATCGGGGGTACATTCATTGTACTAAACCATCTATGAGGTTTTTGTTAGCTTGCTTTAAAAAATTATTACTGTATGACATAGTTTTATAAAAGAATTATATTTTTATTCAGTAATTTAATTTTGTAAATGCCAAATGAAAAAAAAATGTGTCTTTGCTGCTATGGTCTTAGCCTGTAGACATGCTGCTAGTGTCAGAGGGGCAGTAGAGCTTTGGACAGAAAGAAACGAAACTTGGTGTTAGGTAATTGACTATGCACTAGTATTTTAAACATTTTTATTTTTATATATATACTTGTTTCCTTTTGTTATACATTGGAAAACATGTTTGGGAGATTTTGCATTTTTTTTTTTTTGGTTTTGTTGTTGTTATTGTTGGTTTATAAGAGCATGCATTGCACTTCTTTTCTTCTTTTGGGAGATCTATGTTGTTGATGTCCTGTGTTTTATTTTGAGTTCAGCCTGACTGTTGTTTTAATTCAGGAGTTACGTGTTTGATCAGCATACCCCCTGGTTTCTAAGTCTAAGGTTTCAGAACTGCCACACAACTTGTGTTAGCAGTTGGGACCAAGAGACCAGGGTCCATAGCCAGTTGCTGCCTTAAGTGTGTGGTACAAGATGGCCGGCACTTAACTTTTGATATGACAGTGTACTTAACTGCCTTGTAGTGAATAAAGCTGTGCCCTTGTTTTACTTGCTTTTGACTTTTCTCTTTGGGGTTGTACATAAAAAAAAATTCTGCTTTTAAAAAAGTGAAGCAAACTCAGAGAACTTTCTTCTGTTGATTTGTATACCAGTGGAACTTCCTATGAACAAATCAAGTGTCATCACTTTGACAAAAAACATAGGATGGCAAAGTTTGGCAGTTCACGAAATAATCAGATGCAGAATGGCAACAAAAAGGAACCTTCCAGAATGTGTCCAAGTTTCAGCAGCTTTGGAATTGTGGTCATTTAAAGGAAGTCTATATATGTTTACTTATACCGTGAATGGGGGCGAGGGGTAGGACTACAGAAAGTCTGATGCTCCTGGATACAGGGAGGGTCATAGAAAGCCAGAGCATGACCTTTGGAGATCTCCTGAGTAGAGAAGTACAGGTAATCTCTAGCTTCTGTTCCTTCTTTTATTATTTTTTAAAAGTTTATGTATTTATTTAATCTGATAGAACACAGAGAAATTGAGAGGGAGGGGGTAAAAAATAGAGACACCTGCAGCACTGCTTCACCATGTGTGAAGCTTTCCCCCGGCAGGTGGAGACTGGGGACTTGAACCTGGGGCCTGAGGACTTGACCCTGGGGCCTTGTTCGTAGTAATATGTGCAGTTAACCAGATGTACTGCCACCTGGCCTCGCTTCTGATCCTTCTGTCTCTGCCAATGGGCCTCATTGACAGAAGCAACAGAAAGCTAGAAGGCCTCGCATGACTGCAGTACCACTGCAGGAGGGCTAATTCCTTTTTCCTTTTTAAAAAAATTCAGAAAGAGAAACACCACAGCACCACTCCGCTATTTGTGGAACTTGCTCTTTGCCATGCATGGTGCTCTTGCTTGGTGCCTGGGCCTCAAATCCATGCTCACTCTGGGCATCAGGACACCTCTCCTATCCGCCCCACCCCTTCTTCTGTTTGCTACTCTCCTTCCTTGGCCTCCAGTGCACCCTTTTATTTATACCGTATGTTGAGGAATGCTATTTTATTTAGATCATCCTCCTTCTGTCTCCACCATTCTTCCTGAGGCATTTCATACTGGCTATTTGCTTTAAGTACTATCTCTATCTTTAGCTCTGACTCCTACTTTGAATTCCAGGCTTCTATATCCTATTCGATCTTAATCTGCTTCCATATTTACCCAGATAGCATCTTAAATTTATATTCACAAAAGAGAAGTCATTATCACTTAGCACTTCTTCATTGATAGTAATTAGCCCTAATTTCCTGATTTTTTTTTTCAAGCCCAAAACTTTGTCATCTTTGACTAGATTCTCTTAGCCTATTACCGGTGCTTCCTTATGCCATAGGGATCAGAAAGACCTGAGTTTCTATCTTGAAAGCACATCTTAAATATATTTACTTTTCTCCATTGTCAGAATATGATAGCGATAACATATGTTAAGTGCTCACTACATGAAGAGGAGGGGGAGGGAAGACACCCAGCAGAGAGAGGCATAATAGTAAAGTCAGAACAGAGTGAGGAGAAATCGAGAGAAACCTCAGAGAATGGGAAAGACAGAGGCTGGAGAGGGAAACTGCCAAACTTTTCAAGAGTTTGAACTTTGTTCCAAGAGATGTGAAGAGTCATTGAATGGATTTAGGCAGAAAAACAATATGATTAGTGTTGACATGTTTTATATAAATTCATTCAGATCCCTTTCTTATAGACTGTATAAAGTTAAACCTTGGGGGTTGGGCAGTAGTGCAGCAGGTTAAGCGCACATGGCGCAAAATGCAAGGACCAGCATGTAAGGATCCTGGCTCCAGCCCCCAGCTCCCTACCTGCAGGGGGGTGAGGAAGGGGGGGATGGCTTCACAAGCGGTGAAGCAGGTCTGCAGGTGTCTGTCTTTCTCCCTCTCTGTCTCCGCTCTTCTCTCAAGTTTTCTCTGTCCTATCCAACAACAACAGCATCAATGGCAACAACAAGGGCAACAAAAATGGGGAAGAAATGGCTTCCAGGAGCAATGGATTTGTGGTGCAGGCACTGAGACCCAGTGATAACCCTGGAGGTAAATAAATAAATAAATAAATAAATAAATAAACCTTAATTTAGCCCAATCAAAATGATTGCAGTCTGCCTTTTATGCCTAGTTAGTTGTATATCATGTACCATATTTTCTGTTGTTGCTTAATAAATAGTTACCATGTTTTTTAATCTTTACATTAATACATTTTAATATAGATTTTATTAGTTATTTAATAGTGTTTTACAAGATTATACGATAATAGGGGTATAATTCCATACCACTCCCACCACCAGAGTTCTGGGCCTCTGCCCCCTCCAATAATAACCACTGTAGCTCTCCCAAGATCATAGATATGGGTTGAGTGTATATATTATAATGTCTTTTTTTCAAGTTCATGTGTGTCAGTTCTCTATATTCTACTTATCGGTGAAATAATCCCATAGTTGTCTAGAAGGCATTCTTATAATTCAGTTGTTTTCATACATTTGGAATATCAGAAACATACTGAGTACTTATCTACTTCTTAACTTCACCATCCAGGGACTTTAATTCATGAGTAAGGTGTAGACTTAGGAATGTTTTAGCTAATTTGAGGTCATTCTAATGCAGGTAGTTTGAGTGACTCACACTAAAGTCCTTGCCTTAAAGATGCCATCAACTTTGTGACTTTCTCTTTTTTAAAATGTTTGCTTGTTTGTTTGGTAGGACAGAGAGAATTTGAGAGGGGAAAGAGAGGGAGGGAAAGAGGAAGGGAGAGAGAGAGAGAAGAGGAGAGGAGAGGAGAGGAGAGGAGAGGAGAGGAGAGGAGAGGAGAGGAGAGGAGAAGAGAGAGGAGGGGAGGGGAGGGGAGGGGAGGAGAGGGGAGGGGAGGGGAGAGAGAGGAGAGAGAAGAGAGGAGAGGAAAGAGAGAAGAGAAGAGGAGAGGAGAAGAGGAGAGGAGAGAGAGGAGAGGAGAGGAAAGAGAGAGAGAGAGAGGAGAGGAGAGAGAGAGAGAAGAGAGGAGAGGAGAGGAAAGAGAGAGAAGAGAAGAGAAGAGAAGAGAAGAGAAGAGAGAAGAGAAGAGAAGAGAAGAGAAGAGAAGAGAAGAGAAGAGAAGAGAAGAAAAGAGAAAGAAGGGAGGGGAGGGGAGGGGAGAGGAGAGAGAGAGAAGAGAGAGAGAGAGAGAGAACGAACTGCATTCCTGCTTCTCCACTTGTGAAGCTTCTCCCCTGCAAGTTGGTTCCAGGGGTTTGAACCTGAGTCCTGTGCATGTTAATATGTGTGCTCAATCTGGTGTGCCACTGCCCAACCCAACTCTATGCTTTTGTTCTAACACTCAATATGACTTTCAGTTTCTGTGAGCTCATAGTTCTTCATTAAGTCCATTGGTCTGTAGACTATTAGACAAATATTAAGCCCATAACTATAAGTGGAGCCTCTTAACACTGCCAAATCACTGTTATATTTGTTGGTTATTAAGGCTGACCTTGGCCTTCAGAACCACCTTTTGTTTTCTTTTTACAATATGTGGGGAAACACCATTTTACACATAGCATATCTGAATCACTCTAATGACATGGTTTATTGCACATAGACTATCAAAAAGGAGTTTATATCTCAAGAAGTTTAGCTCATAAACAAAGCAAAAACACTCTTTTCGCCCAGAAGTCCCTAGTTCTAAACCAGTCTGTAATCAACTTGTTGAAAACCCCTGTTGTTCATGTTACTTTATACCTCTGTGTTTTTGGGATTTCTATTCAAATGGAGGAAGTATTTAATCCTGTATATAGTTACAAAGCACTCAGAGTTGCTCAGATCAAAGACAAATAAAATTCAAAGAAAGCTTCAGTAGCCCAAAGACATTGACATACTTAAGATAAAATTGTACGGTTTTCCTGCTGCAAAACAACACCCGAAATAAGCTTATAGATTGTTAGTAAGTCACCTTTGGCCCGTGTTTGGGGGCAGATGTTAAGGACAGACCTAGAATTTGTTTTCATTCTTTTCTAAAGAATGTAAACCTATCTACCTATTTTTTTTTCATGGCCTCAAATATTTATTGATGGACAGATTCTCTTACCTTGTCTTGGTTAGTTTCGGAGTCAGTGCTATTAGTAACCATGTGTAGTCTTGAAGCCTACAAGAAAGGTTGTCATTGACTAAAGCAGTAGAAACAACTTTTCTGAGCTCATTCCAAATCTATCTTCCTTCCCAATTTCAAATCTGCCTAAGTGAAATTGCTTATATTCTGGATAATATTCTGCTTATATTCTGGATAATCTTAGTACATAGAAGGAATAAATGTACTCTTTAAGGGAATTCTATCAAGATGGTAGTGAAAAGGGAGAAAGGAGAGTACAATACACAAAGTAAAATGAGTAGAAGACATCAAGTAAGAGATTATTTGCTAGGCATGTATCAATAAAACTTTATTGAACACTCCCCAGGCAAGACAATTCAAAATTGCATGTATGTAATTTGGTAATATAACTTTAAATTTCTGACTGAGCAATATTATCTTGAATACTCAAAAAATACTAAAGATGGGCCATTTTAGATTTTCTATTTTAATTATTATATCCCTTTGAATCTGGATTATCCCTCTTCAGATTCCAGTGTTTCTGATGGGGTTATGTCCTTAGTTGAGTCTTTTTTTCAAAATTGTTATTAATGGGCTGGATGGTGGTGCACCCAGTTGAGTGCTTTACCATATGCAAAGATCTGGGTTCAAGCCTTCGGTCCTCACTGGAAGCTTCACTATTTGGTGAAGCAGTGCTGCAGCTGTCCCTCTTCCTCCCTCCCTCTCTATCTACCTCTCCCTTCTCAATTTCTGTGCTATCAAATATAAAAGAAAGAAAAGAAAAATGGCTGCCAGGAGCACTGACTCTGGTGATAACCCTAGTGGCAATAAAAAAAAAATTGGGGCCAGGCAGTAGCACAGAGGGTTAAGTGCACCTGACACAAAGGGCAAGGACTGTCGTGAGGATCCAGGTTGGAGCCCCTGGCTCCCCACCCACAGGGGGGTCGCTTCAGAAGCAGTGGAAGCAGGTCTGCAGGTGTCTTTCTCTCCCCCTCTCTGTCTTCCTGTCCTCTCTTGATTTTTCTTTGTCCTATCTAGCAACAACAATAAACAACAAGGACAACAAAAGGGAAAAAATAGCCTCCAGGAACAGTGGCTTCATAGTGCAGGCACCAAGCCCCAGCAATAACCCTGGAGGGAAATAAAATAAAGTAATGAAAAAGCAAAAAAAATTACAAACAAAATTGTTATTAAATCTATAAGTCATAATTAATGATATGGGAAAAAGCTGACAATTTATGAGTAGAAATTTAAAAGATACTATGTAGTTTACTAGTAGTTGAATCCCCCACAAACTATGTCTACTTTCCCGGGCACATCAATCATTTGCTTAACTTCTGTGCTCATTTGCATTCACAAAGGCTCCCGAATAGAAAGCCCTTTTATCTCCAATGTCTGACCCAATGCCCAAAATGTTTGAAGGGCCTCAGTGAATATTGAGAAATCTTTGAAAGAATGTAAATTAGCAAGCCTGCACTGTCAATTCTACTTGTCTGTCTGAACTACTGTCAATTTCTTCATCTGTCTGTGTTCATGTTTGCTCCACTACAAAATAAGTTTGGATAAGTTTACCTATAGAATCCTTCCAGCTTTAACTATCTCTGAGTAAGTGAAGTCATTAAGATTCTACAAAAGAAAAAGTACAGTGATCTGAAAGAATTTATTGGACATGTGTAGTCTCATTAAGTTAATGCATTTGACAACTATTATGAGGAGTATAATGCCTCCCCTCCCACACCACCACCCATCCCAGATAATCTGCTGAAATACTAACCTCCAGGAGCTCAGAATGTGACTCTATTTGGGAAGTGGTCCTTTAAATGAGAACTGAGGTAAAATGAAATCATGTATGTGAGTGTGCTTCAATCCAGTAAAGATTAGGACACAAACACAGAGAGATGAGGTGAAAAGACAAGCAGCTACAAATCGTGAAAGTTCTTTAGAATAATCCAATCTCACCCACACCTGGTTTTCAGACTTCCAGTCTCCGGAATTGTAAGAAAAGAAATTTCTAAATGGCACTTAACCTGTGAAACTATGTTATAGAATATATTAACCACGTATTAACCAACACTTGACAGAGTTTGACCTATAATAAGACAACTCTACGTGAGTCAACCTAATGCATCAGCATCCCTCAGTGTTCCAGTTTCAATTCCTCTTTCTCTTCAAGCTTTTTTTTTTTTTTTTTTTTACTATCTCAGCAGTTCTCAATCCTGTCTACATACTAGGAGAGCTATTAAAAAATAATACACAGTCATACACAGGATCAAATGATGAAGAATTCCTCATTTGAAAGGAGTTTACATTTGGTATTTTTAGAAAGCATCAGGAATTCAAATGTACAATCAAGACTGAGAGCCATTGAACTATTCAGAGCTTTTAGGTAACATCCAGGTGCTGGGTGTTACTAATTTCTTCCACTTAGATGGAAAAATGCGGGCAATCAGAATGGCCAACTAGAAGTAACCAATACAAACTCAAGTCTGAACCGAATTACTTGGAGGATTCATGAGACCACAGACTATTAAGCCCCACCTCCAGGCTTTCTGATTCTATAGGTCTGAGATGAGTACTGAAAACATCTCATGAAGTCCCAGATCGTGTTGATGCTGCTAGTTCTATAACCACAATTTGAGGTTTGCTACCCTATTACTATCTTCCATGGTCACCATATATCTACCTAGGTCAGAGTGAATCTTTCTTGAATGCTTCTTAATTAGATAAAAGAAAAAGCAGGAGCAGAGGGTAATAATAGTGACTCTTTCTCTCTTCTTTCTTCAAAATGTTTATTTAGGGGCTGAAGAGACAGCATAATGGTTATGCAAAAGAATTTCATGCCTAAGGCTCTGAGGTCCCAGGTTCAAACCTCAATACCACCATCAGCCCTAGCTGAACAGTGCTTTGGTCTTTCTCTTCATGTGTCTCTCTGTGTGTCTCTTACATTAAAATAAATAAAACATTTTAGTTCAAAGAGCCACTTGACAATTGGTAGTTCTCTGTATCTCTTGTAGCTCTCCAAATGAGTTTACTTGAAACAAATCAATTGTTTCACCGTGCAAAAACTTAGAGAACTTAGATTTACTCTCTAGCAGTTTTAATAATGGCCAAATCAGGACTTTTTACTGCTTATTTTAATACATATCTAAGGTCCTAATACTTGCTGGAGGGGGGACAGGGCAGGAAGGAATGGAAGAGCACATGGCTTGTTCCTTTGGTTCTTCTCATTCATATACAGCTTCTGGAATGCCAAAAGTCATGTCTTAGTAGGAGAGGAGGTTTATATTTTCAGTGATCTGAGCTGTGTAAGACAGTAATGACTAAGCCACATGCAGAGGCAGGTCTGTGGGGAACTAACTAATCAGTTGTCAGGGTAGTTGTGATGTATCAACTGCCCCAAGTAGTCTTCCATTCTGACAGCTTTTTTGATGTTCCTTCTCAGTCATTCCGGTTCTATAGCTCTTCTCACCACAGTGTTCCCTCCAAGTTTTATCCATGTCTCCTAAAGGTGACTGCTTCAGATTGTGTCCCAAATCAATTACAACTATTACTACTGTCATTGTCCTAGGCTTAATTCTTTAATCCTTTTGCTGCAAACTATTATCAGAGCCAATCATCTTGCCCACAGGAAAATCCACAAATAATATACTACATCACTAAACCACTTAGCGGGAGTAGCCTTTTTGCTTACCCTCCATACAAGACAATTATCTTGAGTTATTCCAAAAATTCCCTCTTTCTGTTCCTCTAACTGCTCCCCTCTGAGTGCTCTCCTGGTAGACAGCAACATGTTTTTTTACATGTTGCCTTTCTTTGCTTATTTTTAAAAACAGATTTTGAAATACATCTTATTTTATTTTATTGCCTCCAGGGTTATCTAGCTAGGGCTCAGTGCCTGCACTACTAATCCACTGCTCCTAGAGGCTATTTTATCCCATTTTTGTTGTCCCTGTTGTTATTATTGTTATTGCTGTTGTTGTTGTTGGACAGGACAGAGAGAAATCAAGAGAGGAGAGGGAGACAAAGAGGGGGAGAGACAGAAAGAGGAGAGGCAGAGAGGGGGAGAGACAGAGAGGGGGAGAGACAGAGAGGGGGAGACAGAAAGGGAGAGACAGAGAGGGAGACAGAGAGGAAGACAGAGAGGGAGAGACAGAGGGAGACAGAGAGGAGAGGGAGGCAGAGAGGGGGGAGACAGAGGGAGAAGAGAGGGAGACAGAGAGGGGGAGACAGAAAGGGGGAGACAGAGAGGGAGACAGAGAGGGGACAGACAAAGGGAGACAGAGAGGGAGAAAAGACTCCTGCAGATCTGCTTCACTGATTGTGAAGCCACCTCCCTGTAGGTGGGGAGCTGAGGGCTGGAACCAGGATCCTTAATGCCGGTCCTTTTGTTTCAGGCCATGTGCATTTATTCCACTGCACTACCACCTGGCCCCCCATTTTGTTTTATTTTAATGAGACAGAGATACAGAGACACTAGAGCATTGCTCAGCTCTAGCTTATGTTGGTGCTAGCTTACCTGGGATTTTGGAATCTCAAATATTGAAGCTTTTTTTTAATTTTTATATATAAAATGGAAATATTGGCAAGACCATAAGATAAGAGGGGTACAGTTCCACACAGTTCCCACCACCAGAGTGCCATATACCTTGAAAGCTTTCCTATTCTTTATCCCTCTGGGAGTATGAACCCAGGATCATTATGGGGTGCAGAAGGTGGAAGGTCTGGCTTCTGTAATTGCTTCCCGGCTGAACATGGGCATTGGCAGGTTTATCCATACTCCAGCTAGAATGAAACATTTTATAAATATTTGCTTATCCCCAGACTATACAGCTGTGTGTTTAGTAAGGGGATGGGAGGTGAGAGAAACTAATCTTCACTTACTGGAGAAACCCCCAGAAGCTGGAATCAAGCCAAATTTTCCCTCACCTCACTTACAGAAACAATCAGCATATACTGAAATTTTTAAGATTGTCAAAATCATGTTTCAAATTCATTTTTTTAAGACCGGTTCCATTTGATTCAACACTTGAATACAGTGAGTGGAATAAGACATCAAGTAGCATGTTCCAAAGATAGAGAATCAGTGACTGGACTGTATAGACATTTAGGTTTTCAACTAGGGGTCCTAAGAGGCCCTGTCAGATTCCCAAAGCACCTTTTGACCACTCGTCCTCCTAACACTTAGCTGTATCACTCTCCTGGAGTTGCCTTTTCTCGCCCTCTCACTGTACACATATTTTACTTTTCTGTGTTACGGGGACCTTAACTTTCAGATGACACCTGGCCGCTGTGGCAGTCACTGAGTGATCTCCTGCCCTTCTATATTTCTTTCCATGTCTTTCATTTATTTTTGTTCATATGACTATTGAAAGAGAAGACCAGGAGTTAATTTAAATAAAAAAAAAAAAAGACCTAAGATACTATTCAAGGGATGGGACATAGCACAGTAGTTTCAAGACAGACTTTTGTGCCTGAGACTCTATTTTTTTTTTTTTTTAAGATCTGCAGTAAAACTGTAAAGGAACATTCTATGGGTCAGGGGACAAGAGTTGCATTCTTGCCAATCCTTGCTGTGAGCAGACAGGCAATGTCTCCATTCAGGCTATGTAACTCATTCTGAAACTGATTGCAGTTGGTACTTTTATTGGCATGCTTCCTTTGAAGCTGACTTTCAGATCATCAGTGGTTTGTCTGCAGAGCATGGTGTCAAGGTGAAGCAACAAACCTTTGCTCACAAAGCAATAAATATGAGCAGTCTCTCATCTTAAGTTACCAGACTAACTGATGAAATGTGACTGCAGAAAGATTGACTGGCGAATGGAGAAGAATGTGTAGTTGGATAGATGATATGACAAAAACCAGTATGTTGATTATATAATATAAGCTGTATTCTTTAACATTCTTTTTACCTCTTCTGGATGTTTGCTTGATTAAATGTTGGAGAGCATGATGAGCACAATGTCTGCAGTGGAGTTAGTAGTAGAAGATAAACACTTGAATGTTGATCATGCAAGCAAAACTTCATGGATTCTTGAAACTACTTATTATTTTGTTTCCCTCCTCAGTACTTTCCCACTTAAAGACACAAATGCTATCTTTTGGTCTGTGGACACAAACAAAATTATCTAAGGAAAGTGATTAGTACTTTAAGTTAATTAGTTAAATAATTCATTTATTTATCACAGCAGTGTTCAGCTCTGGCTCACAGTGGTGCTGGAGATTGAGCCTGGGCACTCAATAGCCTCAGGCATGAAAGTAATTTGCATAATATTATGTTGTCTCCCCAACCTTTAAGTTATTTTTTTAAAGATTTACTTATTTATATATCAACTAGAGAAAGAGAGAGAACAAACATTACCCTGACACATGTGATGACAAGAATCAAACTCAACACCTCATGCTTGAGAATTCAATGCTTTGTCTACATACGACACTACCTCCCAGACCATGTGATTATCATTTTAAGTATATATATATGTACTATCAGTTCACAAGCCAGCCATCATTTGACACATGGGAAAAACTTGGGTTTTGGTGTTGGGTGGTAATAGGTACATGCCACACTTCTTCCAGTAGGTCAAACTATTCTATCTCTCTGAGTCTTGGTTTTCTTCTCAGTGAAGGAGGGTAGGGTGAAAGTGGCTGGGAACTAACACTGCCTTGGAAAAGTTATAAAGTCACAAAATTTTAATTCTCTGTAAAGTGTATAAGTATCTTATAGTATCACTGATTGCAGTTATATTTTATATGTTTATATTATATTTTACATTTAACATACATGTTAAATTATACCCCTTTCCTGAATTTAACCAGAACTATGTGCATCACTGGATCATTTTGAAAGAAAATCCTCTTGGGAAAACCCCTGAAACCCACTATACATTTGATTGGTCTTTTTTTTTTCCAGTTATTTTTAGGGGGGGAAATATGGAAAATAAAATAACATGAATTTTGGCCATAGCATTTAGGTTAATTACATAAAATCTATATGTAACACAGAAAATGTAAAGATTATTCACACTACTGAAACAAATGAAATGTCTTGCTTATATATTTTTTTCCTGTGAGAAATCATTATCCCAGTTTCCTATCTAATATAGCTACTAAAGAGTGGAAACTATTCTTTTAACCTATCTCACAGAAAATGGAACTATGATCCTATAGCAAAAACAACCCAAAATTTAGAGTCTTAAAATGACAGTCATTAGTCATCTCCACTTCTGGTTGCTTTCTTCAAGCACCTGCAGTTCAGCTCTGCTTCTGGATTTGGCAGATTGAGATGCCAGGCTTCTTCACAAAGTTGATCAACAGACTTCCCAAAGAGGAACCAGGTGGGTCTGCTCATTGGAGGTCAGACCTCATAGTAGTCTTGACTTGGCTCTTTTATAGGCTACTGGTCAAAGCAAATCACAAGGTCCTAGAAGAATCTAAAGGAAGAGAAACAGGCAAGAAGATTTAGAAAGCCACATTTCAAAGGGAGTTGAATAAATTCAGTTGTGTTTACAGACACCTATCAAGACAACCACCACACAGATAAATGATACCAAAAAGATGAAAGTCTTCATACTGAATACTATACAATATTGCTACTGAAAGGATTAGTACAACTTCCTTCTTATGGATCAGGCCCCCTGTTTCAAGTTCGCCAAAGGTGAAAGTCCTGAAACAAATGTATCTTGTGAGTAGATGAAAAACCAGTGCATAAAGTCTAAATGTGTTCTGCTACTCTGTCAAGAGACTACAAGAGCAATAGTCTGTTGGCAAAGTTTCTGAGTCTCCAGCTGTCATGATTTATATTTGTATGTGCATGTGATTTCACTGCTTCTGGTAGCATTTTCATTCAGATAGAAGACAGAATAAACATCAGAAAGAGAGAAACACCGAAGTATCAGTGTTTTCCCAGGTGACATGGTGTTCCAATGTGGTCTCAGAACTCAAACTTTGCCACTTTCATGTCAAAGGGCATGTCCTACTTAGTGAGATATCTCTCCAGCTCATGATTTAACTTTACATAATCAAAATTAGCTCTAACTCAGCCAACAGTAGCACTCCCGCATGAGAAATTAATCTTACCATTTGTGAATATGTGTATATGCATGTGATAAATGTTGCTTGATAAATGGCTTGCTTCTAGGTGATGTTGTGAAAGGCCCCAGGATATTTGAATTCCACATAGCTCAAGTCCTGAGCTGGAACCAAAGTGCTACTAAATTGGTAGCTATAACTGATGGAATTCTTAAAAATATTATTAGTGTTTTAATATTAATTTACAGGGGGTTGGGTTTTACAGTGGGTTAAGCACACGTGGCACAAAGCGCAAGGACCGGCATAAGGAATCCAGTTCGAGCCCCCCGGTTGAGCAAGTCTTTCTTTCCCCCCTCTGTCTTCCCCTCCTCTCTCCATTTCTCTCTGTCCTATCCAACAACGAATGACATCAACAACAATAATGACCACAACAAGGCTACAACAACAAAGGCAACAAAAGGGGGAAAAAATGGCCTCCTGGAGCAGTGGATTCATGGTGCAGGCACTGAGCCTAGCAATAACCCTGGAGGCAAAAAAAATTTACAGAGTTGTAAGATATCAGGTGTATAACTCTGCACTGTTCCCCCCACCAGAGTTCTGTATCCCCACTCCCTCCACTGGAAGCTACAGTAATTCTGTTATGGTTGCAGATATGGGTTAACTATTATTTGCCCTTTTTTTTTCTTATAGTCCCATTTTCTCTTCTTTTCCAAATTACACAGACACCTATTACTACCAAGTGTTCCTCCCTTTTTCCTCTTCTCTCTCTGAGTCCTAATGGAGTTGGAGTTCAGAGCCCGCTGGTCATATTCCCCTATTATTTCTCCACCAGTGGGAGTATGGACCAAAATTCTTTATGGGGTGCAGAAAGTGGAAGTCTGGCTTCTGTAATTGCTTCTCCACTGGAAGTGAGCATTGGCAGGTCAGCCCATACCTCCAGCCTCTTTCTTTCTTTCTTTCTTTCTTTCTTTCTTTCTTTCTTTCTTTCTTTCTTTCTTTCTTTCTTTCTTTTCTATGAAGGAACTTTTATTTTTTTTATTTTAATGTATTTATTTATAAAATGGAAACACTAACAAGACCATAGGATAAGAGGGGTACAATTCCTACCACCAGAGCTCCATATCCCATCCCATCCCCTGATAGCTTTCCTATTTTTTATCCCTGTGGAAGTATGGACCCAGGTTCATTACGGAGTACAGAAGGTGGAAGGTCTGGCTTCTGTAATTGCTTCCCTGCTGAACATGGGTGTTGACAGGTTGATCCATACTCCCAACCTATCTCTCTCTTTCCGTTGTGGGGCAGGGCTTTGAGGAAGTGGAGCTCCGGGACACATTGGTGGGATCATCTATCCAGGGAAGTCCGGTTGGCATCATGGTAGCATCTGGAAACTGGTGGCTGAAACAGAGTTGACATATAAAGCCATACAAATTGTTGATTAATCATGAACCTAAATGCTCCAGCCTGTTTCTATCTTTCCTTAGTGAGGTAGGGTCTGGGGAGGTGAGGTTCTAGGACACATTAGGAAGATTGTCTGCCCAGGGATGACTAGTGGAATTTATTTTATTATTTATTTTAAAACATTACAGTTTTTAAAATTTATTTATTTTTATTTAAGAAAGGAGACATTAACAGAACTATAGAATAAGAGGGGTACAATTCTGCACAATTCCCATAACCTGATCTCCATATCCCATCCCCTCTCCTGATAGCCTTCCCATTCTATATCTCTCTGGGAGTATGGATCCAGGGTCGTTGTGGGTTCCAGAGGGTGGAAGGTCTGGCTTCTGTAATTGCTTCCCCGCTGAACATGGGCATTGACTGGTCAATCCATACTCCCAGTCTGCCTCTATCTTTCCCTAGTAGGGTGGGGCTCTGAGGAAGTAGAGCTCCAGTACACATTGATGGGGTCATCTGTCCAGGGAAGTCTGGTCAGCATCTTGCTGGCATCCGGAACCTGGTGGCTTAAAAGAGAGTTAACATACAAAGCCAAACAAATTGTTGAACATTCATGGACCCAGAGACTGGAATAGTGCAGATGAAGTGTTGGGGGGTATTCCCTGCATGCTCTTGTGTACTTCTGCTTTCAGGTATATATTTTTCCCCTAGTTTATGGACACGTGTGAACCTATGCTTTATCTCAGGGGACCTGGACTATATCTAGGTTTGGGGACTTTATTGGGGAATGGACCACCTGGAATGGAATTAGAGAATACTATGAAAGGAAAGGTCTCACCCGAGTGATGGAGCTAAAGGGTTGTCATTCCACACCTGAAGTTTCTGGTCACAGTCTGAAGTGAAGCATGCACTTGTTGCATTGACTAGGTTGCGATCCGTGGATGCAATATTATTTTATTTGAATTGAGAGCAGCATGCAGAAAAGTGGACCCCACCCTAAGGTTCCAGGACTGGGGAAATATAGGCTCTGTAGTGGAAATGTGAGGTTCCTGTTGTCTTAGGGTTCAAGAAGACAATGGATAGTAATTGTTATTGTCACATTATTTGGTGATAGGGTTAACTTTGGAAAGCCCCTTTGTTAGGGTTTGGGGTATAATACCCAGCATCTTGTATATAGCTGTGGTACTGGTTGCTTCTGTTCTCCCTGGTCTAGGCTTTTGAGAGAGTCCACATATCAAAGACAGCCTATGTATTAAAAAGACCCAGTCTGTGTTTTAAGAAGTTCTAGACATATGGCCTTTTTTTCTCCTCTCATATTAATTAAATAGTGGTTTATATGTTTACACTTTAATAGGATTGTACATAAACATCACTCCCATCACCAAAAGACTGTGTCCCATCCCCACCACCTACTCCCACCCCACCCACCCCCCTCGCCAGCCGGGAAGCCCAATTGCCACCCTCCCCTTCACCACAGTGTTTTTATATTGGTGCCCTGCTCTCGATTTAATCAGATCCTGCTTTTAGTTTCCCTTTCTGTTATTCTTTCTCAACTTCTGTTGGTGAGTGGGGACATCCCATACTCATCTTTATCTTTCTGACTTAGTTGACTTAACATAATTCCTTCTAGCTCTGTCCAAGATGGGTCAAATAAGGTGGGCTAATTGTTCTTAATAGCTGCATAGTATTCCATTGTGTATATGTACCACAGCTTTCTCAGCCACTCATCTGATGTTGGGCACCTGGGTTCCTACCAGGTTTTAGCTATTATAAATTGTGCTGCTATGAACATAGATGTATACACATCTTTTTGGTTGGGCATTATGGAATCCTTGGGGTATATCTCTAGGAGAGGAATTACTGGGTCTTATGGAAGGTCTATGTCTAGCCTTGTGAGAGTTCTCTAGACTGCTCTCCAGAGAGGCTGGACAACATTACAGTTTTTTATTACCAAAGTTTATACAATGAAATGTCAGATACAAGGATTCAACTATACAGGAATATATACATATATAATTTATATATATAGACTGTTTACTTGTACCAAAGTAAAACAATCACAAACTATTTTTACTATCTACTATTCATTTATGACACACAATACTGTTACAGAGCATAAATGCTACCATGCCAACTTTTATCTATTCTACTCATAGTCAGACATTACAATGAATAACCAAAATCATGAAGCAGATGCTAATTCTAAAGTGATACCAGGCAGGTCACTTATAAAAGTAAGGTATATATGGTATTTATATAGATTTGGTATTATAAAGAAGTAATATAGTCTTTAAAACAAACATTTAAATAGTGCATATGGGCATTTTCATGTGGTATATAAGATAAAATAATCATATAAAACAATATACAATGTATATTAAACTGGACATTTGGATACACTCATCTGGAGACTGAAAGAAGTGAACTGATGGGAGTCGGGCGGTAGCGCAGAGGGGTAAAAACACGTGGCACAAAGCGTAAGGACCAGCATAAGGATCCCGGTTCCAGCCCCTGGCTCCCCACCTGCAGGGGCATCAGTTCACAAGCTGTGAAGCAGGTTTGCAGAAGTTTATCTTTTTCTCCCCCTCTCTGTCTTCCTCTCCTCTCTAGATTTCTCTCTGTCCTATCCAACAATGACAACATCAATAACAACAACAATAACAACTACAACAATAAAATTACAAGGGCAACAAAAGGGAATAAAAAATTTTTTAAGGTGAACTGACAACATGATGGATTGAAATCAAAATGATAATGCCATGATGCATTTGTAGTTTCCCTTTTCTAGGTATACAGTATGAACAACCTAGCTGTAACAACAGAAAACCACGAGGGCTAGATTTAATGCTTTTTAAAAAATTTCTCAGCTATATGTTCATAACCAATGAGCCATATGCATCTTTCCCCCAAAATTACACATGCAAATCCTTCTTAGCTTATATATATTGGTGTTTGATTGAATTACCAGAGTGCAGGAATTTTGGGAAGCATCTTTAAAATTCTGTTGAGGGCTTGGGTAGTGGCAAACCCAATAAATTGCAAGGACCCAGATTCATGCCCTTGGTCCCCACCTGAGGGGGGGAAAGCTTCAAGAGCCATCAAGTAGTGCTGCAAGTGTCTCTCATTCTTTCTCCCTCTCTATCTCCTACCACCCCCCAATTTCTCTCTGTCCTAAAGATGCTAGTGGTTGACTGATCTAAATCGGTAAAACTTCAAAACTGAATTCTTTCCAGAAAGCAGAAGAGAGAGCTTTGAAGTATGATGAGGACTGAATCCCATTGTTGACTTTGAAGAAGTAGAGGGAGATCTCACTCAAGAGATAGAGTTCTTTATAAAGTTATCTCCACCAGAAAGCCAAGAAGGAAATCAGGATATCATTCCTAACCACAAGGAACTGAATTCTCTCAACATCTGGGCAAGAATCTTGTACTAAGTGCAGTAAGCCAACCTTGACTTGAGCCTGAGGGCCCAACAGAGAATGCAGCCTGGCCCTCTATAACTACTGGCCACATAACTGTGGGCTTACAAATGAACTTTGTTAGAAGTTGTTACATTTGTAGTAATTGGTTATGTAGCAACCTATAGCTATGTAGTTTCAAGGTGTGAGGTGGAAGGAGGATAGGGAACATGAGCAGTCTAGTCTTGAGTACTGGTTATAAGAAAAACTGTTATCAGGCAAAACCAGATTTCGGTTAAGCATGGAAAGTGATGCGATGGACAAATACTGACAAATTATAAAATGAAGAGTCTTTCTTTCCTTCTTTCTGTTTTTCTCTCTTTTATCACAAAATTCAAAGGATATATAAATATTATTTTCCTTTAGAAAGTTTTATTAGAGATTTAATAATGGTTTACAAGATTATAATTTTACAACCCTATGGTATCTATCATCAAAGTTTAAGTTTTATAGGTATGGGTTTTGTAATATATACCATTGTTGCCTCTCACAACAATATAGAAATGATTTTCAAAAATAATAATAATAACCCATTGGATTCAATAGGCAAAATATGTCCTTATTAGTCTAGATTAATGTTGTATGTTAGGTTAGTAGTTAAATGACTAGCTCAGGGATGGTACTCAACAAATAACTTTTTGAATGAAAGGACAGACAAATAAACAGAAGACTGTAAGTTTGAAGAAAAGAGAGAGGGAGAGAGAGAGAAAGAGGTGGCATTTGATAACATAATCAACAGGTAGTAACAAACCCAGATCTCCAAAATTTACCCTAAGGGACATATATCTCTAACTTAAGAAGACACAATTTGTCTCCCCCTCTCTCAATTTCTGTCCGTTCTGTCAAATAAAATAGGAAAAATGAAGAAGAAGACACAATTAACCAAAGAGGTGGCTTAGAGGTAGAGCACATTTATGAGGTCCCGGGCTCAATCCCCAACACATAACAACAAAAGAAGAAGCCAGAGAAGGAGAAAAGAGAAACAACTACCATCTAAGAGTGAGGCAAGAGGAACTCCTTTGTTCTCTTCTGACTCCCTCTCCTGGTTGGCATTTGGGGAATCCTGGCCTTTCTACCTGTTAACCAAGAACAAAAAGGGACTAGTGTCAGATAATCCTAGGACATGGGCTATGAAGGGATTCACCCAATAGAATGCTCATCTTTCTAAGATCAAGGCCATAGCTTCAAGACCTGACACAATGTGGGAACACCACGAATAGAACAGAGATAGTGTAGCAGTGCTGGGGTATCTCTACCTACCTCTCTCTGAAATCTAAACAAGAATGAAAAAAAAAAGTCAGCCTGGGAGCAGTAGAATTGTTTTTGTTGGAGGTCTCAGCAATACCAGGAAAAAAAAATCTAGAATATTCTTAAGTGTTTTCTGTGAAATGAAAGAATATAAAGGAAAGTGTCCTAAAAGCATTCTTTAGTAAGTCCAGGAACAGACAGGCCTGAAGTTCACATCCACAAGGTTTTCTCAATAAGAGAAGAGAGAATCAGAGAGTTCACAGAAAAAGAGAATGAGGTATATCTAATCACATGTCTAGAACTCCAGAAGGAAATTACCCATGGTGCTGGCATTATGGGTTTGGTGGTCTTAGACTACTGAATTTTGTTTTGTTTTGCTTTATTTTTGGCATTGCCAGGCTGAGCTTTTCAGATAGAGAGAGATAGACTGAGGGGGGAGGACACCACAGCACCAGAAGTTCTTCCAGTTTGTGCTGCCATGTGATCTTAGGGCTCAAAATTGTGCCACAAAGACACCAAGGCAGGTACCCTAGCTGTCTCTGGCTCTCGTCACTTCATCTTTCTCACTTAATATACTATATATGGAGTGGGCTGCTAAGGATTGAATATACTATATATGGAGTGGGCTGCTGAAGATTGAAGTGTAGAGAGAAAAGAGGAGTTTTCCAGGCTGTCCCAAAGTAATATGTTTTCATTTTGACAAATGGAAGAATCAAAAAGAACACATAAAATGTAGTAGATAGTGGTCTGGGAGGTTGCACAGTAGATAAAGCATTGGACTCTCAAGCATGACGTCCTAAATTTAATCTCCGGCAGCACATGTGCCAGGGTGATGTCTGATTCTTTCCTTCTTTCCTCCTATCTTTCTCATTAGTAAATAAAATCTTTTTTAAAAATGTAGTAGATAGGGAGTTGGGTAGTAGTGTGGCGGGTTAAGCGCAGGTGGCGCAAAGTGCAAAGACCAGTATTAAGGATCCAGGTTCAAGCCCCTGGCTCCCCACCTGCAAGGGAGTCTCTTCACAGGCAGTGAAGCAGGTCTGCAGGTGTCTTTCTCCCCCCCTCTGTCTTCCCCTCCTCCTTACATTTCTCTCTGTCCTATCCAACAATGATGAAATCAACAACAACAACAATAAAACAAGGGCAACAAAAGGGAATAAATAAATAAATATATTTTTTAATGTAGTAGATAAATTATGGCACATAAGTCATGTTTTCTATTGTTCTTGCACCAGTTCTTAAACCTTTTTCCTAATCAAAGAAATACTACAACTTAGGTATTGCTCAATGTAAGATGATAGTTTAGTGACACTATCTCTATTCTACCCACTCGTTTTCATGAACTTTCTGTTCATGTGGACATGTTCACAATGGTGAATATGTACTCTGGTTGGCACAAACCTTTTGAAAACTTCCTTATTCGTTGGCTTCATTAGTTGTCATTTCTGTACTGGCTACTGTGTTTATTTGGGGGCAAAGAGGACTTCAAAACAGAAGTTCTAGTTACTGGTTTCCTCAAAAAGTCTTTGGAACATTACCCAGCATGGCAAGCACTGCTGCTAAGAGAGGTGATAGATAGGCAATTGTGTATGTTTAATTTCCATAAGTCAGAAGTTCACACATGACGCTAGCATAGGTGGGGCAGAACCATAAAGAATCTATGAATGTAGCTGTTACCTCTAAAGTCATCTACAAAGCTAAGTAACTCTGCTTGTTTCCATGAAGAGCAACTCATGTACTTCAGAGCTCTTCAAATTTCCCCAATATTATTTTAGACTTCACTGGATACAAATGACAGGAGCTGAATTTAATGGTCTCAGCTGTAGTTTAGAAAGATAACATAGAGATGTCATGAAGACAGCTGGAAGCAGGAACTGATATGCTAGGGTTATTTATGTTGCTTTCTGTGGGTCAGCTTCAATCTCTTCAATCACTGGCAAGATTTTCACCATTCAGCTCCAAGTATGGAAATCTCAGGAGAAGATCTCACTGTATCAACAAGGTGAGGTTCCCTATGAGGAGGCTGTGTGCTTAAGGTATTCATATTGAAGAGCTCTCAGGAGAATGGAAAGGGGCCAGAATCTAAATAAGACTGTCACTTCTGGCAAGTCCCAGTTTCAGCCTTATCCTGCAGGGAATTCTGAAGAAACAATGATGCACACAAGGCAAGACCACCTTCAAATAGTCACAGCAGTTAGTCATTGACTAAAGACCACCTCCAAAATATAAAGTCCACATACTTTCTCTGCACATGTTTGCTGGCAATGTGTAAAAACAAAAACATCTTCAGTAGACCAAAACAGGTCTCAGGAGATAGTCACAAATGTGAACTCTTAGATGCAAAGAGCATATAAGTCAATGACACAGGCACATAGAAATAGCTGCATAAGGGGAAAATAAAGAATGTAACATTTTTTAGATTTCTATGTATCCTCAGTTGATTCAAGATTCTACTCTTGAATAGTCATGACCACGGATATGAAGTTACAGAAATTATGGTTGTTACCATTCAGATCTTAGTCAGAACTAAAGAGAGAAGTTCCTCCAAAGAAATGTGATAGATATTTATAAGCCTACTGCCAAAGATTAAGTAAATTCTTTCAACCAAAAGTATGCAGATAGCTCTAAAGCTTAAAAGCATCTTGGTACTGATCAGTGCCAAATCTCAGCCATGGAGGTGATCCAGGCTCAGGCATCACTGTACACTTTATGGAAGTGCCAAAGCATAGGGCAAACTGTGGTGCTGTGGTCTCTCTCATGGTTAACCTCTCTTTCTCTATGAAAAAAAAAGCCTAGAGTGGCGAAGTTTTCTTTTTTTAAAATGTTATATTAGTTATTTAATAATGATTGACAAGGCTGTGGATAAGAGAGGTACAATTCCTCACAATTCTCACCACCAGAGTTCCACATCCAATCCCCTCCATTAAATCTTCCCTTCTCTCCCACCCTCCATATATATGGGAAACATTGACAAGACCATAGGATAAGAGGAGTATAATTCCACACAACTCCCACCACCAGAACTCCCTATCCTATCTCCTGCCCTGAAAGCTTTCCTATTCTTTATCCTTCTGGGAGCATGGAGCAAGGACCATTATGGGGTACAGAAGCTCTGACTTCTGTAATTGCTTCTCCATTGAACATGGGCATTGGCAGGTCAATCCATACTACCTGCCTGACTCTCTTTTTCCCTATGGGTCAGGGGTCTGGATAGGATGGGTTTCCAGGACACATTGGTGAGGTCATCTGCCCAGAAAAGTCAGGTTGGCATCTGGCATCATAGTAGCAGCTGGAACCTGGTGGCTGAAAAAGAGTTAAGACATAAAGCAGAACAGGTTATTAAATAATCAGGAACCTATCACAGATGAGATTTGGGGTCTCCAATTTGGAAAAAGCTAGTAGGTCTATTTTAGGTATATTCCAAGGAGCTCATGACTTCACTAATTTTTGCCCTGAGCCCCATATTTAACATGCCAGTGGACCAAAGGTATTGTCCGGAGAGATGGTGTCAGAGTTGGACATAGGACTAGAAAGTTGAATCAGGGAAGAGAGTAGCTCTCAAATATGGATGAAGTATATAAATATTGTTAATTGTAAAACCCATCGATTTGATCTGGACCCCATATTCATCTCAGAACCCTGTGTAACCTCTGGATCCCTGTAGGTCTTAGTTTGCATTGAAGTCTAGGAACATTCTAGGCTGCACTCATTGCAGTACCCATCTTCCTCGAGTGGTAGAGTATGTTGACCCAACCTCCCTTCAAAGAATGGAACATTCCCTACCATTGCTGATTCACATTGAGGGCAAGGTCCTACAGGGTCCCACAAAGGGGTCCATTTTGTTGTTCCTGATGGAGATGACCAACTAGTAACAGTGTCAAGAGGGATCTGTTAGAGGTCTAGGCCCACTGTGTCTGTGTGGGAACCCCAGGACTCCCTGACTATGGACCCAGGTGATGGAGTGGCCTGGTAGTGACTAAAGAGTCATTAAAGTATGCCAGTCTCTTGCTCTTATTCAGCTTTTGTAGTCCTTACTTTGTCTAACATGGTTAGCTTTGGAGTGATTGAAGGAAGTGTAATAAGAGTTAGGTGAGGAGGTCTAAGTAAGTCTAAGCAGAGACTGTTTGATTAGGTATTTTATGGTGTCTTTTTAGACCTTTCTGGTTGCCTGCAGCGTTTATTGACTCACTGCAAACTATTGTGTACTTTTGCTTTAAGGTATATATTTTCCCCCTAACTTATGGATAAATGTGTACATATGCCCTATCTCATAGACCCTGGCCTATATGTAGGGTCTAAGGCTTTGTTAGGAAGTGCACCACCTGAAATGGAATTAACAAGTGCTATGAGCTAGGAAAGTTCTCACCAGAGTATTGCTGGAGGGTTGACATTCCATGCCTGACGTCTCTGGACACAGTCTGAAGTGAAACATGCTGAGGTGGTACTGGTTGCATTAATTAGGCTGAGATCAGCAGATGCAATATCATTTGGTATGAATTGAAAGAAGCATGCTGGAAAGCAAGCCCCACCCCAGAGGTTCCGGGACTGGGAGAAATATGGGTTTTATAGATTATGGGAAGAAACTTCCCTGTTCTTTATCCCTCTGAGGTGGGGCTTGCTTTCTGGCTGAGGGTGGCACCTGGGATTGACCATGATGTCAAATCTCTGAGCGTTAGGCACGAAAGTCTGTTATGTAACCACTGTACAATGTCCCTGGTCCTCAAAAGTAAGTATTTTCATTTAGAGAAAAACAGATGAATACTTATAAAATAGATGCATGTGGGATTACATGATCAATCACAGAAGTTAAGAAAGAGAATCACAAAACAACTAGAAGCTAATAGGTTTAGCTAAGAACTTGAAAACAACAAAATCCTTTACATCTCTAAAAGAATTTCCCTTAACAAAAGTAGGACATAAAAACTGTTGTAAAAACAAATGTACAAGACATAGAATTTCAATGGAATTATTATTAAAAGAACTGATAGTTAAAAGTCATCTAAAATATGAACAAATAAAATCCTAATAGAGTGGCTGGAGATGTGGTTTAGCAAATAGAACAGGACATAATGAGGTCCAAGGTTGGATCCTCAGAACACTGTATGACTGAGCAGTTCCTATCTCTGTCTACATCTCTCTCATAAAGTAAGTTTTTAAGAATGAATCCTAGGAGGGCCATGTGGTGGCATAACTGGCTGAGTGCACATGTTGCAGTGTGCAAGGGCACAGGTTCAAGCCCCCACTTTTTCCCCTGAAGCGGGAAAGTTTCACAAGTGGTGAAGCAGCATTATAGGAGTATTCTTTCTCTCTTCCCTGTCTATCTTTCCCTTCCCTCTCAATTCCTCTCTGTCTTTATCCAATAAAATGATAAGATTGAGTGAGTGGGGGTATAGCATAATGGTTATGCAAAGAGGCTCCTAAGTCCCAGGTTCAATCCCCCACACTGCCATAAGCCAGAGCTGAGCAGTATTCTGATAAAAAATAAAATAAAATAAATTAAGTTAAAAAAAAGAAGAAGAAAAAGAAAGATATGGAGTTCTGGTGGTGGGAATTGTGTGGAGTTGTACCACTCTGATCCTATGTTTTTTTGTCAGTGTTTCATTTTTATAAATAAAAATAAATAGCAAAAACCTAATCCCAGTGTATGATTTGACCAGGAAGAAGTATGTAGCAAACCAAAAAAGGAAATTATGAAACTTGCTAAAAAAAATCTAAAAAGATATAAAAATCCAATAAGTTGTTTTTTCAACTCAAGCTTACTTTAAACTATTAGAAACAGCTTATACAGTACTACTGCTGACAGTGTGACACTGTGAATTGCAGCAAACATTTTGTGAAACAAGTTATATAAAGAGCAATCAAATTCATCATTTTCCTTGACACAATTAATCTGACTTCTGGAAAAGCGACGAAAAAAAGTCAACATAAATTAGAAGCATCTTCTCAGAATCTATGACAAGAAGAAAGGAAGGAAGAAATGAAGATAGGATAAGGGGTTGGGTGGTGGTGCACCTAGTTGAGCGCATATGTTACAATGTGCAAGGACCCAGGTTCAAGCCCCCTGACTCCCCACGTGCAGGAGGAATGCTTCATGAGTGGTGAAGCAGTGCTGCAGGTGTCTCTGTCT
This sequence comes from Erinaceus europaeus, assembly GCF_950295315.1. Taxonomy (NCBI): domain Eukaryota; kingdom Metazoa; phylum Chordata; class Mammalia; order Eulipotyphla; family Erinaceidae; genus Erinaceus; species Erinaceus europaeus. The sequence continues at coordinate 115,863,220 of NC_080165.1, read as the reverse complement.
CTCTCCTTCTCTATTCCCCCCTTCCCTCAATTTCTGGCTGTCTCTATGCAAAAAATAAGGACAATAAAAAATAAATAGACACTAAAAAGAAAGAAATGAGGGTAGGAAATCAAGAAGTTGGAAGGGCAGGAACTGAGGGTTCATTAAGGAAGAATCTGGAGGATATACTTCTGTCTGCTCTCTTGCTCACTGCTCTTGGTTCCTGGTCTCTCCATCTCCTGCTTCTCCCAGATTCCCAGAATCTTAGAAGATGGTGGCTGGAGAGCCGACTGCTTGCCCAAAGTAACTCATGTTGTGTTAGCTGTATAAGGTTTGTGTCTTTCCCTCCTTTGTCCTTACCACAGTTTTTTTTTTTTTTTTGGGGGGGTGTATTAATGATTTACAGTCAACAATAAATATAGTTCATTGGTATTTGTGTAAAAAAAAAGTTGGAATGAAGAAAACAATGAAGCATTAATTACATTATGATACAATATCGTCCTTGAAATACTATGGAACCTACAAGAAGCAAATGAAGTTGTTGTTATATAATATTCAGCTTAAAAAGAAACAGGCTGGGAGTCAGGCAGTAGTGCAGTTTGTTGAGTGTACTTGGCGCAAAGCACAAGTACCCACTTAAGGATCCCGGTTTGAGCCTCCGGCTCCCCACCTGTAGGGGGGTTGATTCACAGGTGGTGAAGCAGGTCTGCAGGTGTCTTTTTCTTCCCCTCTCTGTCTTCCCCTCCTCTCTCCATTTCTCTCTGTCCTATCCAACAACAATAACAACAATAATAACTACAACACTAAAACAATAAGAGCAACAGAAGGGAATAAATAAATAAATATTTTAAAAAAGAAACAGGCTAAAAGTAACTTCTGCACAAATATAACTAGCAATTTTATAAAAACAGCAGTTTTTGAGATTTTAAAATGTGAAAATAGCCAGGATTTACTCTTGCCACCATTCAAATTCTTTATTGTTGCTGTATGCATCTAAAAAAAAAGGCAATGCTGAGAAAACAGGTGTAATAACCAACTCCTCAAGTCTGCCGAGTAGCCCTATTCTTTGTGCTTACTGAAAGGTGAGAACAATTTTTAATTAAGCCTATAGTTTTCAGGATTAGGAAGAAAGAATAGAAATAAATTATTGCTTTAACTAAATAAATAATCTGTTTTTAAAGCCATGAAATGCTTTATTTTTTATTTTTTTGGTCTCCAGGGTTATCGCTGGAGCTCGATGCCTGCACCACAAATCCACTGCTCCTGGAGACTATTTTTCCCCCCTTTGGTTGCCCTCGTTTATCATTGTTGTTATTATTATTATTGTTGTTGTTGTTACAACTGCCGTTGTTGTTGGATAGGACAGAGAGAAACCGAGAGGAGGGGAAGACAGAGGGGGGAGAGAAAGACAGACACCTGCAGACCTGCTTCACCACTTGTGAAGCGACTCCCCTGCAGGTGAGGAGCCTGGGGCTCGAACTGGAATCTTTATGCCAGTCCTTGTGCTTGTGCTCTGCGCCACATGCGCTCAACCCACTGTGCTACCGCCCAACCCACTGTGCTACCGCCCAACCCCCAATGAAATGCTTAAGAGCAACCTTCCCACTGTTTGTTTTTGTCTTTGTTTTTGTTTTTCTTTTCCTTTGTCATCACCAGGGTTTCAGGGCTTCGGGTAAAAGAGGGACAGAGAGACTTAGAGTTCACAGCACTCAAGCTTCCTTCAGTGTGGTGACAGCCAGGCTCAAACCTTGGTGGTTCACATGGTAAAGCAGTGCACTATCTTACTGAGTAAAAATATTTGCCAGCCCAAAAATATACACTCTTTACATACATATGATGGAAGATTATTTAAAAATGAGTGTTGAGTGATCTGGGGGATAGCGCAATGGATAAAGCACTGAACTCGCAAGCATGAGGTCCTGAGTTCAACGCCCCCCCCCTGTACCAGAGTGATTTTTGGTTCTTTCTCTCCTCCTATCATTCTTATTAATAAATAAATAAAATATTTTTAAATGATTGTTGATATTTCCAAATAAGCTTTTTAAAAATCTTCAGAGTAGAATTGGGTTTTGGGTCACTTATTGTCACTATGTTATATCAATCATCATCAAGTAAACTATTTATTAGTCATTCAGTTGTACATGTTGCTACACTGACCTTTATCTGATATCAGTGCACTTCACCCTAGTTAGAAAGAAACTTGTTTCTAAAAGGGGAGGGCAAACTCTCTTCATTCATCTTCCAAATTTCTGCTTATTTTGGTTTACAAATTTGGTCAGAGGGAAGGAAGTAAAACATCTGACTGGCCCTGCTGTAGGTTTTTCCTCTTCCTGTCCCCTGTCCAGATTGTCTTTCCAAATGATTAATCGCAACATGGTGGAATTTCGCTATTGTTTGGTTGTCATGTCTAAGCTTCCCATTGCTGTCAGCATGGCAGCCAAAAAAAATTCCTCCACCAACCCCAGAAACCACTGCTCTGGCTTGGGATCAATGAACAGCAGTGTTTCTAGCTGACACAATTATGTGGAAGCGAAGTCAGCTTTACAGTCTTACCTGCCTGTGCCTCCTCAACTGTGAAAACTACAAGTGCTTATTTCCTTTAATAGTCAAGTCCAAGTCTATATAAGAAAAAGATTTCTATTTCCTGTCTCCTACTACTGTAGCCATAAAACTGTCTTTTTGACAAGTTATTAAAATCTTTAAAGTTGACATGTGGGTTGGAGTTTTTTGTTTTTTTTTTAAGCACTCACATTGATGGGTTTAAAGTACCTTGAAAGGTACTGTCTGGTTTAGCTCTCTGATGACAGAATTGATCACCCAGAATGCTTTTTGGCATGCTGGGGAAATTCTACAGAAGAGCCCTGGAAAAGGAAGAGGTTATTGTTTAGCAGTAAGAATTTAGGGAGTTTTATTTTATTTTACCTCCAGGGCTATTGCTGAGACTCAGTGTCTGCACTATGAATCCTCTGCTCCTGGAAGCCATTTTGTTGCCCTTGTTGTTGTGTTATTGTTGGATAGGACAGAGAGAAATCGAGAGAGGAGGGAACACAGAAAGGGGGAGAGAAAGACACCTGCAGACCTGTTTCACCCGTGAAGCCACCCGCCTGAAAGTGGGGAGCTACCGGGATCCTGGAGCCAGCCCTTGCCCTTGACGCTAGGTGCGCTTAACCCGCTGCGCTACCGCCTGACCCCGAGTTATATATTTTTTAAATTAATAAATTAACTCTAATGAGGTGCTGAAGATAGAACCCGGAGTTCTTGTATGCAAACTACTACACACTGAGTCGCCTCCTCAGTCCAACCTCTTTTGATGTGCAAAGTGTTGAGAGACAGTAACAGTGAGAAAGGGAGAGAGTGGGAGAATGAGAGAGAGAGAGAGAGAGAGAGAGGCAAAACACTGTACTAACATCCATGGAGTTCTTCCTGCTGCTCTGATGAAGTGCCAGGCTTCAAACTCATAGCTTCCCTTATGCAAAGCAAGGTGTTCTTGGCTGGACCACCTCTCTGGACCTACAATAAGAGCTTTTTATAAATAATTAATCTAAGTAACTATATATAATATAAACAATTAACTATAATCTACCTTTAATACAGTTCCAGTTCAAGACTGGCAGATCCTTTGTTGTTCTGTATCACACAGTGAGATAATTTGGCCCTTTGCAAGAAACTCATCCCCTTATAGAAAATGATATGTCCTTCATCATCCTTCATGGACCTGTATTCTCCACAACCACCCACCCACCCCAGAGTCGTTTACTTTGGTGCAATAAGCCAATTCCATTTCAGGTTTGACTTGTGTTTTCTTTTCTAATCTTGTTTTTCAACTTCGGCCTGAGAGTGAGATCATCCCATATTCATCCTTCTGTTTCTGACTTATTTCACTCAACATGATTTTTTCAAGGTCCATCCAAGATCGGCTGAAAACGGTGAAGTCACCATTTTTTACAGCTGAGTAGTATTCCATTGTGTATATATACCACAACTTGCTCAGCCACTCATCTGTTGTTGGACACCTGGGTTGCTTCCAGGTTTTGGCTATTATAAATTGTGCTGCCAAGAACATATGTGTACACAGATCTTTTTGGATGGATGTGTTGGGTTCCTTAGGATATATCCCCAGGAGAGGAATTGCAGGGTCATAGGGTAGGTCCATTTCTAGCCTTCTGAGAATTCTCCAGACTGTTCTCCACAGAGATTGGACCAATTTACATTCCCACCAGCAGTGCAGGAGGGTTCCTTTGACCCCACACCCTCTCCAGCATTTGCTGCTGTTACCTTTTCTGATGTATGACATTCTCACAGGAGTGAAGTGATATCTCATTGTTGTCTTGATTTGCATTTCTCTGACAATCAGAGACTTGGAGCATTTTTTCATGTGTTTCTCGGCCTTTTGGATCTCTTCTGTGGTGAATATTCTGTCCAAGTCCTCCCCCCATTTTTGGATGGGGTTATTTGTTGTCTTGTTGTTGAGTCTGGCAAGCTCTTTATATATGTTGGTTATTAAACTCTTATCTGATGTGTGGCATGTAAAGATCTTCTCCCATTCTGTGAGGGGTCTCTTGGTTTGGGTAGTGGTTTCTTTTGTTGTGAAGAAGCTTTTTAATTTGATGTAGTCCCATAGGTTTATACTTGCCTTAGTCTTCTTTGTAATTATATTCTTTTCATTGAAAATGTCTTTAAAATTTGTGTGGAAAAAAGTTCTTCCAATATTTTCCTCTAAGTGTCTGATAGTTTCTGGTCTAACATCCAAGTCCTTGATCCACTTGGAATTTACTTTTGTATTTGGTGAAATACAGTGATTCAGTTTCATTCTTCTGCATGTTTCAACCCATTGTTTCCAACACCATTTGTTGAAGAGACTCTGCTTTCCCCATGTAATAGTCTGGGCCCCTTTGTCAAAGATTAGATGTCCATACGTGTGGGGCCTCATTTCTGGGCTCTCAATTCTAGTCCACTGGTCAGTGTGTCTGTTCATGTTCCAGTACCAAGCAGTTTTGATGACAATGGCCCTATAATACAGTTTGAGATCTGGGAGTGTGATGCCTCCAGTTCTGTTCTTTTTTCTCAAGATTGTTTTGGCAATTCTAGGTCTTTTCTGGTTCCAGATAAACATTTGTAGCATTTTTTCTATTCTCCTAAAAAATGTGCTTGGGATCTTGATGGGGATAGCATTAAATTTGTAGATGGCTCTGGGTAATATATTCATTTTGATGATGTTAATTCTTCCAACCCATGAACATGGAATATCTTTCCACTTCTTTGTGTCTTTTTCAATTTCTTGAAAATTGAAATGATGATGAATGACATAGTTGGGGTTGTATTGTTAAATGGGAATCTGGGGAATGTTATGCATGTACAAACTATTGTATTTACTGTTGAATGTAAAGCATTAATTCCCCAATAAAGAAATAAATTATTTAAAAAAAAAAGAAAGGAAGAGATGGCAGGACCACAGAAAAATTAGGCAAATAGATATAAATATAGATAGTTATAGAAATAATAGTTAACCCATATCTGTGATATTGGGAGAACTTACTGCAGTTTCCAGTGGAGGGAATGGAGGGATCCATTCCCATCCCTCCAGTGGAGGGATACAAAACTCTGGTGGTAGGAATGATATGGTATTACACCTCTGTTATCTTATAATTTTGTAAATCAATATCAAAACACTAATTTTCCTTTTTTTTTTTCTTCCATGATTATTGCTGGGGCTTGGTGTCTGTACTATGAATCCACTGCTCCTGATGGCCATTTTTCACATTTTTTATTGGATAGGACAGAGAGAGATTGAGGAGGGAGATAGAGAGGGAGAAAGACAGAAAGAAAAAAAAATGATATGAGTGACCCAGGAGGTGGTACAAGAGGTTAAATGGTTGGGCTTTCAAACATGAGGTCCTGAGTTCAATCCTAGTATTGCATGTGCCAGATAGTGTTCTGGTTCGCTCTCAAACATAAATAAATAAATATGAGCAATAAAATGGAAAAGGGAAATAATTCTGACTATAAATACAGTGCTGTGATCTTGGACTGGAGTTGGTGTATTGCACCAAAGTAAGACTCTGGGGTGGTGCGGGTGTGTGTGTGTGTGTGTGTGTGCAGACACTGGAACATGATGACAGAAGAGGACCTAGGGGACGTTAGATTGTTTTGTGGAAAAATGAGATATGTTACACATGTTCAAACTACTATATTTTACTGTCGACTGTAAACCATTAAGCCCCTCCCCCATAAAGAAAAAAAAATACAGTCCTATGGCCAGCATTGTTGAAAATCTATGTGTATAGGGGGGTGAAGGGGGGGTGCTGGTGAAATATATCAATAGTTCACTTGGACACTCACTTGAACAACCCATGTTCAAGCCTGACCCCCACTAAGTTGAAGGAAACTTCAGTGCTGTTCTCTGTCTATCTCTCTGCTTCTCTGCCTCTCCATCTCTGTCTAAAATATAATTAAATAAAATCTTCATTTAGGACATGCAGTTTAACCCCATGTAATACATGCCTTGCCATATTCACAACCCCAAGCCCCAATATCATATGGGAATGTCACAGAACCATGGGGTGCTCCAGTTCTTTGGTGTCTCAAACTCCCTCTCCTTCTTCTCCCTCTCCTTCTCCCTCTCCTTCTCCCTCTCCCTCACCCTCTCCCTCTCCCTCTCCCTCTCCCTCTCCCTCTCCTTTCCCCTCCCTCTCTCTCTGTGCGTGTGCATGTTTCTCTAGCTTAATGACAATTCAGCCCAGTAGCAAATTGCACTAAATAAATAAAATCCATGTATACAATCAGTCACAAAATATGCTACATTGTGTTTTATGTAAATATACCAGATGAAAGTCTTTACCTGTCTTGTTGATCAATAAAAGGACTGAGGTTTTTACAGCCTTTTATTCTCTACAGAAGCATTTCACATCATACCAACTACTTCTAGGAAAACCAGAAAAAAATTCAGATGGAATTATGACAGAGATTCAAAAGAGGTTTGCAGAAATCTTTAGGTTCACAGAAATATTACCATCAATTTAATACAAAAGAGGTTCCATTTCTAGGAAGAGACTGCAGGGTATGACATGCTGTCTTGGCAGTCCTTATTGGTGGCTCCTTCAGTGAGGTCTGGTATCAATCCATCTTCACTTGGGTCCCTGACAGTATGTACAGCAACACTCTAGGCTCCAGACTCCTGTGCCAAAGTCTCCATGAGGTAGTATCACAGAGAAACCACAAAAGGCTGGAGTCCCTGGGACCTGCTCCACCCTGCATGTGGTTTGTGATGGGTCTATTTTCTTCTTGTTCTGTCAAGGCTACAGTTTCCTCTTTGGTGAAATGGAGATACTCACTTCCACCTCATGTAACTGACTTGAGGAATAAAGGTTTACAGTAAATGCTTGGCAGAGTGTACTACCAATGGGAAGGAGTGAACACATCGCAGCTAAAAACAGTAATACAGGTTAAATGGCATACTTTGAATGTGACTAAATATTAATAGCTTAGTTAGAAAAGCTGCTCTATACTTCCTGCATTTGATAACAACCTTTGTACTTGTCTTGAACACAGTTGCAGTATCCACTAATGCAAGAATTGATTCTTATTTTTATATGTATAATGCTAGGCTTACTTGGTTGGATATGGAAGATTATGCAAAACTTTATCATTAGAGCCCTATTCCTATTCCGTTTTTTTCTCTTCATTTGATAGGACAGAGAGAAGTTAGAGTAAAGAGGGAGATAGATAGATAGATAGATAGATAGATAGATAGATAGATAGATAGATAGATAGGGACAAAGAGACACCTACAACTCTGCTTCACTGCTTGTTATGGCCCTGTAGAACTTGCACTTGGTTCCTTGAGTGTGCTCAGCTGGGTGTGCTCAGCTGGGTGCTCAGCTGGGTGCACCACCACCTACACCTTTCTATTACTTTTTAAATATGGAAATTCAGGGTTCATAAAAAAGGCATATATATATATTTCTTTTTCAATACTCACACATAGAATTCTGTTTCTTTTGGCTCCACCCCCACAGTAGTCACATGACTTCCAAATAAATAAAGGTACCAGAAAATGTCATAGCTTAGTCTCCATCAAGTTCTTTTCTATTGATAATTTGAGCTTTTTCCTGCATACTCCACTAGCCAAAGCTTAGTCTCAGACCCTTGTGACCTCACTAATGATTTACAAATTTTACATAGCCTCTGAGATTTTAAAATACATTATTTTCTTTTTAACTTATTTTATTAGTGACTTACAAAATTATAAGGTAATAGATAATAATAATTCCACAATGCTCCCACCAGCAGAGTTCTGTGTTCCCAAGTCCTGTCCAGTGGAAACTTCAATAGTTCTCCTCAAAGGTCACAGATAGGGGTTGACTTTATATCTATATCTATACATCTATTTAGCATCTATCTATCTATGTTTCTCTCTCCTCTTGATTTTGCCATTTTTTTCTATGGTACTGCTTTCACTTTCTTTCTAAGTCACTCCTATATCTATTACTATTTCCAAGTGTTATTCTCTCTCTCTCTCTCTCTCTCTCTTTCTTTCTCAGATTAGTTAAACAGATTAGCCTGACTGACTTCCTCTGGTGTTTTCCAGATTTGATTTCCTTTCAGTGATGGTATAAAAATATACTATAGAAACGATCCCTGAAAGTATAGTCTTTCAGTGATGGTATAAAAACAAAGCTTCATAGTATATATAGAAAAACCTAAAGAATCCAGCAAAAAGCTTTTGGAAATCATCAGGCAATACAGTAAGGTGTCAGGCTACAAAATTAACATTCAAAAGTCGGTGGTATTCTTCTACACAAACACTAAGTTAGAAGAAAATGAAATCCAGAAATCAATTCCTTTTACTATAGCAACAAAAACAATAAAATATCTAGGAATAAACCTAACCAAAGAAGTGAAAGACTTGTATACTAAAAATTATGAGTCACTACTCAAGGAAATAGAAAAAGACACAAAGAAGTGGAAAGATATTCCATGTTCATGGATTAGAAGAATTAATAGCATTAAAATGAATATACTACCCAGAGCCATATACAGATTTAATGCTATCTCCATCAAGATCCCAACCACATTTTTTAGGAGACTAGAACAAATGCTACAAATGTTTATCTGGAACCAGAAAAGACCTAGAATTGCCAAAACAATCTTGAGAAGAAACAACAAAACTGGAGGCATCAAATACCAGATTTCTTTATTATTTTATTAAAAAAACTTTTTACTATAGCAACAAAAACAATAAAATATTTAGGAATAAACCTAACCAAAGAAGTGAAAGACTTGTATACTGAAAATTATGAGTCACTACTCAAGGAAATTGAAAAAGACACAAAGAAGTGGAAAGATACTCCATGTTCATGGGTTGGAAGAATTAGCATCATCAAAATGAATGTACTACCCAGAGCCATATACAAATTTAATGCTATCCCCATCAAGATTCCAGCCACATTTTTAGGAGAATAGAACAAATGCTACAAATGTTTATCTGGAACCAGAAAAGAACTTGAATTGCCAAAACAATCTTGAGAAGAAAGAACAAACTGGAGGCATCACATTCCCAGATCTCACTGGAAGCTTTCAATTCTCTATCCCTCTGGCATGGACCCAGGATCATTATTTGGTGTAGAAAGTGGAAGGTCCAGCTTCTGTAACTGCTGCTCTGCTGAACATGGGTGTTAGCAGGTTGATCAATACTCCCTGCCTGTTTTGATTTTTTTACTAGTGGGCCAAGGGTCTGGGGAGACGGGGTTCCAGGGCATATCAGTGAGGTCATCTCTCCAGTGAAGTTGGGTTGGCATTTTTGTTGTTGTTGTTGTTGTTGTTTTAAATTTTTTATTTATAAACATTGTCAAAACCATAAGAGGAGTACAACTTTGCACAATTCCCACCACCAAAACAATCATGGACCTAAAGGCTGTATCTGCACTATTCCAAACTCCCAGATTTCAAACTGTACTATATGGACATTGTCATAAAAAAAATGCTTGGTATTGGAACATGAATAGACACACTGACCAGTGGAATAGAACTGAGAGCCCAGAAGTAAGCCCCCACACCTATAGACATCTAATCTTTGACAAAGGTGCCCAGACTATTAAATGGGGAAAGCAGAGTCTCTTCAACAAATGGTGTTGGAAAAAATGGGTTGAAACATGCAGAAGAATGAAACTGAACCACTATATTTCACCAAATACTAAATTAAATTCTAAGTGGATCAAGGACTTGGATGTTAGACCAGAAACTATCAGATACTTAGAGGAAAATATTGGCAGAACTCTTTTCGCATAAATTTTAGACATCTTCAATGAAACAAATCCAATTACAAAGAAGACTAAGGCAAGCATAAACCTATGGGACTACATCAAATTAAAAAGCTTCTTCACAGCAAAAGAAACCACTACCCAAACCAAGAGACCATTTACAGCATGGGAGAAGATCTTTACATGACATACATCAGATAAGAAGCTAATAACCAACATAGATAAAGAGCTTACCAAACTCAACAACAAGAAAACAAATAACCCCATCCAAAAATGGGGAGAGGACATGGACAAAATATTCACCACAGAAGAGATCCAAAAGGCTATGAAACACATGAAAAAATGCATCAAGTCTCTGATTGCCAGAGAAATGCAAATAAAGACAACAATGATATACCGCTTCACTCCTGTGAGAATGTCATACATCAGAAAAGATAACAGCAGCAAATGCTGGAGAGGTTGTGGGATCAAAGGAACCCTCCTGCACTGCTGGTAGGAATGTAAATTGGTCCAACCCCAGTGAACAGCAGTTTGGAGAACTCTCAGAAGGCTAGAAATGGACCTACCCTATGATCCTGCAATTCCTCTCCTGAGGATATAGCCTAAGGAACCCAGCACACCCATCCAAAAAGATTTTTGTATACTTATGTTCTTGGCAGCACAATTTGTAATATCCAAAACCTGGAAGCAACCCAGCTGTTCAACAACAGATGAGTGACTGAGCAAGTTGTGGTCTATATACACAAGGAATACTACTCACGTATAAAAAATGGTAACTTCACCATTTTCAGCGGATCTTGGATGGACCTTGAAAAATTCATGTTAAGTGAAATAAGTCAGAAACAGAAGGATGAATATGGGATGATCTCACTCTCAGGCAGAAGTTGAAAAACAAGATCAGAAGAGAAAACACAAGTAGAACATGAACTGGAGTTGGTGTATTCCACCAAAGTAAAAAACTCTGGGGTGGTTGGGGTGAGAGAACAGGTCCCAAAAGGATAACAGAGGACCTAGTGGGGATTGTATTCTTATGTGGAAAACTGATAAATAGTATGCATGTACAAACTATTGCATTTACTGTTGAATGTAAAACATTAATACCCAATAAACAAATTTTTAAAAAGTTTCCTGGATACAAATGTTTTAGATACCTGTTTCCTTTGGCTCGACCCCCACAATAGTCACATGACTTCTGAATAAATAAAGGTACCAGTAAATGTCATTGCTTAGTCTCCATCAAGTTCTTTTCTATTGATAGTTTGACCATTTTCCTGCATACTCTGCTAGCCAAAGCTGTGGAATTATGGTCCAGAATCCTCGGGTCACTTTCCCCTGTCCTCTTTACCCTCTTTAGAAGTATGGACCAAAATTATTTTTGGGGTGTGTATAGAAGGAGTTCTGGCTTCTGTAATTAATTCTCCACTGGACAGGGGCGTTGGCAGGTCTATCCATCCCCCAGCCTATTTCTATCATTTCCTAGTGGGACAGGGCTCTGGAGAGGTGAGGTTCCAGGACACACTGGTGAGTTCTTCTGGCCAGGGAGCTCGGGAGATAATTAAGCAGTACAAAATGTTTAATAAACAGGAACATAACAGTAGGAATAAAACAATTGAAGGACTCAGGGGTGGAAAAATGCTAGGATGTATATTATAGCTACGTTCCTAGGGGCCCATGACTTTAGTAATAAAATACATTTTTTTTATTTTTTAAGGGGCACTTTGGTAAAAAGACTCAATTAGATGTAAAGTAAATGATTTCATGTGTGTGTGTGTGTGTGTGTGTGTGTGTGTAGCTGAGACCTTGCTCACATTTCATTCTACCACTCCTAGGTTGATGTGTTCATATTTTTAAGTTTGAGAGAAAGAGAAAGGGAGGGAGGGAGGGATAGAGAGAGAGAGAGAGAGAGGCAGACAGAGAGAGAGAGCGAGAGAGAGAGAGATACCACTGCATTACTCCACCAAGTCTGGCTCTTTTCCCTGTTCCATGGTGCTTCCATGTGGTCCTGGGGTCACATGCACCTCCAGGGACCCTCATATGGTAAGGCTATATTTTATTTTCCTCTAATAAGTATTATTTTATTCACTGTCAGCATATTATACTATACATTCTCATTTTTTAATTTTTTTAATTTATAAAAAGCAAACACTGACAAAATACATAGGGCAAGAGGGATATAACTCCACACAATTCCCACCACCAGAACTCCCTATCCCACCCCCTCCCCTGACAGCTTTCCTATTCATTATCCCTCTGGGAGTATGGACCCAGGGTCATTCTGGGGTGCAGAAGGTGGAAGGTCTGGTTTCTGTAATTGCTCCTCCAATGTTGAACATGGGCATTGACAGGTCGATCCATATTCCCAGCCTGTCTCTCTCTTTCCCTAATGGGGAGGGGCTCTAGGGAAGCAGGACTCCAGGACACATTGGTGGGGTTGTCTGTCCAGGGAGTCTGGTTGGCATCATGTTAGCATCTGGAACCTGGTGGCTGAGAAAAGAGTTAACATATAAAGCCAAACAAATTGTTGACTAATGATGAACCTAAAGGCTAGAATATTGCAGATGAAGATATGGGGGAGATCCTCCATTTTATAGATAGCTAGTAAGCATATTTTAGTTATATTCCAAAGGCCCCATGACTGTATTCGTGCTTTGTTTTTGTTTTTTTCTGAGCCTGATATCTGATATGCAGGTGGACTCAAGTTATTGTCTGGGTTGATGGTGTCATGGCTGGGAAGAGGACTAGAAAGCTGGATCAGGGGAAGAGAGTAGCTCCCAAATATGGGAAAGGTATATAAATATTGTTGACTGTAAACCTCATTGATTTGATGTGATCTGGGGCCCATATTCAGCTTAGGAGCCTATGTGACCTCTGCATCCCTGTAGATATGAGCTCACATTCTGTGGTCATGAGCTGGAATGTCCCAAGCTGCCCCAATATCAGGACCTATCTTCCTCAGGTGTAGCATAGAGTATATTGTCCATCCTCCCTTCGGAGGATGGAACATTCTCTACCGTTGTTGATCCACATTGAAAGCAAGGTCCTATGGGGGCATACAAAGGGGTCTATTGTGTTATTCCTGTTAGAGATGACTAGTAACAATGGAGAGAAGGATATTAATTAGAGGTCTAGGTCCATCATGTCTGTGTGGGAATCTCAGGACTCCCTGACTAGGACCCCAGATGATGGGGTGGCCTGATAGTGACTAAAGAGTCATCATTAAAGTATGCCAGTCTCTTGCTCTTATTCAGCTTTTGCAGTCCTTACTTTGATAATGTTAGCTTTGGAGTGACTGATGGAAGTATAATAGGAAGAAGGTAAGGAGGGTATCTAAGCCTAAGTAGACACTATTTCATTACAAACTTTATGGTGTCTTTTTAGGTCTTTCTACTTGCTTGCTGCATATACTGACTCACTGCAGACTTTTGTGCACTTTTGCTTTCAGGTATATATATTGCCCTAAATCATGGATACATGTGAACATATGCCGCATCTCATGGGACCTGGTCTATATCTAAGTTTTGGGACTTTGTTAGGAAGTGAACCACCCATACTGGAATTAGAGAATCCTATGAAAGGAAAGGTCTCATCCAAGTAATGAGGCTGAAGGGTTGATATTCCACTCCTGACATCTCTGGACACAGTCTGAAGTAAAGCCTGTGGTACTTGTTGTATTGATTAGACTGGGATCAGCAGATACAATATCATTTGGTATGAATTGAGAGAAGCATGCAGGAAAGTGAGCCTCACCCTAGAGGTTCCAGGTCTGGGGGGAATATAGGCTCTATAGAGGAAGTGGGAAGTTCCTGCTGTCTTAGGGTTTAAGAAGGCAATAGATAATTATTGCTATAATCAAATTATTTGGCAATTGGGTTAATGTTGAAAATCCCTTTGTTAGGATTTGCTGTATCACACACATCACCATAACTTATATCCTTTAGCATTATTTGTATATAGCTGTGTGTTATAGAGGAACACCACTGATTGCTTCTGTTCTCCCTGGTCTAAACTTTTAGAAGAGTCAATATTTCAAAGACTCAGCCTATGGTCTGTGCATTACAGAGTTAGAGACACTCAATTTTCTCCCTTAATTAAATAGTGATTTATATGATTACAAGTTAATAGAAGTGTACATAAACACCATTCCCACCACCAAAAGACTATCTCCCATCCCCCCCCCATCCCCCAGTGAAGCTGAAAATCCACCCTCACCCTCCACCCACAGATTTCTACTTTGATGCCCTACTCTAAACTCAATCAAATCCTGCTTTGAGTTTCCTTTTCTGTTCTTCTTTCTCAACTTCTTTTCATGAGTGGGATCATCCCCTACTAGTCTTTGTCTTTCTGACTTAGCTCACTTAACATAATTCCTTCTAGCTCCATCCAAGATGGGTCCGAGAAGATGGGTTCATTGTTCTTAATAGCTGCGTAGTATTCCATTGTGTATATATACCACAGCTTTCTCAGTCATTCCTCTGTTGTTGGGCACCTGGGTTGCTTCCGGGTTTTAGCTATTATGAATTGTGCTGCTATGAACATAGTTGTACACATATCTTTTTGGTTGGATGTTATGGAGTTCTTGGAGAGGAATTACTGGGCCATATGGAAGATCCATGTCTAGCCTTATGAGAGTTCTCCAGACTGCTCTCCACAGAGGTTGGAACAATTTACATTCCCACCAGCAGTGCAGCAAGGTTCCTTTGTCCCCACAGCCTCTCCAGCATTTGTTGCTTACATTCTCATTTTTATCAATAGTTTACATTTAGCAAATAGTACAGTGTTGAGAGATGAAATATTATTCATTAAATATACATATGACAACTTTTTTCTTGCAGATTCAGGGCCTTGGACATGTATAATTTTCACTGCTCAGACTGCTTTTTTCACTCAGATAAAGAGACAGGGAGAAGGAGAAACACCATAGCACCTCTGCTACTCTAGCACCTCTCTTGTGGTTCTGGGGCTTAAACCTGGGCAAGGTACACACCCTACCCAGTGAGCTGGTTCTTGATGTTAGTTCTAGGAAGTAAACATCTTGGCTTTAAGTTGGTCCCTCTAGGGGCTCACTTTAGTAGTCAGAGTTCTATTTTGGTGATTGGGAAATCACCAAAACTGCTGGGAAAGAAAAAAAAAAGAAAAGCCCCTGCTATGGAGTGACTCATGCAAATTGAAAAGGCAGGGGACTTTGATCCTTTTGTCTAGGATTCCTATTTCTAGATAAGCCTACTGTTGTGTCAACAAATAAGCATACAGCCCAGTTTCCTCACATGTGTGAATTTGGAAAGCACTGGTATTCAATGATTGCATAGAACTGTTGTGGGGTAAATGAAGGCTATTCCTGTGTATGTGTAATGTATGAGTACATGTGTGTAACATTTCGCTTATCACTTGGAGTATATGTATATATATCTCGCATTCAAATGACCTGTATGCAGGCTTGCCTGAGTCAGGGTATATAGAGCCTCAGAGAATTAAAGTTTTGTGTTTTAGTGTTGGACATTTTGTGAATAAATTTACCAGCTGATGAGTGGAAAGGATTTGGTCTTCTGATGTGCCTGCCCCTCGGTGGACCAGCAATAGGTTCTTTCTGATCACCCTGCTGGAGAATGTGGGAGGGACACTCCCGGCAAACACACAAGGTCTCCTTAATGAAATGTGACAGTGTTCCCAATGGTGAGAGGCCTCAGGGTAGAGGGCCAAGAGAGTGCGGGTAGTTAGAGAAAGATTTGCATAATTACATTCACCTGAGGGACTCCGTTTACTCAACAATGGGTCTCTTTGTGGTAAAGCCAGCAGCTGGCCATACTGTTAGAACAATGTGAGCTGGGCCCTTGTTCTTCTAAAACAAATGCACAGCTCTGAAAAATGATGATTAGCATTTTGAATGGTATGCATTATTAATCCCAGAAAAGTTAGCATGATGTATAACTCCATATTATGAGGTGTGTATTTATAGTACCTATATACTTGTACTATAGCAGAGGGATTACATACTACACTTATATATGCATTGCCTATACTGTATACAGCTTCTGTTTCTTGTTTTCTTCCTTTTGCCACCATGGTTATTTCTGGGGACTCACTGCCTGCATGACAGATCCTTTCTATTTATTTTATTCATTTCTTTGTTTTGATAGGGCAATAGTGTAGAAGAGTTATGGGAGGTAAGGATTCCCTTTCTAGAGTTTGACACAGCTTCAGTCGAAAAGAATTTCAAGGGAACACGTGTGATAGATGTTTAGCTTCTAAATTTGTCCTTTATAACAGTCTGAGATAAGTTATATGTGAAAATAAAGTTAGAATAATAATAATAATAATGATAATAATAATACTTAGGGGACAGGTTCCCTAGGGTCTCCGGACCTAGTCCAAAATGAGAAAAACCAAGGCCAACGATCAAGACCTCCACAGGCCCCTGTCCTCTTTATACCTTTTTTACCTCACACTGGGGCCCACTTTTCACTGGCCTGATGAAGCACAGTCCTTGCCCTTCATATGTTACACTGAAAAAGACCTCCACCAACGTGCTTCTCAGTTAAAAAATATATATGCTAGTATGCATTCAAATTCCATGTGTGCAAATGCAGTGCAAACAGAGTGTCTATACTCCCCAGGACTCTGTGTCCTGCATTTTCCCTCGACAATTGGACAGATAGAAATTGATAGGAGAAGGAATTATAGAATCAGAGGGAGATTAAGACATTTACAGACTTGCTTCATCACTCATGAAGTGTTTGTTCCTCCTGCAGGTAGGGGCCAGGGACTTGAACCCAGGTCGTTGCACATGGTAAGGTGTGTGTACAACCAGGCAAGGCACCAACTGACCCCCGAAGCTTTGTTTTATATACATAGTTGAGTTTTATGTGTTCTAATGTTCTAAACAAAGTAAGATGATCCTTAAAGTACAGAGTTGTTTTTAATTTTTCTTCTGATGTTTGGTAAAGTATTATGTAATAAAGGTTTTTTCTGTGTTGTATTCCTGTACAGTGTCTTTTGTTCTTTTGCTCGAGAAAAATACAGTGGGTTGGAGATGCTCATCAGAACTTGGGAGAGAGGGATTTTACAAAAGAAGCTGAGATATTCTCATATGGCCTTGCTCCCTGGCTGGAGGCATGTTTACTCAAGACTCCAGTGCAAATACTGTGTATGGCTCATTTCCTGGAATTGCCTAAGTTTATACTAATAAGGGAGGTGCAAGGGAGTGAAGCCTATGTAAGTTTTGAAGCAATTCCTCTTTTTGTACTCAGTAATTATTAGATTTTATCCTTTCAATTCTGAGCAGAGAATTTGTTTCTGAAAAGGTACAAATTTACAGTATTATCTGTATGTATAGGAAACAGTATCAAAATTGCTTTCCAGTGTTTTTTGGAAAAGTAAGGAAATATTAGAGTACCTCAGCTAGAAATGGAGCCTGGGCTCTTCTTCAGAAACTCAAGCTATGCCTCGTCTAAGGCAAAAATGAGGGGAGAGAGAGTGGGGGCTGCTTTAGCAATTGCCTAAGTTTCTGAGAAAATGTGGAGGCTGGAAGCCAGCAAGGTTTCAAAGCCTAGGTCAATACTAGGTCTCTGTGACCTTGACTCTACCCTGTCTTCTAAAGAGGGCATCCTGACTAAAAGCAAACAAAAACACTGGCTTTTAATTGCTCTTTAACAGTAGGCAGTGGGAACCACAAAAAAAAAAAAAAGAGAAAGAGTTGAAAGAGACATTGTTGCCTTGGAGAACACTCAGTTCAAGGGAGAAAATGGCAAGGTAGGTGGTGGAATGAACAGCAGGTGTCTGAGATGTGTACGTACAAGAAGCCTTGGAATGGCCCTGAGCTCAGGTGGTCAATGGTTCTTAAGACTGAGACTCCCTTCAATTTCTACCCCATCATTTAAACCACCACCATCCCACCTCTAAGGTGAGCTTTCCAAAACAGAATGATATCCTTGAAATTCTCCAGTTCCTCCAAAGTCCATGGCAGTAATTTCCAAGCCTGGTGGTACAGCAAAGCCATCTGAGCATGACCTCACTCTAAAGCCTTTGAAAAATATAATTCCTAGGATCAGACATGCAGAAAAAAAGTGATCTATATATGTTTTACTTTTCAAGGCTAGCAATTTTTTTTGAATCAGAGAAATTACTCTAACCACATGAAAGAAATCAAGCTTCTTTGTTATGTATTTCTGAAAGAATTCATCTTCCTCCTAAATATCCCGAGGATTCTAGTGTTACAGGGGAAAGGGTTCTACAATCTTCCTTGTTTTTCATTCTTTTCTTTTCTTTTTTTCTTTTATTTCTATTATCCAAACTCAGAGGTCTTACCCAAACTATTTCCGGGTTCACTTTGGTAGACTTTCCTGTCCCACACTGGTTCCGCACTCCGCTCTTTTCATTTCCCCAGAGCTTCACTACTACTAGACGGACACTAGTTAGAATTAAGAAAATGGTTTGGGGAAGACTAAAGACAGTATAGGATAGGAAATAAAATCATATTCAATATCAGACACGACTGCTCCTAAAAATAATTTGATCCTCTCTATCATTAGAAAAATAAGTGGATAGTTATAGCTTTTTTTCCCCATCCTTTTAACATTTCATTTATTTTATTTTAATGAGAGGAAGAGATAGAGAGAGAAAAAGACACAGAAAAGCCAGAACACTGCTTAGCTCTGAATTTGGTGGTGGTGGGGATTGAACCTAGGACCTTAGAGCCTTAGGCATGAAAGTCTTTTGCATAAGCATTATGCTATATCCCCAACCCTGTAGCTTTCTTTATACTCTGACTTTATACTTTATACATCCCTTGTCCCCAGGACCCTTCTCCCATCCTCTCTTTTCCCCTCTACAAATTTAAAAATCCCTTTCTACTATCAACTGAATCCCCACCATCTCCCCCCACACACACACACACCCATATGTTGTTACTGCCCTAGCCTCTTATATGATGAATATGTGGAGGTGAGGCCTTTGGGAGGTGCGTGCATATAGATCACATCATAAGAGTGGAGCCACATCAATGAGATTAGAGATGATCTCATTAGAGATTAGAGAAGAAGAGGTGATTGCAGAGTTCTCTTTCTCTTTGATATTTGAAGAGATAGTGAGAAGAAGCAAAACATGAAAAGATTCATCACCAGAAACTAAGCTCAGTGGCACCTTAACTTCAAAATTCTTAGCCCCCAGAAAAGCGCGATAGAAATGTTTCTTGGTTATGTCACTCAGTCTGTGGTATTTTTTTTTTTTTTCAATAGAAAGGCTGGCAAAATAGCTTACTTGGGCACTATGTTGCTTTGCTTTGTGTGTTACCCAGCTTTAAGCATGGCCCCCACTACATGGAAAGAAGCTTTGGTGCTCTAACCTCTTTTACTTTTTATCTAAAAGAGAAATAAAGAAGATACTTTTTCTCCAACTGCCAAAATCATCTCATATTGAGGATGTTCCTCTGAGAATAATTTTGAAGATGTTACAATTGGAGGCACGGCAGTCTCTGAGGCACCCTCCCCCATCCCATTCTTCAACCCTCACCTTCATTTTCCAAAGCAGTTCAGAATTTTTTGTGTCAGCACCAAGTCCCTGGGTCTTGTAACTCAGAAATAATTTGTGTATTTTGCCTGAAAAGAAGAACAGTACACTCTGAGAGTAAATTCTGTTACTTCCCTATAATGTTAATTTTTTTTTTCAAATTTTTCCTTGCTGGGATCCTACAAATTTTCTCCAGACTATTTTGAGGAAGCCAGTCACTTGACCATGCCTGAGAACATAGGCCTTCTCCTGTGTGTAAGATGCTGCTGGAAGTCCTGTTCATCTTGGTGATGTCTACTGAACCCAGGAAAATCTTCTCTGTCTTGGGCTCTGAGAAATTATCTGTAAATCCACCAAGAGGAACTTTTACTCTTATCATTCTGCTATACTCTGTGGCTGTCAGCCTAAAGTCAGTCATTGTCTGGTGTTGGGGTGTGTGTGTGTGGGGGGGGTGTGTCAATTTAGAATCCACTACTGGTCTAAGAGCACCTTCAGGGCAAGTCTTGTTCAGGAATTCAAAGTGCTTGGCACAGTGTTTTGTGTTTACTGAACGAAGTAAGATGTGGGATAAGTGCCGGTTGAATGAGGCAATTAAGAGGTCATTGGTGACTGGCCACTCCAGAAAATCACTGGGGACAAGGTGGCCTTGGGATTGCTGCTCATGGGTGTACACACTGGGACCTGCACAGAGAAATTGGACTGACAGGACACTTAAAACAAGAGGTGGGAGAAATAGAATCCTGCCTGCTGCCCACTCTCTCACTTCTACCCTTCACATATGTGCTTCAGCCCTACAGAAAGAAGCAATCCACTTATTGACCTACGCAGAAGGTCCTATTTGTGAAGTTTCTGAAAGGGAAGGGTCTTTTGTGAATTGGCAAAGAGGCACTATGGGTGCTTAGTCAAGTCTGTGTTGCTGAGTAGGTTCTACCTCCTGAGACTGGAGTCTGACTGGAACCCTACTGAGTCATTTCATTCCGTTTTCTCTGTGAAGGGGGAAAACATGTTACAAAGTTAAATGAAGTCCTTAAGAAGTGCCACCATTGCCATGGATTTGGAAAATATTCAAAAAGCACCACATGTTTCCACAGGTACCCCAAACTCCGTGTGTGCAAACTGGAAGACAGCACATCTTCTGGACAGACCTGCCTTCCTCCTGCACTTCCTTCAGTGGGTACATCTCATGGTTCAAGCAATAAGCTTTCCTGAAGACTTTTTAAATCTGCCTACAAGTCTTACTGCATTCACCTCAGAAGGCTAATTCTAGTACTTTCCTTTCCATTCTTCCATCACTGTGATGCCTCAGTTTATCGCCCTCTCTTAACTTGATTGTCTATTGCTTCTTGTCACATCTTATTTCATCCAGTCTCTTCTCACACATTTACTCTCCAGGTGTCCCCTCAGATACTTCTTTTTTTTTTTTTTTTTTGCCTCCGGGGTTATTGCTGGGGCTTGGTGCCTGCACTACAAATACACTTCTGGTGGCCATTTTTCTCATTTTGTTGCCCTTGTTGTCATTGCTGTTGTTGTTGGATAGGGCAGAGAGAAATTGAGAGAGGAGAGGAAGACAGAGAGGGGGAGAGAAAGACACCTGCAGACCTGCTTCACTGCTTGTGAAGTGAACCCCCTGCAGGTGGGGAGCCAGGGGCTCAAACCGGTATTCTTGTGTGGGTCCTTGGTGCTTCATGCCATGTACGCTTAGCCCACTGCTCAACCATCAACCCCTCCCATCCACCCCCATACCTTTCTAAAACAGAATATTATCCCTCTTCTTAGAACCATTGCATACTGCCTCTCTCCTTTATTCTCAGCACACTGAGTGAATCTAGACTCTTTAGGTTAGCATACAAGTTGATTCACTTGTGCACCAATCTGCTCTTTTCAAGGTGTTCCACATAGTATGTTAGCCAACTTCATGAGCATGTCATATTCCTTTGTACTATGTTCCCGTGCTTTGCAAATGCTGTCCCATGTGCTTTCTTCCCTTGTCCATTGTTGTCACCTCCAAATGAATCATCCTTCCAAGTTCTTTATCCTGTTTCTGTACAACTACATATTCCTTCATTTTAAAAATTGTTTTATTAGGGAAATAATGATTTATAAGAAGGTTTCCACCTGGGTACAATTTATCATCTTTCTGCAAGAGGTCTCTGCATACCACTCCCAACACTGACTCAAGTCCTACTCCAGCATGGTGAAGTGGGTACCTTCATGTTCATGAGAAGTCATTAATTTAATCTTCCCCATGGGGGGACTTCTTCAAAAGTAATGAATTGCTCAGTTTCTCTTTGTAGCATAGTTGAGGTACCTAGTACTTGTTCTGTGCAAAATAAATAGCTATGGTTAATTCCATCCCAGGTGGATCACTTTCTAACAAAGTCCCAAAACCTAGATATACACCAGGTTCTGTGAGAGAGAGAGCATATGTCCACACGTATCCATAAACAAGTGCAAAATATATACCTGAAAGCAGAAGTACACTAGAGTTTGCAGTGAGTACCGCCCCCAACACTTCCTCTCCACTATTCCAACCTTTGGGTCCATGATTGCTCAACAATTTGTTTGGCTTTGTATGTTAACTCTCTTTTCAGCCACCAGGTTCCAGATGCCATCAGGATGCCGACCAGGCTTCCCTGGACTGAAGACCCCACCAATGTGTCCTGGAGCTCAGCTTCCCCAGAGACACACCCTACTAGGGAAAGAGAGAGGCAGACTGGGAGTATGGACCAACCAGTCAACGCCCATGTTCAGCGGGGAAGCAATTACAGAAGCCAGACCTTCCACCTTCTGCAACCCACGACCCTGGGTCCATGCTCCCAGAGGGATAGAGAATGGGAAAGCTATCAGGGGAGGGGGTGGGTTATGGAGATTGGGTGGTGGGAATTGTGTGGAGTTGTACCCCTTTTACCCTATGGTTTTGTTAATTTATCCTTTCTTAAATAAAAAATAAATTAAAAAAAAAAGAATCTACCAATAGGCAGCCCAGGAAGTTGCACAGAGGGTAGAATCCTAGATTTTCATGCTTGAAGTCTTAAGTTCAATCCCCTGCATCACATGTGCCAGAGTGATGGCCTGGTGCTCTCTCTCTCTCTCTTTTTCTTATACATTATAAGAAAATACATATACATATAAAATCTTATACAAAAATACATTATTTTTTTATTTTATTTACCACTAGAGCTCAATGCCTGCACATCGACTTCAACTCTCCCAGGGGCCTTTCTTTTTTCTTTTTCTTTTTATTTGATAGAAAAGAGAGGGATAGACAGAGGAGATGGAGAGAAAGGAGAGGAGAGGAGAGGAGTGAGGGGAGAGGAGGGGAGAGGAGGGGAGAGGAGGGGAGAGGAGGGGAGAGGAGGGGAGAGGAGGGGAGAGGAGGGGAGAGGAGGGGAGGGGAAGGGAAGGTAGAGGAGAGGAGAGGGGAGGAGAGGAGAGGAGAGGAGAGGAGAAGAGAGGAGAGGAGAGGAGAGGAGAGGAGAGGAGAGGAGAGGAGAGGAGAGGGGAGGGGAGGGGAGGGGAGGGGAAGGGAGGGGAGAGGAGAGGAGAGGAGGGGAGAGTAGGGGAGGGGAAGGGAAGGTAGAGGAGAGGAGAGGGGAGGAGAGGAGAAGAGAGGAGAGGAGAGGAGAGGAGAGGAGAGGGGAGGGGAGGGGAGGGGAGGGGAGGGGAGGGGAGAGGAGAGGAGAGGAGAGGAGAGGAGAGGAGAGGAGAGGAGAGGAGAGGAGAGGAGAGGAGAGGAGAGGAGAGGAGAGGAGAGGAGAGGAGGGGAAAGGAGGGAGGGGAGAGGAGAGGAAGACTTTTAATACTGCCTCATGAAGCTTCTTCCCCTGAAGCTAGAGACTGGGAGGCTTGAATCTGAGACATCACCCTGGTAACATAAAAAAAAAAAACTTTTGAAAATATCTATCAATGGATACGTTTACCACACGGCCTCTTCGACCTTCTACGACTCCATTACTATTGGAGCTATTCAGCTCGTCAACATATATAAGCCTCCCAGTGCCTCATGGGATAATGAGGTCCTGCCTAGCCCGAATCACCCAGCCGTTTATGTTGGAGACTTTAATAGTCATCACCAAGACTGGGGGTATTCCTCCACTCGTGCTGATGGCTCTATCTTAGCCGACTGGGCTTCAGCGAATGACCTCTCCCTATTATATGATCCCAAACAGCCAGGCTCTTTTCACAGTGCTAGATGGAATAAAGACTCGTCACCCGACCTGTGCTGGATTAGCACAGGCAACGGCCAAGCCTTTCCCACTACGAGACAAGTTCTCAAGATCTTCCCGCACAGTCATCACCGCCCAGCTATCATCCACATTGGTCTCCAGCTCCCACTGATTCTGTGCTCGGAGAAACTAAGATGGAACTTTCGGAAAGCAAACTGGTGTCTGTTCAGTGATCTTACCAACAAATCTATTCCTGCAATTCCAATTAACTCTATCCCCTCTGAAGATTCCTACAGGCGCTTCCGCCAAGCCATCTTCAAAGCAGCTTCCCAAGCCATTCCTCGTGGGAGACGTGCTAACTATACGCCTTGTCTTGTTGCTGAATGCGAGCAACTACTAAAGCAGTATGATGAGTCGGGCGACCCAGATGTGGCTGACCATCTCATTGCCTCCCTGGATGCAGCACGCCAAGCCCACTGGCAACAACTCACGGAAAGTCTGAACTTCACCCACTCAAGTAGGAAGGCCTGGAAGCTTCTTCACAGACTGGGTGCCGGTAGCCAACCCCCTCCCATCTCCCATCCTCCCGTATCTCCAAACTCAGTGGCCAGTCACCTAACTCAAGTTGGACGTGCTAAGATCGACCCAGTCTGGAAAAGAGAAATTTCCCATGAGTGGTCATCCCACTTCCATCTATCTTGTCCATCTCCAAAACTCTCTCCCTTTACACTGTCTGAACTGGAAGATGCTTTGAAGAGGGTTAAACCGGTAACAACTGCTGGCTATGATAACATCACCCCAGAACTCATTCTTAACCTGGGCCCCGTGGCAAAGAATTGGCTCGCTTCATTCCTGTCCCACATCTTGGAATCTGAGTCTATGCCCAAAGTTTGGCATCGTGCAAAGATTATAGTGGTTTTGAAACCAAAGAAAGACCCAACACTGGCCGCCAGCTATAGACCAATTTCTCTCCTCTCCATGTGTTACAAACTCCTTGAGAGGCTGCTTCTGTCACGTATTTCTCATCTTACAGAGAAATTCCTATCACCCGCCCAAGCTGGTTTCCACCCAGGAAGATCTATCTGCGAACAAGCCCTGGCCCTCTCAACTTACATTGAAAATGGATTCCAGAAGAATTTAAAGATGGGTGCTGTCTTTGTTGATCTCACAGCAGCCTATGACACAGTCTGGCACGGTGGTCTCCTAGTCAAGATCTCAAGATGCCTGCCTCCATGGGTGGCCAACACTATATCGTTTCTTCTCCAAAACAGAAGATTCCGGGTGCATCTGGGTGACAAGTCTA